>NC_136062.1:253468190-253942448 GCF_964261635.1 Lissotriton helveticus
GTCTGGAAGATTCAGGAATGAATACAATTTTATTTGTGGTTACTCAAAACCATTAAAATAAAACAACAAACTACAAAAGTGCAGTATTATAAAATAAAAGGAGGGTTAAAATGGGTAAGACGTAGACTTATTTAAAATCTGGAGTTCATTGGACCATTTATGCTTGTCCGTCAGTCTTGCCTGGTCACACTCAGAAGGGCTGGTGAGGTTTGATGGTATGCGAGTCGATGGCCTAGCTGTAGGTGGCCATCAATTTCCACCGAGACTGTTGGATGAATTTGCTGAACATTGCCATATCTTTCACTGTTTCCATTGTGAATAGGTAATGGACGGCCTCCTTTATTGATCTAATCCCGCATGTGAGTAAGTTTGGCTTTAGGTAGAGGTTACGCTCAGAGGACAGCGCCGGACAGCAAAATAATATGTGTGCAAAGCTCTCATGTTTGTATTTACATAGCTGACACTCCGAGTGCCTTGTCCAGGATGACCTCGAGGGGTAAAGTTCTTTAAGGGGAAGAGGATGTAGTCTGAGCTCTAAGATCCTATTTAACGCTTGTTTCCCCACCGCCTGAGTAAGGTGGAGTTTGGGATTCTGTACAGTATGTGGGAGTTTTAAAGACTTATGGAAGCCTCTTGTTTCCAATGATTCCAGATCCGAGATGCGCGAGCAAAGGCGAACTATCGCGCTTTTAATGGCGCCGTACTTTATCGACTCATGGTCCCAGTTTTCCACGGCGAGCTTAAGGGTTTCTTTGGCAGCAGAGAGGCTGTTTGACCACAGGTTGTCTGGTTCCAGAAAGATACTTTTTATGGCAGATTTCAGGGTGTTTTCTAGTGCCACAGTGGCAAGGAAAAAGTATTTGCTCATTGAGGCCAGCTCTTCATATTTTTGTTGGGTCAAGTTGAATTCAAGACGCACTAAGGTGTTTCTGGTGCAAGCGGGTAGGTGGAACAACTTTTTATATGCCGAGCAGTGGATTTTTTCTAGCACACTGGGTAATTTGCCAGGGAGGGCCTGCTGTGCGTAGTTCAAAGATGGTATTAGCTTCGCCCTTAGCGCTCTTTGAATTGCTGTTGTTGTAGGGCTGTGTAGGGTAGCATGCAACTTGCAGAGGGCATATGTAATGCTTTTCCCTTTTGCCTGTATTTTGTCAAGGTGTACTCCTGGGCGCCCTGTCTCGCTAAGCCAGACTCCCAGATAGTTATAAAATTGTGTGCAGTCCAAGGACAGCTTTCCAATCCTCCATTTTGTCAGTTTTTTTTTTCGGGTAAGGCCCAAAAATTATTTTTGATTTGGATGGATTTACGATCAGTTTGTTCTTGGCGTTGTAATTACCCAGGGACGTTAGTGCTTTTTGGAGGCCGATTTTAGTATGGTCTAAAAGCACCAGGTCGTCGGCATATTGCAATAGTTGGATCTTGGTATGCCCGAGCCAAGGTGTGGCTAATGATGCTCCAGACAGGGCTTTTGCCAGGTCTGCTGTGTATAGATTAAACAGCATCGGCGCCAAGACGCAACCTTGCTTCAGTCCGCGGTTGGTGTCTATTTTCTCCAAGGCTGCCGTGTTTGAAAGTTTGATTCTAACCCAGGTTCTTGTGTATAACGATTGAATGGCTTTTAGTGAAGGGGAGTCAATATTCCAGCTTTCCAATTTCTGCCAAAGGATGGAGCGGTCGACGCCATCGAAGGCCGCCGTGTTGTCAATGAAGCAGGCAAAAATCGGGAGGGTTTTTCGCGCTACGGCCTTCTGCGATAGATATGAGAGAACTATAATATTGTCCACTGTTGAGGCTCCTGGTCTGAACCCTGTTTGGTAAAAGGGCAGCAGGTCCTCCTCGCTAACCCACTTTGTGAGTTCCATTAGTAGAGTGCTCGCATAGACCTTACCCTCGATATCGAGCAGGGCGATCATGCGATAATTTTGAGGATTAGATTTTGGACATTTCTTATAAATCGGATGAAGTAGCGACCCTCTCCAAGAGTCAGGAACGTTCCCCCAACAATCGCATATAGCAAGACCAGATTATCAGTCCAGAAGTCTATATCTTGCCGGAAGAGAGAACCTGGCAGACCATTAAGTCCAGGCGCTCCATTTGGTCTGATTTTTTTTAAGATTGTGTTAACTGTCTTTTTTTCCTGGAGGTTCAGATGATTCACAGTTTTTGTTCGATTAATAAAATTGGTTAGTGGAGTAGCATTGTCCAGGTCTATATTTAGTGGAGATGAGCTGTCTTCCTCTTTATACAAGGTTTTCACGTGAGCTGCCCAGGTATCGGAGTCAATTGTGTTCTCCCTCTGGATGCCATCTTGATTTAAGGTATTAAGGTATTGCCAGAACTCTTGCGATTTGCTGGGACTCAATAGACCAAAGATCTTTAGCCATTTCTCCTCAATGTAGCCCCGTTATGTGGCCCAAACTTTCTTCGAGTGTGATTTTGGGGTTTCATGGAGTTGACTTTTATCATAAGATGAGCCAGTTTTCAGATAGGCCCTTGGTTTAGTTCTTACTTGTCTCGCACTTTCTTTAATTGCAGGGATGTGGCCGAAGTTGTGCCTGGGATTTGCATAAGTTTTGAGTGTTATTTCTCCTTGTAGATGTAGTACTAGGTTGTGGGCCAACTGATCCCATTCTTCTATTGTGCCCCTTTTTGTTTCATATAATGGCTCATCAGCCCATTCATTTTTCCATTCCTCCAACTTGTTGACAGGCACTGTGCCCCATTTAATCCTCCTCACCAGCGTAAACAGTTCAGCACCGTTTGGTGACCCTACGTGTTTTAACGTGTAGTGATTATCTGCTGTAGAGTTTAAATTGATAATGCAGCATGGTCACTTTCCTTGCGTTGTTCAACTTTGTAGCCTATCATTAGCTTCTGTAGATGACTGCTTACTAGGATATAATCAATAGTGGTATGATTGTTATATGTGGGCGGGCATGGGCTACCTGAGTTGTCCCTTAAGAATAGGGAGTGGGCTGATGTCCGCTGATAAGAGAGCATAAGGGAATTGAAGGCCTCTGTGGCTAAAGAGTTGTTACATTCGGGTGACCTAACCCCAATGTTGTGAGTATTGAAGTCCCCAAGGATTATTGATTCCATGTGAGCGAACTCTAGGAGAAGATTTTCTATGTGGCCTATTAGCTGGGAGAGTTTGTCCTTTTCTCCCAAACCATGCGGATTATAGTAAATGTTAATTAATAGTATTGTAAGTTGGCCCTTGCTTGTTGCGAAGCCTTTCAGTATGCCTGCCATGTACATATTTGATGATGTTTTTATTTCACTAAATTGTATTTTGCGAGAAAGCCTGATGTATATTGAGATGCCTCCTGAAGGTCTGCCGAACATGTTTTCCTTAACGGCTGGATTATGGTAGCCCGCGAATCCCCTTATTGGAACTGATTTAATAGCCCACGTTTCTTGGATGCAAATTACGTCCACCCCTTCAAGAAACGGGGGTATGGCCGGATGTTTTAGTAACTTCGCGATCCCAGCCATGTTCCAGGACAAAATAATCGTGCTGTGGCTACCGATTTTCTCGATTTTGTTTCTGGCTGATGGCTCCACTTCCCAATACGGTAAGCGATTCTTAGTTACAAAAGAGCTGGAGTTAGGAGTTGTGGTTTAAGGCCCTCTGCACCCAAGACCAGTCTTCGCTGGAAGTGTTATGTATTGAGCAGCACCGGGTGCCTTTGCCCGGGTTTGTGGTGACTTTAATTAAACCATCACTTGTTAATTTCGTGTTTGTGCCGCTGTTACTCCTGTGAAGAATGGACAGAGTTTTTGGAAGTGGCTGAGGTAGTTCCAACGATGAGGTAATCTTTTGTGTGGCCGGGGTCCGAGAGGGATTTAGTTGGTTCAAATGGCAATGTTTCAGGGGCATAGGGTATTTTACTGCCGGACAGCTCGTGATTTTTATGCCCCAATCTTCCAGTTGTTTCCCATTTCTTTTTAATGCACAAGCCATATCTGGATTAGAGAAAAGCAATTCTGTAATTTCATTGCTGTCGCCTGGTCCTTGGGTAAGAAACGAAACTCTTTCAATGTCTGCTGATTTTATGGTTTCCAGACCTGGGATATTGGCGCAGAGTTTTAATATATTGCCACGATTGAGAATGTCCCACTTGCCCTCAGAGACATATTCCGGTTGAAGACATAGTTTCAGGTCGTCCTGTGTGAGGTGGTTCAAATTCTCATGTGTTGTGGCTCCATGCGAGTCTTGGCAAGTTGAATCGTTTGAAAATTTCTGTGTCAAGGCTTCGGCGTTGCTCTTTGCATGGTTTATGATGGCTAGCGTCTGCTGATCTATCTTGTCCGGTTTTACTGGCGGGGGCAGTGTATTCCTCGTTCTGCAAGAGACTTCGTTCACCGCTTGCGTCCGCGTGAGGCGCCCTAAGTAGGGTGCCTGGGATCCTAGCGAGACGTGCCCGCCGTCGCAGGGTATTTGTTCGTGTTGGTGGTTCGAGCATCCGCCGGCTTTTACCTTGCTTGTGCCCACAGGTTTGGGCCATTGGCTTGTGCACGCATCCATGTTGTTCCGAGGGTTAATTCAAGGTTAGTTTTACCTGAGTTGGCTGACCTGGTGGCTTTTTCATCTGAGGCATGCGGTTTTAGAGGGATGTTGGCCTCGGAATCGTTGTTGCTGTGGGTCACAAGCTCTTTGGTTTCCGGCAATAACCACTGCCTAATTGAGCCATTTTGGTTGGAGTTGTTTTTCCTTTGTTTATTCAGCTTCTTTAGTTTTTTCTTATTTTTCCGGGAGAGATAGCCGTTGTCTAGGGATGTCACGGGCGGAGTGTTTTGAATTTCTTGTTCTTTAACTATAGGGCTGCACGCATCTGTTGTTGTTTCCGACACCCTGGGTGGGTGCATTTCCGCCGTCCTTGTGGTGTATTGCTGGAGTTCTTTGCTGTTTGATTGGGGGAACTGCGGGGTTCCAAGCAAAATGGGGTCTTTGATGTTCAGTTGAGGAGGTGCAGTGTTCCGGTGCCTGCTGGTTTCTATCTTTAGGTCTTCAATTAGTGTGCTCATTATCCCTGGGAGCTTTTCCAAGTTGCGCAACACAGGGCTGCATCCGCAATCCTGCGGCTTGAGCGTGACTTTTGTATTTTCCTGAGCTCGTAGGATCAACGAGTTCTAGACTTCTAATTTGGAGTCTATGCCTGAGATCAGTCCAGCAACTGTATGAAGAAGGCTTATCTGAACGCCCAATTTGTCGGTGTGCATTATTGCAGCGTTTACCATTGATGACAGGACGTCATTAATTAGCACTAGATGATGATTCAATATGGCCGGCTGCTGTTTCGTTGCATTTTCCACCCCCTGTCCTTGTAGGCTAAGTTTTGCACTTGTGTTGTCAGGTGCGGGGCTGCCTAGGTTTGGAGAGGCAGTTGGTGTTGCTACAAAAGGATCTGTATGTGCACTAAGTGCTGGGGCACTGATTGCGCTGGCCCCCCTAGTATTGATCTGCACCGTAACCCAAGGGTCTTCATTCTCTCCGTCGGTCTGAGCGCCCATTTAAGCTTCATCATGTGGTTTTTGGGTAGCTAATTCTAAAGGGCTGTTTTTTTACAGGTGTTGTAGATCTGCAAATTTGGTGCAGTTGTTGCTTGAACTAATGAGCCACCCGGCACCTTAATTATTTTTGGCGGAAGTGGAATAGCCGGACTCCTAGGGGAGTTATTTCCTGATGGTGTAGTCGAGACAACTGTGATCGGGCTAGTTATACCGGTCGCTTGACCTGTGCCATGGCACGCGGAATTCGGCGTTGTGTTGAGCAAGAAGTCTCTAATGTCTCTGTTGCTGGCAATGTTTGTTGATGTTCTCCTGTTACTACTGGAAATTGAGCACTTGTTAAGCGTTGACACATGTGAAAAAAACATCCTGTCCTTGTTGGAGGTTGGGCGCCCGAATCGGGATTGAGGGCAAGTCTCCTGTTTGGGCCACTTCCACCTCTGCCTCCACCTCCACGGGTCCGTCCTTATGGCATGCCCCGATGTTTGAGGCCCCTCTACCAGGAGGGTAGAGCATTTTTTCCTTTTGACGTCTTGCTGACTTATGGGGCCGAGGATTCTCTTGCCGCTGTAGAAGGTTTGAGTTTCTTGTCTCATCTTTGTAATTCGTCCTGGGCCTGATTTTCGGGGGTAGTAAGAGCCGACCAATACTTGCAGCATCCCCCTCTTGCTCCCTTGCTCCCTAACTCGCTGCTCTCTGTGCTTAGGTCCCGGACGTTTTTTCTGGGCACTGCCTGGTCCTTCCCAACCCAGGCCTTCTCTGATCTTGCTGGCCTGCCGCTTTGCTCTCTCCTCACTGCCTCACCCCCGCCTGGACGCCTGGGCGGTTCAGCAACCGTACGCCGACCCCCGTCTGGCGACACTATCAGAGGCGGGAGCAGGATAGGGCAGGTAAGCTGGCTGAGGTGGAAGAGCCACCTGGAAAATCTCCTGGAAATTCCTTAGCACCAGGCAACCCAAGCACCCCGAATGCTCAAGGGAAAGGCGAATTCACCGCCTACGGGCTTTCCAGGCTCTTTCCAACCTTTCAACAGCTCCAACTGTCAGCACCGCTGTCGACACTGCAGCGCTGCGCCGCACCGCAGTTCACGGGTCCTGCCGCGCTGTAGGGTGCTCTGATCCGTTAGGGAGCTGCTCACATCCCTCGCCACAGCGTATGAGCTCAACGGGGCCCGTGGGGGGTCCCCCGGGTCAAGAGGCACTCTGCGTTGGTTGCCTCGGTACTACTTCGGTGCTCGGGTAAGCCACACGAGCTTGACTTAGCTTGGTTTTAACGGAGTGGGCAGGTGGGAGCGGGCTTACCGGGCTTGCAGAGACTCGGCTCCACCTTGGCTCCAAATCCGGGCACCGGCAGTGCCCCCACTCCAGTACCTCTGCTCTTGTGCTGCTGCCACAGATTCCCGATTTCCCGGGCACAGCCGCCCCTCCTGCTGGCACCTCGCTCCTCTCTCGTCCCTCTCTCCTCACTTCCCAACTGGCCCCGGCGTGTTGCTCCTCCTCACACAGAGCACGCAGAGCAGTGCCCGTGAGCAACCCCGCGCCGCCACCAGAGTCCGCACAGAGAACGGTGCTGGTACTCGCTGGATGCCGCCCGGTGATCTGCCCGGTGTTCGGTACCTTAGGGGTGAGGGGGGGCAGCTCGGTTCACGACTCGCGGCTCGCTCCGTGGCTCTGCTTACTCCTCGCTCTGCCTGCTCGCGTCTCGTCTCACGTGACCGGAACAGAGTCCGCTTGTCCTCTGTCAGTCGTCTTCTTTCAGGATTCAGGAACTGAGGGAGTGAGGGAGATATTGGTGGAGGAGGAGTAAGAGGTGTAGGAGCAAGGCCAACAGCTTTATCCGTGGGCCTTTTGGGGAACAGCGATTGTTTAGGAATGTCCGGAGCTGGAGTGTCATTGAAGTCTGCACTTTTTAGGCAAAGTATTTTCTGAAGCAGAGATATTGCGTGTGTGTGGGTGGATGGTAATGCGCTGCTGCCTTTGATCCAGCTCCTGTTGTAACATATCAGACATAGGCCTCTTATCAGAGTTGGCTGTCTATGGCTTAGTAGCTGACCGTGTGTTCGGCTTCAATGGAGGCACCTGCTTAGAGTCTTAAGCGTCAACACGTGGTCTTGGACTCATGGCCACGAGAGATCGAGGCTTCTGCCTGGATCCCATTTCAGCTCTGACACCCTGCTTCAGTGCCAACCAGAACTCGAGGGTGGTGGCTCATTTGAGAGTGTCGGTGGCTTAAGCATGGGACTTGACCCCTGATACCCAGGGGGCGGTGCTTGGCTTCGACGTGCAGCTGCATAGGTCTTGGAAGAGATTTGGCTGTCAACCGTACTTGTCTGTCTTGGTATGGTCTTCCTATGTGTTCAGATGGAGGTAGAAGGGAATTCCTCGGGTGCCTCTTCCTTCCCTTGAACGTCCTCTTACTCAGGCTCCAAGGAGTCTGATCCGATTAGTCAGGGCTGGGTTGATGAGCCAGAATGTTGGATGATTCATAAATTCCTCTTCTGTGACGAATGGGGTGTGCCTGGCCCCTCCAAGGATGACTGGTACATTTTGTTGTGTGCCCACTGCCTGTCTCTCCGCTGTGGAAGGTTTTTCTTTTGCTCCTGAAGGCGAGCAAGAGTCACAGTGGGTCTTGTGCTCCTGAGAGAGACACAGATTAGAGACGGCGTGAAGGTGGACCAGGGTACTTTGAGTGGTAATGAGGGCATTTCTTGAAAGGCATCCATTCCTTTACCTCAATGTGTCCTCATTCTCTGGAGTCGGTAAGAAGGATGCATGACCCCGAATGACGGGGTGCTCTTAGAGCCGGAAGGCCCAATTATTTGACAATGTCCAGTGCAGTTCGAGTCAAGGGGTCAAAGAAACGATGGATGGATCGAAAAATCTTCGCTGGGATGGGATTGAGCTCCAAGGCAACTGTAGTCCACGGCAAACACTAGGATACTGGGAGCATTGTCGATATCCAGCCAAACTCGATGGCGGAGATAAATAATCTAACAATGGAGTTGGCGACCATACATGTTGACGACCAGAGGAAGAGTCCATGAGACCTCATGACTGGAAACTACTCTAGATGGCAGGAATCTACAGCACTTCATGCTACAAACAGTTGCTTACAGGCTAAATAACATAATCCTTATACTGGTGTGCACTAAGGATATTGCTTTCATGATATTTGCTCTTTTCAGGTGATTGTAGTTTATTAAAAAAAAACTTTTCGATCATTAACACGCTAAACATTTGAGGTGGTATGCAAATTGTCTGCTGTACAGCAGTAAATATAGCGTAACTTCCTGACATGAGAACATTCTCAGTTGACCTGCTAAAATAGACTTTCCTTGTAAAAGAGGAATCTATTCAGGATGCATTGATTAGTTGTTTCTAGTTTGTGAAAATATGCAGCAATATTGATACATGGCATAGCCAAATTCAGGGTTGTTTGTGTGTCTAAGAAAATTGAGAAAAAATGACTGAATGCTGAGTAGTTAGGCAGGTTTACAATAGAAAATTTACCTTTTATTTAAACAAAATGTACTTTTGTTTTATGGACATAGAGAATGTTTTGGAATAGACCTGAATGTTTTCGTTTTGCACTACAAAATATAATTCCCAAATTGACAAACCATTTCATGCCCCTGATCATGCTGGCAACGTGTGTGATAGTGTTAAAAAGAAACTGTATATGGTCCTTAGAAGGACAGCTGTCAGAAACTTCATTTAAAAGTCCAAGACTTATTTGAGCTTAACTCATGATTTTACAGTGCATGTGTTTCTGATGTATACTTCTAACCACAGATTTCTTTGCCTTGTGAATATTCCCCAGGCATCAGGCTGGATTCAGAAGACTCAAAAGCAGCACTCCTACGTTCCAGTACTTGGCGTCATGTCAGAGCTAGTTCCCAGTTGATTCACAACTGCTAGACTGTTTCCTCAACAATTTCACATATTTCGGTGTTACACCAGATCCTGTTGCTGGCACAGCAAACGTCCCAGGCCTTTTGAGGTCGAGGCTGCATCTCCCAGATACAACACTACAGTACATCAAGGACAACACACAGCTCGGTCCCCACCCCTCTGGCAACCACAACCCCAAAACTGCTTTAGTGTGTCCTTTCCGGCACACATCCTCCCTGTAGGAGGCAGGATCTGTCATTTCCTCCTGCGGGTGGCAAGTCTTTATGCTCTCCAATTTCTTTCCACCCCACCGCACATTCCACCCCCATCAGGACTGCTGATGGAGGACTGCATGCCTGTTTGCAGCAGTAAAGGAGCCATAGGGTCCGGCCTCAGAAGGTGTTATCCTGCTACTTCTGTGTGCCCAAGAAGGATTGAGATCTCTGTCCTTTCTCTGTCCTAGTTTAGATCTTTGCCCTCTCAATGCTTACCCGCTAAAGGACACCTTCAAGATGCTCAAACTAGCCACGGTTCTGTTTGACCTAGTTACTGGAGACTGAATGAAACTGCCAGGACTCGCATTTCCATATTAAGCCCACAAGCTTGATCTAAGGTTCACAGTGGGCCAGTAGCATTTTCAGATTGCAGTGCTCTGTTTTAACCTCACCAGTGCCCTTCTGGTTTCACGAAACTGATGACTGTGTTCGCAACTCTGCTTTGGTTGTCGGGTGTTCCTGTCTTTCCCTACTATGACAACTAGCTGTTGAAGATGGGCTCACCCCAGACAATTGTAGACCAACTCTAGAAAACGGCGAACCTTCTAACATCGTTAGGTTTCACTATCAACTGGAAGTGGCTGGATCACAAGATCATTTCTCTGTTTGTGATCTACCTGTTGGGATGTATAAATGCCAGGGAGGATAAACTTGGTCACTGGTGCTTAGTGGATCGTGAATGACAGTTACCCCTGAGGAGGTGCAGGGAGTCTTTCAGTAATGGGGAAATTCCTGACTCAATCTGTTCGCCACAGTGTCAATACTTTGGCATGCTGGAGTTCCTAAGAAGGCTTACTCTCAGAAACACAGTCCATCTAGGCTGTAGCTCAGAACTCTTCTATGCTCCAGCCTCTTCTGGTTCAAGTTATGAAAATGGTCAGGACCTACTGGGTTCAAGTCATTTTAGTGGCTCTGGATTGGGCTAGGAACTCCGGTGTATGAGCAGAAGTCTTCAAATCAAGCTGCTGCTTTGGGAGAATCGTCTCTCACAGCAGCAGGGCAGGGTCTTTCCCCTCGGTCTGAGTAACCTGCACCTCCATTGTGGAGATTGAACAGTGGCAGTTGATTCCATTTGATCTCCCGCCTGAAGTTAACGTTATCCTGGCAGCTAGTTGCCATTCCATTAAGTTAGTGTACTCCGGGCACTGGGACAAGTTTGTGGCTTCATGTGGCAACAGCCAAATAGCCATTACAGGCCAAACTGTCAGATGCTTTCTTTGTTTTATCTTTGGCCTAGCAAGTATTTGCACTGGTCATTGTTAAATGCTATTTGTCAGCATTTTTTTATTTGTGGTTGCTGGATCAGCCTAATCCTGCGATCTAGTGTTGGGTCCCTCCTTTCGGTGATAGTGCGCATGGGCATCGACTCCATTGTCAGATTGTTTTCTGCCATCTGGTGCAGATGTGAATTGCTGCGCTCCAGTTCGACATCATTTCTCTGGTTCCCCTCGGTGCTCAATCCACTTACCCTCAACTGTATTGTTTTCAATTGGGTATTTCCATTCTCCTCATATCGTATTTACTACAAAATCCCTCTTTTGATCGGGTAGCTCGTGGAAGGCCGTTGGGCCTACCGGTGTTGGTTCTCCTCGCAGTCGTTGGAACGGACTCCATTCAAATTCTGTCCTCGGTGCCACTTGAAGATCCCGCGCACCGACTCACACGAGGTGTGCAACTTGTGCTTATCTCCGGAGTACAACGACCAGGACTGCGACGCATGTAAGTATTTCTGATCTAACAAGACACTTTGTGACCGCCAGACTCGACGTTGGACATGTAGAGCAAACACATCTGAAAGAGACACGTTAGTTATAGATTCCCTACCTTAGAATATCTGGCGCAGAAAAGCTGTGTATCAGAACTGACGTCAGCGCGCGAGGGTGGCGTTTAAGTCCTCCGACGTCATACCGGCGCTAACAACGCCGATGGCGGACGCGGAGCCGCGGACGACGCCTGCCGGCGCGCAGGGGTATTGCTACGCAAAATTTTCCGGATCCAATCTGACGCCTGGGGATATTCTAAGGTAGGGAATCTGTCACTAACTAATGTCTCTTACAGATATATCGTTACACAAGTAGTAACTTGTGCACCGGTTCCATTCCGGACCTTTTTGGAGAAGATTCCGAACAAGAGACCGGCGATGCCATAGGAGCCGAGGAAGAACAGGAGCCTATCTTCGTCTCTGGATCAGGCTCCGATGTGGACGAAGACATCCTGCAAGGGTAGCTCATCGTGAGTACCGATCCTCCCTTGCCTCATAGTACAACTCAGCCCAAGAAAAGGCATCGGTCCCAGCCCTGCTTTCGGGCCACAGTCAACCCGAGAACATGTTTCCGACGCCCCGCCTTCTGGCTCTGCACTGACACCCACCCCAAACCCTTCCGGCTCTGAATTGAGTTGTCCACATTCAGACACTGAGCCAAAACCTTAGGGTTAAATTCCAAATCAGACTCAACCCCAGCTTACACGCCGAAAACTTCTTCGGATCCGATATTCTCGCCATCCAAAACACTGGCAACAAAACCTTAGCGCCGAAACAAACAGATGTGCCTATTCCATCAAAAGAGTATCGTTTCGAAGAGCCGCCATCAAAACCGGACCCGAAACAGAAGAAACTCTACATTCATCCAAAAACTGGACATATTGCGACCAAATTGCCACTCAGACGCGAACTTGAAGAGGCTTACCACATTCCTTTAAGGAGGAAGAATGTGGGTACTAACCATTCTCCTCCTCCTCCTCCACCATCACCTCCTTCCCCTGAGTCACAACCATTGCTAATTTCTCCTTCTGACTCACTACCACCATATACACTTGATGATCAGGATGATGGGGATGGGGCTTGGGACAATGATCCAACACCTACAGACCCCTGGAGAGATTACAACACTAACTCTCCCACAGGTAACAATCCTGATCTTTACCCTACTAAGCTATGTAGGCTGCATAGACTTATTAAGCAGAGCTGCTAATTACCATGGGGTGGAATTACAAAAGGCATGCCTAGAAGACCATTTCCTTTTCGAAACACTTAGTAGTTCCCAAAGATCCGCTCACACACTCCCTATGCTTAAGGGTATGCTAAGACATGTGGATGACATTTTTAATGATCCTGTTAGGGTACGTATCCACACCTCACGGGTAGACAAAAATATAAATCTGCACCATCAGATTCAGCTTACATCAGGGAACAGTAACCCATAGATTATTTGGTAGTTTCTAATGCATGTAAAAGAGAAAATTCCCAAACGTCAAGAGATGCTTCACCACCAGACAGTCTAAGTTGATAGACGCCTCTGGGAAAAGAGTACCCTCCTAAGCTGAAAAATGTTGGTGCATTTCCAATACCCAAGCACTTTTAGCCAGGTACGATAGGGCTTATTGAGATGAAATGGAGCAATTGCTCCAATTTCTGCCTCATGAGCACAAGTCCAAAGCTCAAGGCCAAGTGCGGGGAATACGCCATTTGACAAGCAACATCTCTTTGGCCCTTTAGTACACTCTTCCTTGGAAAAGATTAAAAAGGACACAGCGGTGGCATAATCTATGGGAGCCCTTCAGTCACCTTCCGGCTGTGGTTCCTTACGGCTCTCCTTCTATCCTGGAGGGACCAACCAAGAATACCTCTGCAGACACTGCTTCTACAACCTACAAAGGCAGCAATCAGCCCTCTGCTTCCAAGGGTTTCTTCAGAGGGGGTTACAGAGGCAACAATGGCAGAGGTAGAGGTTCCAACACATGTGCCTCCCCCTCCAATACTAAACAATGGGTATTGGAAATGTTCTGTTCTGGTTATTGCCTGGAGTCCAAACATTACTCCACGTTCACATAAACTGTCACCAGACCACTTACACCTCCTCAACCAAGAGGTTCAGTCTCTCCTTTTAAAATGAGTTATAGAGCCTGTACCACTACAATACCATGGTTCGGTTGTATACTCAGAATACTTACTCGAACCCAAAAAGGACGGTTCTCTCAGACCGACCTTGGACCTCAGAGAATTGAATCTTTACATACAATTAGACCATTTTCACATGGTAACGCTTCAGCAAGTGCTCCCACTCCTACAACAGGGAAATGTTCTGTCTACTCTAGAGTGAAAGGACGCGTACTTCCACATTCCAATACATCCTGCTTGTTGCAAATTTCTCAGATTTGTAGTAGCGGGGCATCATTACTAGTTCAGAGTACTCCCATTTGGAGTCGCCACTTCTCCCAGAGTCTTTACAAAGTGTCTGCTCACCTGAGGAGACGGCACATTCATGTCTTCCCTTACTTGGACGACTGGCTCATCAAAGCCATTTCGTATCCAAAGTGCCTCCAACACACTCACAAAACACTGCAGTTACTGCACAAACTGGGCTTCACAGTCAATGTGTTGAAATCGCTTCTTCAACCTTCCAACACTCAAAACCATCTAGGAGCCACTTTAGATACTCAGAGCTCTAGCCTTCCCCAATGCATCCTTAATTTGCAGTATTCAGGCTCTAGTTCTTCAGTTTCAGCCCACTCACTCACTACCAGCTCGAGTGTATGTGCAACTGCTGGGAATGATGGCCTTTTGTATCATGATTGTTCCCCATGCCAGGCTTCACATGCGTCCCCTTCAGGAATGCTTGGCAAGTCAGTGGAACCAATCAATGGGACTTTAAACTGATCTAGTGTTGGTAAACTGCCATACTCCTCAGTCTCTGCAGTGGTGGAACTCACAAAATTTATCAAAAGGACGGCCCTTCATAGACCCAGTTCCACAGACCATGCTAATAGCGAACGCGTCCCTCACTGGTTGGGGAGGTCATCTCCAAGATCACACAGTGCAAGGCCTATGGAGTCAACTGCACAAAAACTCTCCACATGAATCATCTAGAGCTGCTAGCAGTGTTTCTAGCACTCAAAGCATTTCAGACTCACCTGGTCGGTAAAGCTGTCCTAGTTCTTACCGACAACATGACAGCTAGGTAATATATACAAAAACGGGGGGGGCACACACACTCTCCAACTGTCATTCCTGGCTCAAGACATTTGGAAGTGGGCCATGCACCACAAAATCTATCTCCTAGCAGAACACCTCTCAGGAGTAAACAATCAGATTGCCGATCTTCTCACCAGACAGATGGCAAATCCACAAATGGATACTTCATCCTCAAGTTCTCCTCCCATGGTTTCAAAGTTGGGGTTTCCCTAAAATAGATCTTTCTGCCACACACCAAAATGCCTAAACGTCACCTCCAGGATCCACACCCTCTCTCCAAAGGCAATGCACTATGGATGAACTGGTCAGGGATATTTGCCTACGCTTTTCTGCCTCTCCCACTCATTCCATTAGTGGTTCGGAAATTCGGGTAAACATCCCTCACCCTGATCCTAGTAGCTCCCACATGGACCTGTCAACCTTAGTTCACAACCCTGTTGGAGCTGTCACTAGTTCCACATCAAAAGCTGCACCTCACAGCCAGTCTCCTCACACAGAACCATGAAGAAATCAGACACTCCGATCCCAATCAACTCAACCTCTCGATCAGGCTCCTGAAGTCATAGAGTTTGGTTATCTAAATCTCCAACCAGACGGTATGAACATCATCAGAGCGGCCCGAAGGCCTACAACAACAGCCTGCTATGCAGCTAAATGGAAATGTTTTGTTATCTATTGCAATAATATCAATCTTCTTGATGCTTCAATACAAAATATCATGTGTTATCTGTTACACTTCCAGCGGTTCGAGTTAGCTTACACTTCTATCTGCCTACATCTCGCTGCACTTATCTCTCTTTAGAGTGCCAGTAAGCAAAGCTTTTCTGAAAGGACTTGAGTTATCCCACCAGGACTTCCACCTGCCCCAGTGTGGAAATTTAACATAGTCCTCACACGATTAATGGACCCACCTTTTGAACCCATGCATAAATGTGAACTGCAATTTCTCTCCTGGAAAATCGCTTTCTTCATTGCAATTACTTCACTGAGGACAGGGGGGTGAACTACAGGCGCTAACCATAGAAGAACCTTTTTTCCAACTTCAGAGACCGTGGTTCTTCGTGCCAACCCCAAGTTTCTACCGGAGGTAGTTTCTGCATTTCACATCAATCAATCAGTTGAGTTACCTGTAGTCTTTCCTCAACCAGATTCAGTGGATAAACGAGCTACATCTGGGCGTTCCAATTCACTGGTGGGCTGTGCATCTAAGGGCACAGTCAAGCCTGTGTAAGAAACTGATGTCAAAGCACATTGTGGTGCATATATGTGGCTCTGTATGTCCGTTCCAGAGTGGAACGTCACCCACATGGAGATGCACGATGTGACCTTCCGGTTTCCAGGAGTACTGCTATTGAATTTTCTGGGTCCAGTTTGACACCTGGGGCATGTTCATAAGGAGAGAAATCTGCGGTGAGATGGAATATCCACCAGAAAGAGCGTTACCGAAAGCAATTAAAACTTGTTTGTTGGAGGCGAAAAGGGTGCAGGGGTTGCAAATTAAGGAGTGGAGACTGGCAGAGATTATTTCAAGTCAATGTATAGAGAAAGATAGACTTTCAGAAATGATTGAATGCCTTCTTGTTAGGCATTGCAAATCTTGAAGGAGTAAAATTGCACTGAGAACTGCAAGTCATGCATAGCTGTTGCATAACAATATATTCAGGATTACTTACCTATTAATAACTAGGAGCTAGAAAATGCAGAATTGATATATAAGGCGATAGTGTGATTGTGGCTGTTGGTTATCTGGACTGGATCAGCCCCCTACAACAGGATTGTTCCCAGATCCAGAGTTGGCGATTTTACCGACAGATGTTTGGGACACCTGTGGCACAGTTGGATCCACACTGTAGCTAGGTGGGGGTGATAGAGGAACAGCAGTAAAGGCTCCACAATAGATAGCGGTAATGACTCAAATTCCTTTGAGGACGTTATACAAGACACTGTGGAGGTGGTGATGTGCAATTCATTAAACCTGATCCTAATTTTAAAGCCCTGAAGGATGCTCCACCAGAAGTCATATCTTATCACTTGGTTTTGCAAAAACCTGCACAGGTTTTAGAACTTCCTCTACTCTCAGCTGAAGTCAAGGCTAATATCTTGACAGAAGTCCTTCAACCTGTGACTTCAGAGAGCCTTCTACTTTTTAAAATGGTGTTTCTAGTCCTAGTATTGCCCAAGAAACTACTTGTGGCAGTTGGTAGACTTGTAGCGAGGTATTATAGGCATGCTCCTGGCTATTGATCCATTTTGCAGGCACTTATCGGCAGAGCTTGATAGTTCAAGCTACGTGCCCTTCAAAGCTTTCGCAAATGGCATTCCGGTCTACCCCGCTTTCACGGTATCTAAAAAAAGATTAAATAAAATTAGAAGCTTTCTGAATAAAGATGCGTTCGAGGCATATGAGCTGCAGATGGTACACTGTGCGAATAGATCGCCATCTGGTGTTGAGCTTGGATGCTTGCACCTTGTTGTTGTGTTGGAAGAGTCTTTTGTAGTCACGAGATAGGTGACTCCTCCCTTTGACGATAGTGCGCAGGGGCATCAACTCCATCCTTAGGTTGTTTTTTTCCGCAATCTGGTTCGGATGTAACTTCTGCGCTCTGGTTTGGCACCATATTCTCCAAACCTTTTCGACGAGCAAACTATCTTAAACTTGACTGTATTGTTTTTGATCGCGTGATCTTCGACTCGCTCCTCAAATACTCTATTCCGGTCGTCGACGCAGGCGGCTGGGCCTATCGATGCTTTTTGAGCCTACGGCTCATGGAAATGACTCCATTTAAAAAATGCCCCCAGTGTGGAGCTAAATTCCCACACAGTAATCACCACAAGGTCTGTAACCTGTGTCTCTCGCCTGAGCACGACGAGAATAATTGCCATGCCTGCGCCTCTTTTCGATCCAAAAAGACCATCTGTGAACGCCGGGACCGACGACACATCATGGCACAGCTCTGGTACCGTTGGACATCTTAAATGAAGGCCCCGGTGTCCCGGAGAAGGATTCTGAAGATCTGGAAATCGTGTCCAAAGCAGACGACTCAGACCACCACATAACTCCAGGTCAACGAGTGAGTACAATTTCCCCAACCCCACATCCAAGAAAGAATGCCCTGGTCAAGACTTCGCCTGCTGGCCCAAGTCGCAGCCAAAATCAAGCTTCTAAAGCCTCACCCCCGGGCCCGTCTCTGAAGATCAAGGACAAGCCTTCCGGCGGCTCGGGACCAAGCAAGCCGCATGTCAGTGTTCCACAGGCACCATCGGCACCGAAGACTTGCGCGCAGCCTACTCCCAAAAAGACGTCTGCACCGAACAACTCGGCGCCAAAACAAAATGCCTCGGATCCAAAACATTCGGAATCGAAAAAGATTCCTGCGACCACACCGAAGCCGATAGACCGAAAACCACCTTCCAGGGCTCTGGAACAGAAATCCAAACCTTGTTCGGACCCGAAGAAATCGGTGCCGAAAGCGTTTACCGAAGAGGAAGAACTTTTTTTACCAGATGCTATCGATCCCAAGCAAAAAACTCTCCACATAGACCCCAAAACAGGACATGTGGCTACTGTTCTAAAGAAGAGGAAATTTGACACCCCAGGCTTTCCTGCAGTGCCTGTAAAGAGAAAAGAATGTGCTACTTCACCCATATGACCCTCTTCTCCTGTTCCTCCTATACTTCCACCAAACTCACCACTACCACAGGTTGAGGATGATTTAGGGGACAGGGGAGGGAACAATGATCTTGATAACGACAGACGTACCACAGGACGTTTGGGACTATTATGATGACCCAGTAGGTCCTCCAGACCTCCCTGATCTCCATGCATACCCAACAAAGCTATCTCCCCCAGATGACGATATTGGTTTTAGTCAACTTGTAAATAGGGCTGTTCTGTACCATGGTGTTCAGATGCATTCCGCTCCCCACAGAGGAGGATTTTCTCGTGGACACCTTTGAACAGTCACTAAAAACTGTACAAACCCTACCAATGTTAAAAGTAGTCCTTAGACATGCCCCCGACAAGGACCATGTTAGGACTAGGATTCCCTATCCAAGAATGGACAAAAAATATAAACCCGCATCCAATGATCTCACCTACATTAAAGAGCAACTACCCATAGATTCCCTATTGATAACTAACGCTAGAAAACATGCCTTCTCTGAGACCTTCAGTAATGCGCCATCTCCAGACAAAGAGTCTAAATTGTTAGATGCTTCTGGCAAGCGAGTTGCTGCCCAAGCAGCTAATTACTGGTGAATAGCCAACACACAGGCATTACTTACTAGGTATGATAGGGCTCACTTTGACCATCTGGAAACCCTATTGCAACACTTACTGATCAATATAAGACCATGGCCGGTGATTTGATTCAAGAGGGTAAATTAATAACTAATGCATCAATCAAGTGTGCAATTGATGCAGCAGACACCGCCTCTAGGTCGTTACTCAGACGACATGCCTGATTACGCATCTTTGGCTTCAAACAGGCGGTACAAACAACTATCCTCAATCAGCCATTCAACCAAGAACAACGTTTTGGACCGGCTGTAGACACCACTCTAGCAAAGATGAAAAAAGACACAGTGACCGCTAAATCCATGGGGGCATTATAGTCTCCATCCATGCGTGGTTCCTTTCGACGCTCCTTCTATAGAGGAGCATACAAAAATATTGGAGCAGATACTTCTTCCTCTTCCTATAAAAACACCACACAAACATCCCCCTAAAGAGGATATTTTAGAGGAGGCTATCGGGGAAATAACAACAAAGGGAGAGGCCGAGATAACAACACTCGCACTTCCCTCGCTAATAAGCAGTGACTTCCCTCCAGACCATTCCACTCCGGTCGGAGGGAGACTATCACAGTTCCTACCTGTCTGGAATTCCATCACTACAGACAAGTGGATAAGACAAATTATCCAGTATGGTTACTGCCTGGAACTTACAGCAACCCCACCCACCATACCACCCAAACCGCTTCCAATGTCCGCAGAACATCTCACGCTCTTAAAACAGGAAATTCTCTCACTGCTTCAAAAGCATGCAATAGAACTAGTTCCCTTACAGCATCAAGGAACAGGGATTTACTCGCTGTATTTCCTAATCCCCAAAGAGGACGGCACCCTAAGGCCAATACTCTACCTCAGACCTCGCAATTTCTACATACAGTCAGATCGTTTTCACATGATCACTCTTCAACAGGTCCTCCCACTACTTCAACAAAACAACTTCCTTGCCTCACTAGATCTCAAGGACGCCTACTTCCACATCCCCATACACTCAGCTCACAGGAAATGCCTAAGATTCATGTTCGACGGACAAGACTATCCGTTCAAAGTCCTTCCATTCGGGGTGACCACCGCTCCCAGGGTGTTCACAAAGTGCCTTGTGGTAGTAGCTGCACACTTGAGAAGACCACAAATCCATGTCTTTCCATACCTCGACGACTGGATGATAAAAGCCAACTCACACAACCAGTGTGTTCATCACATTTATCAAACCATCCAGCAACTACACAACTTGAGATTCACAGTAAACTACATCAAGTCACATCTTCAGCCCTCCCACGGGCCACATTAGATATCTCCAAAGCTCTGGAATATCCAAATCCAGCCAGGATAGCCAGTATACAAACCCTAATCACTAAATTTCAGCCACAGCATTCCCTACCAGCGCCGGTGTTCATGCAGCTCATAAGAATGATGGACTCTTGCATTTTCATCATACCTCACGAAAGACTCCATATGCGCCCCTTACAAGAATGTCTAGCACGTTAGTGGAACCAGGCTCAGGGACAACTTACTGATCTGGTGTTGGTTGACAGCCGCACACATCGCTCGCTGCAGTGGTGGAACACACAAAACCTTTCCAGAGGGAGGCTTTGCCTAGAGCCGGTTCCACAGATAGTGCTAACAGCAGACTCATCACTCACCGGATGGGGAGCCCATCTCCTAAACCACACAATTCAAGGCAAGTGGACCACTCAACAAACAGTGCTCCACATAAATCACCTAGAATTACCAGCAATAGTTCTAGCACTAAAATCATTCCAAGCACATCTACACCATAAAAGTGTCCTAGTTCGGACGGACAATATGAGAGCCATGTATTACATACAAAAACAAGGAGGCACACATTCTTTACAGCTGTCTCAGCTGGTGCAAAGCATATGGAGATGGGCCATTCCACTAAACATATACCTTCTGGCAGAACACCTTCCAGGAGTTCACAATCAGATTGTGGATCTTTTAAGTCAACAGACACAGCAGATACACAAATGGGAACTACATCCTCAAGTTCTTCAACCATTTTTCCTAATGTGGGGTCACCCTGACATGGATCTGTTCGCCACACACGCAAACATAAAATGCCCAACCTACACCGCCAGGTCCCACACCCGTTGTCCAAAGGCAATGCGATATGGATGAACTGGTCAGGCAGATTTGTGTATGCTTTTCCGCCACACCCACTAATTCCCCTAGTGGTACGCAAGCTCAGACAACAGTCTCTCAAAATTATCCTGGTGGCTCCCTAATGGGCACGGCAACCATGGTTCACATCACTCCTGGAACTCTCAGAAGTTCCACACCAAAAACTATGTCTCTCTCCAACTTTGCTAACACAGAAACATGGAGAAATAAAGCACCCCAATCCAAGGCAACTGAATCTAGAAATCTGGCTCCTGAAGTCCTAGAGTTAGGTTACCTTAACCTTCCACTGGACTGTATGAACATCATTAAAGAAGCCAGATGCCCTGCTAGCAGAGTTTGCTATGCAGTAAAATGGAAAACATTTGTCATCTACTGCAATAACAATAAAATCGATCCACTGGATGCTTCAATCCAGGACATCATTGGCTATTTGTTACACTTAAAAAGGTGTAATCTAGCATATTTATCCATAAGATTACATCTAGCTGCACTTGCTGCTTATTTACAAAACAGACAACACTTGTCACTATTAAGAGTACCTGCAATTAAAGCCTTTATGGAGGGCTTTCAAAGGATAATTCCTCCCAGACTGCCACCCTCACCTGTGTGGAATATAAACATTGTCCTAACCTGGCTCATGGGTCCCCCATTTGAACCTCTACACAAATGTGAACTGCAGTTCCTCACGTGGAAAGTAGCTTTCCTTGTTGCAATTACCTCTCTCAGGCGGGTAAGTGAGATCCAGGCGATGTGCACGCGTAGTGCTCCTGGCTTTTCAGCACAGCGTGCGCATGGCACGCTTTCACTTTCCCTCGCTGGGAGATCCAGAGGCTGGGAGCTGGCAGACCGCTCCCAGCCCCTGAAACTAACCCACAACCCGTGTCCCGACGGAGAGCCTGCCACCCAGCAGACATGTTGCTGGACCCCTGGGTAGAGAGCCATCCGCTCTCGTGGGCCTGCAACAATGCAAAACCTGGGGCGAGGTGCTAGGCCCCGCCCCCAAGATGGGCTGGGGGAGCTTCAAAGGCATGCCGCCTTTATGAGCTTCTCCAGGCCACTTGCTTTACTCAGCAACTGGTCCCCACCGGTTCTGACCCCCACTCTGGCTGGCAGTCAGGCGGGAAAACCTAAGTGAGGAAAGGGAGTGGTGCCAGCCTCTGGCAACCTCAACCCTCATGTGGGGGAGGCGAGGTGAAGCACAACTCCAGGCTCTCGCCATCTTGAGGATGGAGAGCCCTGCCCAATCGGAGATCGGCTCCTGCCCCCTCCCATTGGAGAGTGGCAGGATAGGGGGTGTACTCACCCCAGGGAAGGGACTTATTGGTCCCTGACCTTCCCCTACCTGTAACGCCCCTACATTTAGTGTTTAGATACACCCTGAACCTTCCTTCCTCAGACCTCCGATACTACCAGAAGAACAAGAAGAAAGAAGACCTGCCGTGCAGCTGCTAACAAGAGGACAACACCAACTGACTTGGCCCCAGCCCTACCGGCCTGTCGATCCTCAAATCCGCTCCCGCTAAATCCCGGCGACTCCTGTGGTCAGCAACCTCGAAAACCCCGGAGTACCTGACTGCCTTGCATATCCAAAGACTGGAACTCCCACGAGCAGTGGGTTCTGCTCAAAGATCTACAACCCCTGGTGCCAGCTAGGAACCGCAAACACCAGCACACTCTGCACCCGCCGAGCCCGGCCTGGGCGAACAAAGACCATGAGGACATCCCCCCGGCGACTGTGACCAAGAACCCAGCACCTAAGGACCCTCCTCGACTCTCCTGACGACGCCTGCCGCCTCACAACCATGGACCCCTCCAACCGCGACCAGCTGAGGGTGAGATTTCCCGACACCAAAAGACACCCCTGCACCCAGTGCCCCACGGCCTCCTATGCCCAACTCCAGGGTGTCTACTTAACCTACAGCTTCCCAACTTACCTCTCGTTGCGGTGGTCAGACCTGAAGAATCTCCGTCCCTGAACTTGCAGCCTTTATTCATCTTGCAGCTTTCCCATTGAAATACATTGGGCGCCCGCCGGCCCAAAAGCACCCTGCAACCAGCTGCCCGAGTGCCACTGGAAGTGCAGCATCTGTTCTATTCTACTTCCCCACTTGCCCTGTGTACGTGACTAGGAGCTCAGCTCCCACAGCCGCGTGGCCTGCCTGCTTGCAGCCACCAACCAAAGGCCCCCTACCCGCCGTAGGCTAACATTGGGCCTACTCTCTCTGCACCCGGCTGCCTCTGTGCTGCTGAGGGTGTAACTACTGTACTTACCTGACCCTGGGAGACCCCCGAGTCTTAACCCAGAACCCTCAACTCTGCCAGTCGAGTACTTACCTGAAAACCGATAACTTGCATTTTCTCCATAGGGTAACACTGGCTGGTTTTCACTTGGAAATTCTTCTAAGTGTCGAGTTTTGAAACTTTAAAATATTCACAAAAAAATCATCCGATAAACGAAACTACTCACCTGTTCCCAGGAGAGATCCCAGTGCTGGATCTTTGTGCCCAGCACTGACCCTAAGAAGTTATTAGAACTGTGATTTTCCGATAACCTGATTTTCCTCCTTAGGATAACATTGCCTGGTTTTTACCAGAAATTCTTCTAAGTGTCGATTTTTGAAACATACAAATATTCCTTAAAAATCACCTGTGTAACAAAAACGATTTCTTTCAACTGTTTACAGGAGATGCACCAAGGCTGAATCCAGGATCCAGCCCGAGTAAGAAAAACCTATGCAAAGTAATTGATATTGCATTTACTTAAAATTCCCATTGAGCTCAATGTTATTATTGTGTTCGGATTGTGTTGCATATTGCAACAACTGTATCTATTGCATTGAAAAGTCTATCACTATTTGAAAGTATTCAACCTCATTCTGAGAAAGTATTTTTATACCTACTTGTGGTTCTAAAATAAAACAACAATATATTTTTATATACAAAACAATTGGCCTAGAGTTCATTTCTTGAGTGTGTGAGACCATTTGCTGACTGAGTGTGTAAAACAAATGCTTAACATCTGTCCTCAGATACTGCCTTACTGCTCGACCAAGCTACCACTTTAGAGAGTAAGGTTATATCTAACTTTAACCTCTGGGGGGACAATGGACTCTGTGCACACTGTACCTTACTTTGGTGCAGTATATACAGAGCCACTTTCTTACACTGTATGCAGCTGTTCTGTGTTACAATTGAAATCAATTACTTTGCAGACATTTTTTTACCGATGTCTAGCATTATTTCTACAATGCTTACCTCTGTCCCCTCTCATTTCAAGTCCAATCCCTTTCACCAAACAGTGACAATGTGTGACAAATGAAGGGATAGCATACATGTATGACTCGACAACAGGCATAAATCTAACCTTTATGCCTGTGAAGGCATAGTTACAAAGTTTTGAGATTACTTATGTCTGCATTTCCGTGGGTACAGTGTGCTTATATGTAACATTCCAAATGCCTTGTGTGTCGATTTCTTTCAAAAGAGGACACCCGTATTTCACATATTAATTACTGCAGTGTTAATAGTATAAAACTGCCTTAAAATAGTGCAACACGCCTGGGGTACATATGCTGGGGCAGTGTAGTGCCATAATAACCAATATACAGTAGGTGTCTGGACAGTTCTATAGTTTCTGGAGTGTGTATGTTATACGAGATATATATTTTGGCTACAACACTAGTCATGTGGGAAAATCTGTCACTTTTTCAAGGTGCTGACATCAGAGACTAGTTGCACAGGGGAACTCTGCCATACACAGTAAAAAAAAAAAAACTTAAATCTGTGCAAAGTATGTAGTGTGGAAATTTGGCATGTATGTGAACCCTGGCCAGGCTGCATTCTGTACTGCTGCCAGAAAGAAATAATCATAGTATATGTTTTACTTTAGTTGTTCGGCGAATAACTCTCTACTTGGGCTAGAGGATATTTTGCTACCTTTGAGGTAACTCAATACACTGATATATAGTTGTTGCTTATGAGAAGCAAGGTTGTCAGTAACTGCACCCCTTTTACTGCCAGCCTTTCTTCTCATAAGCAATGACTATAAGTACAAAGTGCGTGTTCACGTACTGCTTGCAGGTTTCCAAAACCTAAATAAAAGGCATTGTCATTTACAATGCCAATAGCTCAAACTCTCGCAAATGGGAGACCTATTGCATTGCAAATGCTTGGTTTTTAAAAAATGTTTTTGGCAACTATCGTCTACACCTTCATAACATGTTGTGTACAAAAAGTGTCCAGGAAATCTGTGTGTCCTTTTTTTCCATAGCTTAGGGTGCCAAAAGGCACCCAACGTTTGTAGACTCCCTGGAGGGAACACGGAAATTGCCAAAACATAGAAATTTAGTTTTTTTTATTGAAAAAAAATGCTTTGGAAGAAAGCATTTTCCCCCCCATAAAAATGGCATCAAGAAAAGTTTTGATACGCTAAGATCATCTACCCAATTTTCAGGAACAAGCGCAGTTGTAGAAGAAAAAATATGAAAGTTCAATTTTTTAAGTGGCACTCCATTTTTCCTATTTATGTGCAAAGTCAGCCTATTTTAAGTTTGTGATGAAAATTGGTGTGAATTTCGAATTTACCAAAGGGTCATTTGTGTAGGTTGCTCATTGTTTTCCAAAAGAAACTAATTGTTGAAATCAAAACCTAATGAAAATAAATAGGAAATAAAAAGCAATTGTTAGCAATATTTTCATCTGTTATATTTTGCCCCGTTGACTAACTTACCAAAAATATCATAGCGGGATGTTCATGAAACCCGTCTGGTCACAGGGATATATAGTGTTTATTGCTTGTCCAAAAATGTGTATGAAGGAAACCTATGTATTTTTTTTAATGTGCACAATGTACTGAGTTTATGAATAGTGGGTATTCGTACACTTCTAAGTTTGGGGATTCAGAAAATATGAATTAAAGGTCAGTGTACAAACATTTTATCTTTCTTACACACTGACTTACATGTGGAAGGCAATAATAGAGCGAAATGCAATTCATATTAGCAAATATTATACTAGTATGTATTACCACACTTCTTCCAATAAAAATGCTATGCCATTTATGTGGCTAGGACTTGTGCCCCAACACAGAAGGCGCAAAAACATAACCTAGAGAAATCTGCATTTGCAGTAAAAAGATTACCTGTTTTGGTGAAGGAAGTGGCTACGGTATTTGGACCAGGGCTCGGCCGTCATTCAGGGAACCCTACCAAACCCAGACATTTTTTAATACTAGACATCCATGGGAGTCCAAAATTCCAAATAACTGGTGTTCCCATACTTCTTACAAAAAGCAGCCCCTCTCGTATGGCTCAGTCTAGTAGGAGAACCAAAGAGTTGAATAATCAGATCTCAGAGGGAAAAGCTTGAGGGGGCAAAGAAACTATTGGAACCCAGAAGGTTACGGAAGAATCAAGGAAAAATACAAACGTGACTGTTCGTTCGAGAAAACACGACCAGAAACGTAACCACACGTTAGGAGGAATGTGCAGCCAGGGAATCAGGAGCATTGGGGAAATGGAGAACATTCCCTTTAGGTTTTGTCCAAGATGACATCTCAAGTTTGAACAAACGGATTCCCACAAAATCTGCAACATGCCTAACAAAAGACCACAGCACCAAGGGTTGTGAAGCCTGTACCAAGGTCCAGACAAACATTTTGAATGGCAGGGAAAAACAAAGGTGGGTACACTATGCAATGATGCTGTAGAATCAGACTTCAGTCAAAGACGTCGGCCTCTTTAGCGATGTTCTGATGCCGAAGATAGGATCATCCACATCCATCTATTGGAAATGGCAAGGAAGGTGTTGATAGATTCAGACCCTAAGAAAAGCAAATAAAAGCTCATGCATGCACTGTGGCCAAGCAAACACCGGACTCAAAGTCCTGATGACCCCATCTCCTGCAACTCCCTTTTAGTGGCAGAGGACAGACCTTGAAGGTCAAGGGGTTCGGAGTAAAGTGACTCACTCAACTTCCACCCCCAAAACACATTACCGGAGGTTGGGGGCTGAATTGCGAAGTATTCCTCAGTGAATGGGAGGCCATCTTTTCCACGTTGACACTGAGCATTATACAAAACGGATATTGCATCGAGTTACACAAAATCCACTAACAGTGCCACTAAGAGCAAAGAATCGCAGTATGGAGGGATTATCTCACTTTCAGCAAGGAGTACAAGAACTCCTGTTAAAGCAAAAGATATAAAATCCCAAAAAGGGGATCAACCAAGGGTATTCTAAAGGTACTTGCTAGTATGACAATCAGATCGGTCCTTAGCAGGCAGAATGAGTTTTTCAGATTCAACAGCTTCGTTGTGGACAAGGTACTTTATAAGTTCAAATTATTACCTTTTGGGATAAGCCTGCACCTAGGGTCTTCACAACATTTCTAGCTGTATTGGCCACCCTCTAAAGGAGAATGAACTACATATATACCCCTACCTGGACAACTTGTGGTAAAAGAGAAAACAGCATTCAGGCTATGAAGCTACCACTTCACAGATTGAGGTTCATCATAAATGTGAAAAAATCCTTCCCAGTCTCTGAACATGAAAAGGTCTTCCTGGAATGTGAGCATGGAAAGGTATCTGGATGCAGGCTGAGCTTGAAAGAGGTGAACACATTCCCAGTGCACAGGAGGACCATGGCATTGAGAGAGTAAACTCTCCTCTACCAGAAGTGATGGTCTTTGACAGTGAGAAGTGTAAAGAAATTGAGGGGCATGATGGTGCCCTGTACATACCACTCTTTCCACATGTGCCCCATTCCGATATGGGACTGAAAACATGTAAAACCTCACTATAGGTAGACCATTCAAATTTGCAGCTCCCTCAATAACCATTACGGATGCTTCTCACACAGGATGGGGATCGCACAGGGAAATCCTGACCATCAGGGGGATATGGAGACTGACAAGTGGTTAAGCACATAAATGTGTTGGAATTCAAGTCTCCCTTCATCGCACAAAAGGTCTTTAACGCCAGGTAAAGGGGAAAATATTTCAGATGCAGACAGACAACACAACTGTCATGCTCTATCTCAGAGAGGGACAAAATCATGTGCTGTCCAAACTGGCCCAGGACATCTGGAGATTGCCCATAGAGAGGCACGTAATCCTAGTGACAGTGCATCTGCCATGATTACAAAACGCAGTTGCAGACAGACGGACTGAGCAGGCAAAAAAGTGCCTCACATTAATCCAACCTTGAACAGAAGTACTAAAAGAGGTGTTTTGAAAATAGGGAACAGACAGAAAACGTTAAATGGCAAAACCTTGTGTCCAGCTTTCCACACTGCCTGTCATGGGGAATGCCTCATCAATAGACTGGTAAGGAACACTTGCATACACTTTTCCCCAATATGTTTAATACCATTGATAAATTCAAAACTGCAACCGTCGCAAGACCTCCTGACAATGCAGGAGAAACAAGTCTGCCACCCGCAGCCAGCCTGCCTGATTGAACCAAGGCCGGTTCTAGGATTTCCGAGGCCCTGGGCTAAAAGGGAATGTGCGAGGCCCCTCTAATGTAGATAAGTGGCCCCTTGCAAGGAAACCATTCACAGACACTGTGGGAGGCCTATTGTCCAGCATTTTGTCGCCCCCCCACATTTTTAACTTTGAGCCCACAAGCATTTCCCACACCTTCAGTCCGATAGGTGTGAGAATTGCTTGTGGGCTCAAAGTTAAAACAATGGGGCCGCCAAAATGATGGACAATGGGCCTACCACAGTGTCTGTGAATGTGTCTCCTTGCAATTGAAGGGAGCGTCTCCCTCCCTTATGTATCAAGATACCATCCCTGAGAGGCTCGGTGAGTGGGGCCCCTCCCTTTGAAATGGATCGCCAGGGAACCAACAGGACACATCACCAGTGCGTGGCTCCATGCTGGTGGGCTGAGTGCGAGGCCCTGGGCAGCTGCCCATGCGTAGCGCCGGCCCTGGGCTGAACCTAGAGGCTTGGCACCTGTGTACTTTAAATTGGGATACCTGACCCTCACACGTGGAAGCACAGAGATCCCAAGGGAAGCCAGTAGAAAGAGTACATGAAAGGTCCACACAGTATATGGGGAGCAGTTTCTTCATTAGACCTGTCATAAAGAGATTCCTAGAGGAAGCAAAAAGGATAGCATCCTGAAGGGTCATTCCTGTAGGGTCATACCCACACCCATGTGGAATCTAAACAGGGTGCTTCACACAACTAAGGAAGGGACAGTTTGAGCCAATCCATAATGCAAAACTGAAATACTGCTAAAGACAGCCCTTGTAATACCCATCCCATTGCTAGGCAGGATCAGCAAACTGCAACCACTACCAACACACAGGAACTCTACTTAAATATACACAAGGACAAGGTGTTTGTGTCCAAATGCACAGTTCCTTGCCATTGCACACTTCACTTTAGTCTGTACATTCTGATAGAGACTTCTAACTTCAGATTTCTCGCCTAGGAATACTCCCTAGACGTCAGACTGGATCTGAAAAATCTTGAACTGTACCTCAACGCACCAGTATGTGGTGTTGATGGGCTCACCCTCGGAAGTTATGTGCGTGCTGCCTCTCCAGCATGCAGATCTTAGTTCCTTTCCTTCTGCACCAACAGCGCACATTCTGAGAGCCTTGTTGCTCAATATTCGACCAATTGTTTTTCCTACTTTGTGTTGATTCTCTTTGAGCAAATTACCTCCAGTGTGCTAGGGACAGGATCCCCTAACAAACTAACAGGGTTTAAGCCTTGTGGGGAATGTCTCAGACAGATGTGCGTTTTTGATTCCCATACTTTTTGGAGGTAGGAGATGAACTGGGTTGTGTTCTATCTTATCTAGGTATTTTATTTTTAATCGTGCTTCTACAGGGGTGCCGGCCCACTGTCTGCCATGACCGTTCAGGCTTTAAACAACTGAAAATGGAACAGGATAATTTCAATAGATCATGCTTCACAGTTGTGCTTTCAACAATAAACAACCCTCATTAATTACAAGCAGGTGAAAACGTTTTTGTAAGCTCAACAAACAAATTGTAAGTTAGCCCAATGCATTTCGGGACCAAACTGTCCCTTCATCAGGGGAAAATCTGAAACAAACAGATAAATAAAGCATTTGTTATTTGTATGCATTTGGAGGAACCTAATTCAACAGCAGATACTGTCAGAATGTGAATTATGTTTGTGCAAATGTATCAATTACATATTGAGCGGGTGATTTAAAGGGTGATGGGGTGCCCTTAATGTTAACCAGGTGAACAATATAAAAAAGAGTTACGAATGCTGTGCTTCTCGTGAAGTTGTGGTCAAAAAGCTCACCTGTTGAGCTGCGATATATAACGCAAGTTCCCTTCATAGTAAGGTCAGCGTGATACGAAACCTGTGATTAGAAACAAGTGATATAGGATGCCGAAAAATGATGAGGTTTGTTCAACATGAGTCTTGTGTGCCCAAAGTAATAAATCTTACCCAATGTGATGTTATTCGAAAATACAGGTGGCTATTTCCTGTAGAGATAATAGTTTTATTATAATATGCGCGGAATGACAAGAGAGAGTGAGTTGCCGTGACGAACCGTCACTTACCAAAACGTATATGGTCGCGTTCAGTGGTCCGAGCTGGTGGTCCCGCGTAAGCTCTGTAACAATGATAAGTGTGTGAGCCATAATCGTTCTAAAGAACCCCGTGGAGTTCCTTATCCTGTTTGTAGTTACGCTCTGGCTTACCGGTTGTATGTGTGGAAACGCCTAACTTGGAGTTGATGCTCGGCTTGTTGGATACTCGACTGGTTTGAAAAGTGAGTCACTGTGATTGGTAACAGTAGACCTAGAAATAGGCCGCGTGAGTAAATAGAAATAGAAAGAGGACTCGTAGTAAATACTGAATCGAAAAGGGTAGATCGTCATGAAAGAAACAATTTGTGCAAATGAAAACCTTCCTGCAAGGAGTGGCATGTTGGCGTTTTAAATTATAAGAGTAATGTATAAAAGAAAAAACGACCCAACTTGTTGAGGATAAGTGTGTATGTGTATCATGAATAATGCTGCAGCTGATCCTGTAACACATATGCAATTGAAACCAACAGTACTGTGTTGTAAATCATAATTCTCATATGTAAATACATGTCATTACATCATTTATGCACCGTGTGCATATTTAAGGCACCACAATATGAATTATTCTAGTGCATAGTAAATTATTATAAAAAATGAAAATAAGCCCTGTGTGTCATAGATAACAACTGTAATCTATTCGGTCATTCAACCCTTTTGGGGTGATTGTCCCCAAGGCCTCTATCCAATGGATCTCTCTCTGTAATAATCGTTTGCGAATATCTAACCCTTCTAGGTTTTTAACCACCTCAACTATCTGGCCTCGTATTTGAGAAATGGTGTGTCTTGCTTCGTGCCAATGTACGGGTACACTGAAGCTTTTGTTAGTTCGAATAGTGTTTCTGATTCCCCTCACTTGGTTTGTCAATGATATTTGGGTCAGATCACAACGACCGGGCCTGTGCTGACTGTCTGTGGATGCACCCGAAGGTGATTAGAACCAAGCCATGAGCTCCTTGTGTTGCGGCAAGAGAAGGCACTGTCCCTATGACGAGAATTGCTAGATGGCCTGGTCGCGAAGTCTGCCTTGCCATCGGTCGTCTTTGTAAACCAAGATGTGGTCATTGAAGTCTGATAAGTCAAAGAAGCACAAGAAGTAGTAGTCCAAGGGCACTTCGTCTCCCCCTTAATCTCATGTTTCTAGGCCCTGCTCCTGCCAGGTCCACTCTGCACCTCCCCGACTTTCTGTAGCCAGAGTGACCCCTGCCCACTTTAAGAAGTTCTATATGGCTATGTGCTCCATTTTCTGGTACCGGCTCCCTATGGCACGTTTGTGGACCCCATGGAGCAATAAAGTGCCTCAATCAGGATACCGTTGGTGAGCCTGCTCCCACTACACCTGATGTCACTGGCGCCACCCGATGATGCAGACCCCATTGTCCTGTCTGCCTCAGAGATGGCGTCGCTCGATGTCGACCCCAGCGCCGCCTGAAACATATTGCCCGTCTGGCTCAGATACGCTGCCCTAGACAGGCCAAGAGTACACTTGGACTTTAGGGAGGCGATGACAAAACCTTCCAGTTCTTTGACCTCTCTGATCTCTTTCAAGACGACAACTGGCACGAGCAGCAGGGCAATGCTGATATTCTCACTCCTTGTTCTGCCCATGGTCTCGTAAGAGGTTCGAGCAATTCTGAACCAGGCCATTATTAATGGCAAGGAAAAGTTCTCCATCTGGTGTGGGTTGGTCACTACTGATCTGCTCAGTAGAGCTGTCCCATGGGACTTTTGGATATGGATCGGATCGGGAGATACGGCACGTATGACTCGGCTTTGTGAAAATCATTTTCAAATCGAATTAAAGAAAATAAATTGCTGGATTACAAAGTACCAAGTATAAAACCGAGCCTCTTCATGAAAATAAGATATCTTCGTTGGGAATTGTGTCCGGAAATGTTTGAAATAAGAAAATAGGAACCACATATAAAAATATCAGCCATAAAACTCAGGCTTTTAATAGGACTGATCATCAATTCAAGCGATCCCTCAGCCCTTACTAAAACACTCCTCTGCAGTTTCAAAAGGATACCCTGTGTCCACACAATAAGGAAGCAAGCTTTTCTCTGTTGAGGTCCTGAGGAAGGTGGTACAAATCCACCGAAACGTGCGTCGACCTGGCGTGTTAGTTCACATAACAATCTGTGATACCTTAGCCACAGAAGAAAGAAAATGTACTGCATAGGAAGTGATGTGTGTGTTAGTGTACGTATGATTAGTGTGTGAGTATGTTTAGGTGTGTGCTCTGTAGGGTGTCCTTTGTTTTTGAACTTGTATATGTAATTTGAAAAGTATATACATGATGATCTAAATTTTACTATTTATTGACTGGAAAAGAATACAATGAACTCAAAAAAAGTATAAAAGAAATTTTTGATCTAAATGAAAAAAACTAATAAATCAGTTTAAATACAAATAAAGAAAGTGTTATTGCCATGTTTTGAAGGACTCTTTGGAAAATATGTGAACTATGTGAAAAGATGCAAAGTATTTAGGCCATGAGGGAATTTTCCCTTACTGTACAGTAGAGCTGTCCCTCCCACAGTGGCACTACTCCACCACACCTGGCTCTAAACAACTGGCTTCTTGAGGGATGGCCAGTCTGCTCTCGAGGGATGGCCAGTTGGCTTCGATGGATATGCCCTTCAATGGCTCTCGCCTGTTGAGTGATGAGGCTAATTCAGCGCTTGAACATTTTAAGGTGAGCTGGGCTACTGCCATGTCTTTGGATTCTTCACTGGTGTTGAGCCAGCCTCACTCCTCCTTTCTCCCCTTCCTTGGCCACAAAGGATCTGGGAAACAAAGCCAGCGTGCTGTCAAATCCTCCTTTAGTATGCCCTCCACACATCGCAGCCATGCTGGTGACAGAATCAAGAACCATCTGCCCCAATAGCAGTCAATAACATCAGACCAGTGGATGCATCAAAAGATCCAGAAGGGTTACACTCTTTCTTCGTGGAAACCTATCCATCTTTGCCACCATCCCCAGAAAGACTGACTGAGGACCATCTCTTCATGCTTCCTCTGAAAGGGCAGGCTTTTTTGGCCAAAGGAGCCATCGAGAGAGTGGGCCAGTGCTAGAAGTAGGACGTGGTTGCTAGTCCCTCTACTTCCTGGTCCCAAAGGAAGACGGAGGCCTCCATCCTATACTAGATCTGTACCCCTTTAACTAATTCCTGAAAAAGGAGAAATTCAGAATGCTCAAGTTGGCTCAAGTCCTGTCTGCCCTGGACCCTGTAGACTGGATGAAAACCTTGAACTTAGTGGACACTTAATTTCACTGAGATTGCAGGACGCTTATTTTCATCCCCGTCCTGCAAGCCCACGTGTTACCTGTGGTTCATAGTAGGCCGCAAGCATTTCCAGTTCCTATGCTCCCCTACGACCTCACCAGTTCATGAAAGTGATGGCGGTGGTTGCAGCTTACCTTCAGAGTTCAGGGGCTGAAGGCAGGCTCATTCCAAGCAGTCGTCACTCAACTCTAAACTACAGCAAATCTCCTGAATTCACTGGGGTTCACTATCAACATGTTAATGTTACACCTGACTCCTTCTCTGGCTCTTCCTTTCATTTGATCTATTCTGGACACCGTGCAGTTCTGCGCCCACCCTCCAGAGCAGATAGTCCAGGGCAATCGGGGCAACATGATCCCCGTTTTTCAACCTGTCGTTTCAGTAAGCCCGACTTTGAGGCTGCTGGGTCTGAGGGCCTCCAGCATCCTGCTGATGAGGCATGCCTGATGGCACAAGCAGCTCTGCCGTGGGACTGGAAGTCCCAATGGGCGCAGCATCAATTGAATCTCTCCGACCCGGTCGAGATTTCAAAGAAGACTACAAAAGGTATGCAGTGATGGATAACAAACAATGACTGGACCAGCGGCAGAGCCCTCCACCCTTACCAGCCGATGGTGACCAACTAATTGCTTCTGGGTTGGGGTGGCCACCTGGGAGAGTTGGCGATAAGAGAACTCTGGTCTTGGGCATTTTTCCAGCTCCACATCATTCTTCTGGAGCAGAAAGCAATTTGCTGGTCATTGTAAGCCAGACTTCCTTCCTGGTTCAGGTGTTCACGGATAGTACTACCGACATGCTGTATTCAAACAAACAGGGTGGAATGGGGTCTTGGTGTCTGTGGCAGGAGATCCTGTGCCTCTGAACCTGGCTGGAGCGACATTTTCCTAGTCATGTATCACTTGGCAGGATCTTTAAACATCAGAGCAGACAAACCGATGCCTTGTGGATCACGAATGGTTGCCACCCGGAGGTGGCACAAAGTCTCTTCTGAGAATGGGGAGAACCTTGGTTCGATTTATTTGCTATTGATGAGAATGTGCAATGACAGTGCTTCTGCATGTTGAGGTTTCCAACGACTTACACTCGGAGACTCGTTCCGTTTAGACTCCAACCTGGGACTCCTGAATGCCTTTCTGCCGATACCACTTCTGCCTTGAGTTCTGAATAAGATCAGTATGGACTGTGCCCAAGTCATCCATGTGGCTCTGGACTGGGCAAGGAGGTTCTGATATACTGAACTCCTAAGCATGAGCATCTGTTCTCCAACCAGAGAGAATAGAGAAGGATACTGCTACCAAACCAGTGCACAGCCTGTGAATCCAGAACAAATTCATGCTGCAAAACAAGGTGGTTACTAGCTTGTAGGATTAGTCTTTGAACTCGAGGAATTTTTAGTATTCACATGCATCCTTCCTACATTCTTAGAAATTAGTTGTTCTTAGGATTACAGATAGGAGGGACTTAAACAGTAGGCAGGCAAAGGAAGAAGTTGCCATAACAAAATCTGGAAATGCCATCACACATAGGGGCCACCAGCACTTATGTTGGGTGTTTCTAGGGGAAGACCTACTACCAAACAGTTGAAGGAAAAAAAATCTATAGCTTGTATTGGTGTTAACAAAACAAGAAAACAAAGCGGTACATTTGCTTGAATTAACTGATGCGCTTGGAGAAAAAAGAAATAAGTCACTGATTCACCCCGGATGTGAAAGAAGTAAATGAACGGAGTATGGCTCTGACTGGTATCTGTTTTCTTACAGTTTTCCATGTCTAGGTGTACCAGCCTTATATGGGACAGTTTATTGGGTTTATCAATATATTTCCTTTAGTATCTGGTCAATAAAAAGCACAGGCAACATTGTTTCTCACCTAGTGGTGAGTGTGCAGCAGAGATATTACAGTTTCTCAGTCATTGAGAACAAGAGGGAAGCAATTGCCAAGTCAGGATAGTGCCTTATGACACTACAATCTGTTCAAACCATATTTTTATTAAAGCTGTTCATACTTGTACATACTATGATTTTTAGCATTCTTGTTGTGAAAATTATTCTTCAGTATAACTAATAATGTATTGTTGTATTTGTAATGTTGGACATCACTATATTAACCCTGACATTTTCTCCTGGATGGTCAAATATGGAGCTACCTAGTAGGTTTTATATTTTTGTGGTGTGTTGTATTCTGGGGTACGTTGGAAGCACTAGGTGATATTTGAGGCCAGAAGTGCAGCATGTTGCTAAATACGTTTAGCAGCCATGTGATTAAGCAGAAGGGTTTGAGGAAACTTTGGCTGCACTTGTAGATACTCCAATTCTTCTAACTGTCCTCTGGATGGGTGATTTGTTTCACCTTATGGAGGCGCTTGGTTAATGGGTTGTATATTTGGGAACAGCCTGGCCTTAACTCATTTTAAAATACTGTTCCTTATTTTTGCTGTGAGAGAGTTCTAGAGTTTGAAAGTAGATGACAACCAAAGTGAGTTTTTTGCAACATAGGGATAAGAAGCATGGCCAGTCTGCATATGGGTTTCCTACATGGCACTAGTTGCCAAGTTAACAAGGTGTCCGATTATCTTTATACTACTGTTCATGGCCCTGTTGGTAATAGAGAGCACCATGAATGGCAGCCACTGAAATCTTGGAGAGTTGGAGTAATGTGGTTGTAGAGGTGTACACGTTGTCTAGTTAGCACTTTCTAGATCTGCTTCAACCTGTGGTGTAGGAATAGGAATGTTAAAGTGATCAGTGTAATTTGTGATTACTTAAGGCAAAAGCAGCTGGGACCCTGCTAATATTGAAAATCCAAAGCCCTACGTTCTGAAATTATAAAGGTCATGGTTTGTCCTTACAAATCTACCTGTCACATGGGTGGGAAACATTTTATAGTCATTTAAATGGCCTGCAGTTACAGGATGTTGATGTGCAGTTTTCGTTGGGGTGGACATTTGACTGTTTTTAGAAATGTTCTGCAAATTAATATCTTGAGTAGGTCCATTCTTGAGATTGGTGGCATGTATCCACAACTTACAATGCCGCCATAGTTACTTGGATTTGGAATCTAATTGGGGACTTCTCATCTCCTTAGGTTTGCTTCGTGTCCAGGTAGAAATGTGATATATAGTAGGTTTCACTAAAAATAAATCTCTAGCATTTAATATGTCAGTTTTCTTTCCCTACGTTTAAATAAAAAAATTGTTGATCCACCTAGTTATGAATATGAACCAATAACAAACAAATTAATGTTTCTTTTCAGGGTGCAGTTTCTGGATCCGTGCAGGCCTCTGATCGTCTCATGAAAGAACTCAGGGATATATACAGATCACAGAGTTTTAAAACCGGTAAGACAACCTGTTCGCTCATCTTTGTATTTATCACAGATTCCTAACTTTGTGAATACCCCCAGATGCCAGACTAGATCCAGAGAATTTTCAGTAGCAATTCCTTTGCACTCTGGCAGCTGGTGTTCTGTGCCTCTGCATAAGATCTGTTCGTGTTTTGACGTTGGGGCTTACTATATCTGTGACACCTTGGTGCACTGATGTCCGTTCCTTTTTATATCCCCTCGTCCCTTCGGATGCGGATCCAGAGCGCCATTGAGTCCTGTCAGCCTTGCAGAATTTCTATTCTCCAGTATTGGGGTATCTTTCATAGATTCACATGCCTGAATCATTCCCCATCGTCGGAGAGTGAGTCCCACGGTACATATAAATAGCAATAATTATGCTTAACATCGGTACATCATGTTTCTCTTTGTCGAAACCCAAACCTTCCTTGGCGACAGTGTAATGTGAAAAATTCACTATTTGACATCATTCATAGATATGAAGAACAAAAGTTACTTACCTTTATTCTGTGGTTCCCCAGTATTGGTATCTTTCCTAGATTCACATGACTGAATCATTCCCCGTCGTCGGAGTGGGAGTCCAACGGTACATAAAAACAGCAATAATTATGCATAACGTAGGTACATCATAGTTAGATAGAACCAGGAAGTGAAAAAGCTAGAAATAAATAGGAAAAAATTCCCACTAGGATGACTTGTCCAAGTCATTATATATAGTCCAAACTACAGTCAAACAGGCAACAGCACCCTCCAGAATGTTCTCCCCGGAGGCTCAGGCTCTCAGATTTTCTACCGCATGTCGTGTGAAGTGAGTTTCCCTGAGCGCTGCTCAGTTTTTCTCAGTTCTTCCTTGGAATTTCTTCATCTATGATGTCTTCTTCTAAGAAATCTCTCTTCCAACCTTGTGAATCTTGTGGCAAGCGCCGGCTGTTTTCAGAAGATCCTCACAAGAAGTGCATTTACTGCTTATATCCTGACCATCAGGTGAGAGACTGCAAGATCTGTAGAACCTTCACTCAAAAGTCTCGGAGGGACAGAGAGGGACGTCTGCTTCTGCGGCTACAGAAGATTAAAGACCAGGACAATCCCTTATCTGAGGTTGGGAGTATTGCCTCTCTTCAGACTACCTCTAGGAAGAGGACTGCTGATGTGGAAGTTTCTTCTCCTGGGGCTAAGGTGGCTAAGAAACAACACTCCTCCAAGAGTGCTGAGATGCCTTCTACTTCAAAAAAGGTTGTGCCGCCTTCTAAGAGTAAGACTATGAGACCCCGAGAAAAAGTACGAAATTTCAAGCTTCCAAACAAGTTTCTGACAAGGATTTACCTCTGAAACTGGGTCCCTCGTTGATGAGCTTGACAAGGACAACTGCTTCGACTAAGTATTTCGTCGCCGCGGTGACAACGTCGACTACTACTTTCTCGTCGCCAAAGCCACAGATGATAATGTCGTTAGCAGGCTTGCCGTCGACGCTGGTGTCTGTCTCCATAAGACCAGTTCTGTCGACTAAGGAGGTCAAATCTACCGTTGACGTTTCTTCGACGAAGAGCAAAAGAGTGTCGTCGACGACTGCTAAGTCGCCTAATGTCTCGTTGACGAAGGTCGCCCCGTCGACGATGATTCCGTCGACGCCCGCATAGTCGACGCTACTATTGTCTTCATGTACAGCTCTTCAAGTTTGGTCTTCATCTACGCCGGCAGCGACCTCTACGCAATCTACGACACCGTCTATGCAGTTACCTCCCTCGATTGCGACTTCTTCTCTGCTACATAGACGTGGTTCTTCGTTGGAGGTCCTTTCTCCAATTACCATTTCTCCAGCTAAAGTTTCTCTCAGATTACCAAACAATTGCTAGACTCTGGAGAGGATGAAGATGAATCAGATGAAGGGGATAGATTTCCTACTGCCAGAAGCCCTTCAGAACTTTTCATTAAATATCAGGATGTGGATCAAGAGGATGACTTTTACCCGGAAACGGTTACTCCAGCTCAGGATGTGGTTATGCTATAAATTCCATCGATTTCCGCGCGCCTAGAGACCTGTAGGTGATTGGCGTGATATGAATCCAACATACAAATACATATACAAAAATACAAATACAAGGATCCAATCCCTACGGCCCAAATGCCTTTGGACCTTCTAAATAATCTGCAGTATATGTTGGACGATTATTATCGCCGTTTCCCCCATCTGAATCGGCTGCTTCTTTACCGCCCACACCTGTTCCTCAATCCTCATCAGCCGTGAGGTCACCTAGGCCACATTCTCCAGTTCCTTTGCACCGCTCGCAGGACGTTCACACCTCTGACTATAGGGAGGAAGGAGAATTGGACGACAGATCACTCCTTACGGGATGGGATGATCACCAAATACAAACTCCGTCTCATTCAATTTCTGCATCTGCCGACTCTCCTCCTATTGACATTGGAGGTTTTCACATTCTTATGGAGAGAGCTACACATTTTCTTCTTCCTATGGAAACAAAGAAGGATGATTGTTTCCTTTACGATTTTAAGGATCAACCGCGAAAACAAATACGGTCTATTCCGATTATTGATTTCATTTGGCAGGAAGGACTAAAAGTCATAAAAGCTCCTGCTTCTGTTCATGCGGTCCTGCCCCGTCTTGATAAAAAATATAAGGCACCGGACAATCCGTCTGCATGTCTCGTTGGTCAACCAAAGGCAGACTCTGTTATCACTCAAGCAGCTCAACGACTAGCGTGGAATCCCTCCTCTGCGCTGTCAGCTCCTCCTGATTGGGATGGGAGACGTTTGGACGCTATTGGGAAGAAGGTGTCGTCAATGGCAGCAACGACCGTCCGTGCAGCTAACTCACTGGCTATCATAGGACGATATGATAGACAGATGTGGTCGGACATTTCTCCCTACATCAACATGTTGCCTGAGCCTGCTAAGTCGGAGGTACTTAAGATCCTTCAGGAAGGGGCACGAATCTCGGCTGAGATTATTGATTCATCAGTGGAATTTTGCATCTACAGGTTTTCGACAACTGGCAGGTTTCGCGGTCCGGCGGAGGCAGGGTTGGTTGAAATAAACATAGTTTCGCCAAGAGGTTCAAGCTAAAATATTCGATATGTCGTTTGATGGCGAATCTCTTTTTGGTCAGAATGTTCGACGAGGCCCTACAGGCTATTAAAAAGGATACCGAAACAGCAAGATCTCTCGCAACGCTTCAGTTTCGTAAGCCGCCCTTTCGTGGGGCCAGAGGCCGCGGATCCTTCCCTAATCGAGGAGGCTATAACCAGCAAAGACAATACCTGTCTTATCAGAGTAACCGTTACTCTTCCCAATGCCAACAATCTTTCAGACAGCAACCATCTACCTCCTACTCACAAAAAAGAAGAAAGTCGACTTACCGCGGGCGTGATACGCCCAAGAAGCAGTGATACCTGCCACCTGCTCTACCGCTTACCCCTTTAAAAGTTGGAGGAAGAATCTCCCGTTTCTACTCAAATTGGTCACACATAACAGACAAATGGGTCTTGGAAATTGTAGCCAGAGGCCATGCTTTAGAGTTCGTAAAATTCACTCCGAATTCTCCTCCCAAAGGACCACTTCCAGCTCACCTCTCGGAGCTTTTTTTCCCCAAATAAATTTGATGTTGCGAAAAGGAGCGATCGAAGTACCTCCCCGATTGCAAACAGGAACCGTTTTTTATTCCAGATTCTTTCTGATAAAAAAGAAATCAGGAGAATGGCATCCCATTCTAGATCTTTGCTCCCTCAACAAATATCTCAAAGAATTGTCCTTTCGGATGTTAACTGTTCAAGAGATCCTTCAACTCCTCACGCCGGGGATCATATGATCATCCTCGACCTCCAAGACGCTTATTTTCATATACCAATTTTACCCAGACACAGAAAGTTCTTTAGGTTCAGAGTGGCTGGTCGGGATTTTCAGTTCAGGCTCCTGCCTTGCGGACTACGGTCCCCACCACGGGTCTTTACCAAGGTCTTAGCACCGGTGGCTGCACACCTTTGGCTGGAAGGAATTCAGATTTTTCCTTATCTAGACGACTACCTTATCAAGGCGAATTCTTTCAAAATCGCAAATATCCACACTCAGATGTTTGTCCCTTCTCCAATCTCTGGGTCTCTCCATCAATTTCGACAAATTACACCTTGTCCCATCGCAAAAAAGAACGTTCTTGGGAGCCACCATAGACACTTTGCGAACACAAGCCTTTGTTTCAAACGAAAGGCAACAACAACAGAAAGAGGTGAGAGAGGATGATTTGCGTTGGGAAGAGAGAAAGTAAGTACAGATACAATATTTTGTAAGCTCCAAGGATCAGATTCTGGTCACCCCACCAGAGTCAAAGCCTGCGACACCGAGGGGGCACAGTTAGTCAATACAAACATGCACTGGATCCTGAGCTAAAAAGAGTTCAAGTAAGTTCGAAGTATCAAGTCCCAATATTTTAGGTGCTCTTCATTTTATTCTTCATAAAAAATTTCTTTCTTTTATTCAAATGATAGGCTCCAATCTTCATACATTAGGAAGAAAAACAACCGCTGCCAACACGTGTTTCGTCTAGGTCGTTAAGACCACTAGACTTCATCAGGGCTGTAAATACAATATTACAATAAACATAATCACAATCACATTCCACTAGACAGACACTGTTATAAGAAAAGGAAAACTTATCCTATTTACAGTTATATATATATCAAAGTGGCAAACGTACAAAGACATCGGTGACCGATTTGTTATAACATTAGCACACACAGTTGTAATTAGTTTACACTAAAATGTCATCCACAATGAAAAGGATATATTGTGATATACGCACAATAAAGTAATAAAACCACCAAGACACCAGTGAGTGATAATTCAATTACTGCACATTGAGGATAACAACCAAAATGTGAAGGGAAAGAACAGTCGAAGAAAATGGTAACCACCAAAAAGGAACCCAAATCAGGATAGTAACTAAAAGAATAGACCCAAATTGCACCCGAAGTCAATGAAAAACCTATCTATAAACCAATAAGTGCCTGCCAACCAACATGCGATAAGAAAGGTCAAATGTATGCTCACCAAATATTATCTACTGCAAAGTTCCAATAAGTAAGCATTGGCGTATTGTTCAAACTATAGATCTATAACAAACATAGAACAACGTGAGCACACACATGCTCAATTAGCCAGCCTGCCTATATCTCCTAATAACAGTTTCATTAAAGACAATCCAAATCAGTGACATTATGTACACTCACTCAATTTCCAAAAGAAAGCGTCTTGCTCCAAATCATTATCAAGGAGGAAGGACATCCAGTCCTTGCAGTCGTTAGTGAATATGCACCCTGTCCATAAAGTGCGCGTAATATCTCCCTCTAACCCTATTTTTGGAATAGTGGCCAAAATTAATGAGTTTTTGAAATCTTGTCATCAGGAAACAATTCTATCAGACAAAGAGTATAAATACTTACTAGTAGACCGTCCTCGCTTCCCATGCCTATATACCTTGCCAAAGGTTCATAAGGACATTACTTGTCCACCTGGTAGGCCAATAGTGTCTGGCATTGGGGGGCCTACCGAGAAACTGTCGGAATTTGTAGACGTTTTCTTACGACCCTATGTTACCAGCCTTGCCTCGTATATTAGAGATACCAAGGACGTACTTAACGTCTTTAATGACTTTAACTGGGAGTCTGAAATGATAATGGTTACTATGGATGTTTCCCAATTATACACTAACATCACACATGACAAGGGTATTTTGGGTTTGGAATACTTTTTATTCAAGAGACCAATAGAATTATTGGACCACACCAATATGCTTCTAGCTATGTCTAAAATCATTTTGGAAAATAACGTTTTCCTTTTTAAGGACACTTGGTACCGCCAGAAATGCGGAGTAGCCATGGGTTCCAGATTTGCGCCGTCCTTTGCCTGCCTCTACATGGGGTGGATGGAGACGAAGCACATCTGGGGCCCTGGTGGTACAGAATGGCACGATTGCATCAATTACTATGGCAGGTATATTGATGACCTGTTGTTTATCTGGATGGGTACCGAGACTCAACTCTTGAACTTCTTTAAGTACATGAACAACAATGTATACAACATGACCTTTACTATGAATTACAGTTGTACGGAAATAACTTTTCTGGATCTGAAATTTTATGTACAAAATGGGAAACTATGCAGCACACTTTTCAGAAAAGAGACCTCGTGTAACGCTGTGTTACACGGAAGTAGTGCACATCCTAAATCGCAGGTTAACTCAATTCCTTTTGGCGAGTTCTACAGAGCTCGCCGGAATTGTAGTGAAGAGACTGATTTTACTACATGTGCCAATGATATAGAGAACAGATTTCTATCCAGGGGTTACAACAAGGATGTTATTAGTAGAGCTAAAAACAGGGCGTTTAAACTTTAACGTAACATTGCAAACTAGACCTAAAAATACTGTGACAAAGAAACTGGTGAGATTTGTGACCAGCTATAACTTATGGTCGACTAACATCTATGGTATCCTAAGGAAATACTGGTTTATGCTCACTGCAGATCCCGTCTTAAAAGATCATATGTTGCCACACCCATCTATGACCTTTCGGAGAGGGGTGACGATTGGAAATATGATTAGTCCCAGCTATCCCAGGATTGCTCGTAAAATATCTTGGCTACACTCTCACAATAAGGGCTCTTATAGGTGTGGGAACTGTAGTATGTGCAGAATGTCACTACATGGGATTAAATATTTTAATTATAACGACTCGGATACTTACCACATCAAAACCCACATTGACTGCACAACCACATATGTTATATATGCTATTCTCTGTAAATGTGGTAAAGTCTATATTGGGAGTACCATTAGGAAACTTAAAGACCGTGTTAGTGAACATTTCAGGGGTCTTAAGAATAGGGACAACAGAGTTCCGATAGCTGCACATGCCATGGAATGCTCAGCCCAAACTGAACACCTGACTATGTCCTTCCATGGCATAGAGACGATGCCCACTGATATTAGGGGTGGGAATCGCGAACTCAGGTTACGACAGCAGGAAGCGCGTTGGATAATGCGGGTCCATGCAGTGGAGCGGGGTTTGAACTTTGATGACGAACTACAGTTTTTAGATAATATTTGGTGAGCATACATTTGACCTTTCTTATCGCATGTTGGTTGGCAGGCACTTATTGGTTTATAGATAGGTTTTTCATTGACTTCGGGTGCAATTTGGGTCTATTCTTTTAGTTACTATCCTGATTTGGGTTCCTTTTTGGTGGTTACCATTTTCTTCGACTGTTCTTTCCCTTCACATTTTGGTTGTTATCCTCAATGTGCAGTAATTGAATTATCACTCACTGGTGTCTTGGTGGTTTTATTACTTTATTGTGCGTATATCACAATATATCCTTTTCATTGTGGATGACATTTTAGTGTAAACTAATTACAACTGTGTGTGCTAATGTTATAACAAATCGGTCACCGATGTCTTTGTACGTTTGCCACTTTGATATATATAACTGTAAATAGGATAAGTTTTCCTTTTCTTATAACAGTGTCTGTCTAGTGGAATGTGATTGTGATTATGTTTATTGTAATATTGTATTTACAGCCCTGATGAAGTCTAGTGGTCTTAACGACCTAGACGAAACACGTGTTGGCAGCGGTTGTTTTTCTTCCTAATGTATGAAGATTGGAGCCTATCATTTGAATAAAAGAAAGAAATTTTTTATGAAGAATAAAATGAAGAGCACCTAAAATATTGGGACTTGATACTTCGAACTTACTTGAACTCTTTTTAGCTCAGGATCCAGTGCATGTTTGTATTCAAACGAAAGGCAACTGAAACTTTGCAGACTCGCCCAGCTGCTGCGATCAAGATGGTGCTTTTCAGTCGGGCTTTTCAAGTCGCTTCTAGAGATGCTGTCATCTGGCATTCCCCTGATCCCAAACTGCTGTCTCAGGATAAGACCTCTGCCAGAGGACCTCCACAGACAGTGGCTACAAGTCTTTGGATCCTTCGGCGATCTCATCCACATCACTCCTCGGATAAAGGATGCTCTACGATGGTGGACTTGCAAGAGAAATGTAACAGCAGGCAGCTCATTCCTAATAGAAGCCCCAAGCTTCGTTGTCACCACAGACACCTCCCTCGAAGGATGGGTTAGCTCACCTACAAGGACTAACAGTCTGCGGGAGATGGGATGCTCAACAATGAACTTGGCATATCAACCACATGGAATTGCCGGCGATCATTCTTGGGGCATCATTGCTGATCTGGACGGACAACACAACAAGTATGCACTACTTGAACAAACCGGGAGGGACAAGATCTGCTCTATTGTCTCAACTAGCCTAGGAAATGTGGGATTGGGTGATCAAACATCGCATAAGAATGACAACAATATATGTCCCGGGAGTTAACAACGTTCTCGCTGATTCCCTCAGCAGATCGACAATATCCAATCACGAAAGGGAGCTCCATCAACCAATTTTGGTTCATATCTTCCAGGAGTGGGGTCGGCACGATCTGGACCTGTTCGCAACCAGTCTGAACCGCAAATGCCCATTCTTGGCAAGTTGGCTTCCACACAAGGGATCGCGCAGGAATGAGTTTTCGATGAACTGGTCGAGGATCTATGCCTACGCTTTTCCACCGATACCGTTGGTTCCCAGGGTTCTCCGGGAAATGAAGGAGCCTTGTCGTCTGATACTCATAGCTCCCAGGTGGCCTCGCCAGTTCTGGTTCACCAAACTCCTCCTCCTCTCCGAATGCGATCCCATTCGGTTGCGACCAATACCGAACCTTCTATCCATTCAGAACTGACTGATCTGCCACCCGGATCCTGCATCCCTGCACTTAGCGGCCTGGCGCCTGAGCACTTTGAATTTGCTCACTTAGACATTCCCTCTGACTGCAGGGAAGTCGTAGCCAATGCTAGGGCACCTTCCACAATAAAGACACACGGGCTCAAATGGAAAGGATTTTGCCCTTGGTGCCAAGCCGCTAACATCCATCCAATTCAGGCAAAACCGGAACAAACTTTGCCTTTCTTTTTGCATCTGGCAAGATCAGGCCTTTCACATTCTACCCTTTAAGTATTCTTAAAAGCGGCTGTCTCCAGATTCCGACAGGATGGTTCTAATTGTCTTTACTCTTCCAGGATCATTCAGCAGTTCTTCAAGGCATTGTTTCACATGTTTCCTCCCATCCACCGTCCACCTCCATCCTGGCATCTGAACGTAGTGCTTTCACAACTCATGCGCCATCCTTTCAACCTATTCATAAGACAGATTTGAAGTTTCTTTCATGGAAGGTAGCTCTACTGCTAGGCGGGTCAGTGACATTCAAGCCTTCACTATACAACCGCCTTACCTCCAATTCACCAGTGATTCTGTAGTGCTTCGCACAAACCCCACTTTTATGCCTAAAGTACTTTCGGACTTCCATCTCAACGAACCGGTCATTTTAAAGACTTTCTTTCCTAATCCTCAATCCCCTGCAGAAAAGACTTTGCATACTCTTGATGTTAAGAGGTGTCTCAAATTTTATTTACAGAGGACAGCCTCAATTTGTTAATCTGATCAGCTATTTATAGCTTATGGAAGGATGTGTACAGGACATCCAATATCCAAACAATCCATTGCTCGTTGGATTTCTGCTGCAATTTATTTCTGCCATCAGCATGCAAGCAGACCACTACAAGCAACTCCGAGAGCGCACTCTACTCTACTGCTCTCTTTGCTGGTGTGCCACTTCATCAAATCGGCAGAGCTGCTACGTGGTTCAGTAGGCACACCATTACTAAGCACTACTGTCTGGAGGCTGCCAGTAATGCAGACACATCTGTGGGACAGGCAGTTCTCCGTAATCTTTTTAAATAAAGGTGAGCCTCTGTTTCTTCCCTCCTCCTTTTCTGATACTTTCTTACATACATATCTTATATGATGGTTTATGGATAAATATATCTAAATATATTTATATATATATTTTTTATATATGTATATATAATAGAGATCTATATCTGTGATTACATATTGCCTCTAATATACATGTGTTTGTCATGTTCAGAATATTACAAATATCATTATGGATTTACTGCTCTATGCTCTGATTCAGGCATGTGAATCTATGAAAGATACCCCAATACTGGAGAAGAACAAAAGTTACTAACCTGTAATCTGTGGTTCTCCAGTATTGGTATCTTTTATAGGTTCACATGCAACCCACCCTCCTCCCCTCAGAGGCTCTTTTATGCTTTTTTATTGTCACTCTAGATCACACTTGTGCTAGAAAATCTGAGCGACTGAGCCTCTGAGGAGAACATTCTGGAGGGTGCTGTCGCCTGATTTGCTGTAGTTTGGACTATATATAATGACTTGGACGAGTCCTGCTAGTGGGAATTTTTTCCTATTGATTTCTAGCTTTTTCACTTCCTGGTTCTATCTAACTATGATGTACCTACGTTATGCATAATTATTGCTGTTTTTATGTACCGTGGGACTCCCACTCCGACGACGGGGAATGATTCAGTCATGTGAATCTAGGAAAGATACCAATACTGGGGAACCACAGAATAAAGGTAAGTAACTTTTGTTCTTCATATCTATGAATGATGTCAAATAGTGATTTTTCACATTACACTGTCGCCAAGGAAAGTTTGGGTTTCGACAAAGAGAAACACATGTAATAGATGTGTGGTGCTCATTACACTACAATTTTACTTATGTTCTCTTCCAGCTCATAGGAAGTCTTTGGGAACACCCTAGACGATGAAAGACGTGTTGGCTGGCTGGGCAAAAAAAAGAAAAAGTAAAGATCAGGAGAAATACACGAAACGTGTCAGTTTGATTTGTTTAACGGATTTGAGTATGTGCATGGGCTGTGTGTTGTTGATACAGAGAGGTCATTTGTGGTCTCAATCAGGGGGGTAGTGTGATTCCCCTTTTCCTTGGGAGCACTACCATTTAAGTAGACAGAGTTATACTCAAACCTGGAATTAGTGAGTGCCAGATTAACCCTTTACATCATCACCCAACAGTGTGGGACCATCTGTTTTCGCTGATGCTTGTAATCCAACGGCACCAGCATAGATAGCTCTTCATAATCTGGATTTTCAGCATGGTCCTAACTTTTTACTTAGGAGGCAGTCTGGGATGGAGACGTCTTTTTAAGAGTTGGGTCTGTTTTTCACTTCTTTATGGATGCTGCTAGTATGGCTGCATTTTACTTCAATCCTGCATTATTTATTCAGTTTCCTTATGCAGCGAGGTTAGGGGTTCTGCTGCAGTGTTTATGTAATTTATTACTGTTTATTTGAGAATTTGACAGCAGATAATTTATTTAATGTATATATTTGAAAAGTGCCAGAATTCCTTATAACCTCTTCCATGCGTCAGATGCCCCCCCGGCTGTCTGGCGTCACGGTGGGCGTGTGCGACGGGCGGCTGGGAGACGTCCGATGTGTGCATGTGTGGAATTCGCCCGCACAACGGGAAAATGTGCGCCGCATCAAAGCAGCTATAGAAATTGATTTCTAGATGGACAAAAGTGTTTCAGGATCTTGCACTAGAATGTTCTACTTCTTAAGACCTCAATGATGATTCCTACAATGCAGAACTAGGATTATAAACAAATAACTCTTCCTTAGGGAGTCATTATAGGAATGCTTGTTACGTACTACTCTGTCTTTGCCATGAGTCTTGATAATTAGCATTTGAACACATTGTTTGTTTACTTTACAGGTATTTATTCAGTGGAACTTGTAAATGACAGTCTGTATGAATGGCACGTAAGACTTGTCAAGTAAGTATTTTTTCAATTTCATGGCTGTTTTTTTTTTCCCCCAAAATATTTTTGTGAATTATGTTTAAAGAAAAGCTCATGAATTATTAGTTTAACTTTAGCATCTGTTACCACAACTAATATTATTATAATGGATTTTAGCACCTTGGTATCCTATTTTCCGTTAGATATGTTTATACTGATTGTTTGTTAATTATTTATAACATTCATCAGCAAAAAGCATTATGCAGCCTTGGCCCTCAATTTTTGGCGGTCATATTTGCCTTGATAAATGTTTCCAACTGTGGTAACTAAAGCAGTCATTTCTCCTGCAGAAATCTGTGTGGGAAGGATGCTGTATGTCAGTGGCATGTGTAGCTATAGATACACATGCTGTGCACACATCTGCCATTGAGTATTGGGTTCGGACATATACAACGTGTTTTTTCAGGTTACGGGACCAAGTGACTCTACCTATTTGTAATATTGCGCAAGGGCTCCATTGTTAAATAGTTTTTTCTCTGCCATTTTTGTGAGCCCTGTTTCGACACCAGTAGTGTTCTTGCTGGACCCTCGAATCCGTCCCCTCGTTGCAAACCATTTGACTCTGTGTATGTTATATACCTCATGAATCCCACTGTCAAGTTTGAGAATGTCCCTGTGATGGAAATGGACTCCATTTCCATTCTGTGCTACTTGTCACGCCAAGTACCCAAGGTCCAACCTCCAAGAAGTCTGCAATCTCTGTTTCTCTCCCAACTGCCAGAGGACTCCTGTTTTGCATTTCATAACAAAAAACTATGGCATGCGCATTGTCTTGCGTCTGCCACCATGACACATAGACACATAGACGAGAGGCGGAATACACTACTTGAACATCTGGATGCTCGTCAACAGCGGATCCATATTGAGCCAGACACTGGTCGGATCCTAACGAAGCCTCAACAGATGCAGAAGGATTCTGTTCCTCCTAAAAGGAAGTTTACTTTTGAGAAGACCATCAACCCTCCTTCGCCCTACTCCTCCTCCTATTCACCTCCTGTGTTGCCTATAGAGTCTCCACAGCTCTCACCTTCGGGTTTCTAACACTCTGGGGGCAGGGACATTCCTAGAGACTCTTACAGCCCCATTCATGACCCACAGGGCCTTACCCTTGGAACGATTAGGTTATTGAACCCTTGGCAGACACAGACCCAGACTTGTACCTTGCTAAGCATTCCCCTCCAGATTAATTCACTGCATATCATAAAGTTCTACACAGGGTTGCCACTTTCCACAATGTCAAACTTCATGTGCAGCCAGAAGAGAATGAGTTTCTTGTGGAAACCCTCTCCTCCACCCAGCACTCCTTACAATACTTGCCGATGCTAAAAGAGGTCCTCAATCTATCTATATCCATCTATACATTCATAACCAGTTACTCCTTGACTCCCTGGTGGTAAAACCGCCCGAAAGTGCGCAAAGTCCCAGAGCACCGTTGATGCACCCCCTCCTGATTAGAAGAGCAAGAAGATAGACACTGGGGAGGCAAGAGGTTGGCATCACAGTCTGCTACTCATTGGCAAATTCCAATTCCATCCGCTTGCTCTCCCTAAACGACTGCAGGCACTGGGATCAAATGGTGGGTGTGATGAAAAATCTCCCAGAACAATACGTCGAGAAAGGGCAGCAGTTTGTGGCAACGGGGAAAATTATCTCCAAAGCATCCATTTGCTGTGCTCTGGATGTGGCGGATACAGTCACTTGCACCGTTAATTCCAGAAATCTCTTGCGGTGCCAATCCTGGCTCAGGATTTCTGGTTTTAAACCGGGGGGGTACAGCAATATCTACTAAATGTGCTTTTCGATGGTCAGCATCTCTTTGGCCCTCAGATTGGTGAGATGCTTTAAAAAATAAAGAAAGACAGATACAGCAAAAGCTATAGGGGCCCTTCAAACTCTGCCCACTCAATGTTCCTTTTGATACAGAGTTTCATAGCACAACTAGGACACCCTTGCCACTACTCTCTTCCACTTTAACTAACTCACCATTCCAGCCCCACCCCACCCAAATCACAAAACACCTGTCGGAGGGTGATTGCAGGGATTTCTGCCCTACTAGTCAGAACTCTCCTCAGACAGTTGGGTTCTAGATATCATACAGAACTGACAAAAACAGCACAAAACAACCCCCTCCCTCACCCTCCACCATCACAGATTGTCGGCAGAACATCTGCACCTTCTTCACGAGGAGTTAAAGGCACTCCTGGACAAGGGGGCCATAGAGCCCATTTCGCTTCAACACCACGGGAAAGGGTGTTTACTCGCTTTTCTTTCTTATCCCAAAGAAAGATCGCTCCGTAAGAGCCCATCCTTGATCTCAGGCTGCTCAAAAAATATGTTCTGTTGGAGCACTTCCACATGGTGACTCTTCAGGACTTCATACGACTCTTGCAGAAATGTGACTTCCTGACTATCCTGGATCTGAAAGACGCCTACTTCCAAATACCCATCCACTCAGCATAAGACCTTCCTAACATGCACAGACAACACGACTGCTAAGTATTACTTGAAGAAACAAGGGGGCACGCATTCAGGGCAGCTGTCTAGTGTTGGCCAAAACATCTGGAGTTGGGCAATCTATCACAAAGTTCATCTATTCATCGAGCACATTCCCGGGATTGACAACGATGTAGCAGAGCTGCTCCGAACAATGCATCAACAAATCCACAAATGGGAACTACAGCCCCAGGTCCTATACATGTACTTTCACTGTTGGGGTTTTCCACATATAGATCTGTTTGCCACAGCTGAAAATGTTAAATGCCTTAACTTGAGCTCCAGACGACCACACCTACAGTCCCTGGGCAATCAACTATGTATAAATTGGACCAGCATATTTGCATATACTTTTCCGCCTCTCCTCATCTACTGTTTGTGGTCAGGAGGCTGAGAGAGACATTTCTCCCACTCATCTTGGTTGCTCCGATCTGGGCACATCAACCATGGTACTCCACGCTACTAGAACTCTTTAGTCTCACAAGAGAAACTGCCAAACAGGCCAGACCCTCTCACACAAAGCAACAACACTCTGACACCTCATCTCTCAGCAGCTCAACCCTGCAATCTAGCTCCTGAGGTCTTAGACTGTGGTTATCTTAATCTACAAGAAAATGGTGTGTTCATTTTTAAAGAGGCACGACGACCTACTACCAGGGCCTGTTACGAAGCCAAATGGAAACACTTCGTCCACTACTGTCTTAGCTAACACATCAACCCACTCAGCGCGTCTGTGCAACATATTGCATCCTCCCTCTTTCAGCTGCAGAAGTCAGCACTTGCCTGTACATCTTTTTATCTGGTTGCTGTAACTGCCTATTTGCAGAATAGGCAACATATTTCACTATTCAGGATTGCAGTCATTAGGGCGTTCATAGAAGGCCTCAAAAGGGTTATTTCACCATGGATGGCCCATGCCCCCTTTTGGAACCTTAACATCATCCTCACAAGACTGAGGGGGCCCCCTTTTGATCCAAGTCATTCTTGTCCACTTCAATTCTTGTCCTGGAAGGTGGTGTTCCTTGTAGCCATCCCCTCTCTCAGAAGATTCAGGGAAATGCACACTCTTACCTTAAAAGAGCTGTATTTCTCAGTACATCAAGATAGAGTAGCTCCCAAAACGAATTCAAAATTTCTGCCTAACGTGGTCTCCAGTTTCCACCTTAACCAAATGAGCTGTCCAAGCTCTTCTTTCCACACCCAGAGACTGTAGTACAATGCACTCTGCACACGTCAAGAGCGCTATATTGACAGCTATTTATTACTGCACGCCCCAAAAAGAATGCTCTTTCTAATGCAGGTGTTGCATGATGGTGGTTCAAGTTTATGTAGACTTTTTATGCCAAAGCAAAAAGAACTCTACCTGTCCCTCCCAGACCTCATTCCATGTGTAAGAAAGGAGCTTCTAAGATTTTCTTAGGTAATATACCATTAGCTGACCTCTGTAAAGCGACTGCATGGTCTACCCTTCATACTTTTACCAAGCACTTCTGCGTGGATGTCCTGGCCAGACAACAAGCTAGATTTGACCGTACAGTCTTACCCACATTCTTTCAGACTTCTACAGCGTCCTCAGGCTAAGCCACTGCTTTTGGAAGGACTGCTTTACAGTCTATGCAGAGGATGTGTACTTACAGCTACACATGCCATGAATGGAAAATGTTGCTTACCCTGAAAGCATCTATCTGTGGCATGTAGCGCTGTAGATTCACATGCACTCACCAACCTCCCCGGTTACCTAAGGTTGTGGCAGATATCTCCTTTCTTTTGTTAACTTTATTTCTCTGCTTTGCACAGTCATATATTTTCTGTATTTTGTGTGCTCCATTTCCAATCTTGCTGTATGTGTGGGGAAAAAACATTCTTAACAATGGAGCCGATGCTCATGCCCAATACAACTAATAGGTGGAGTCACTGGGTCTCATGACTCAAAGACTTCCTTAGAAGAAAAACAAGTTGTACACGTCCAAGCCCAACACTAGATGGTGCAAGTATACACGTCATGTGAATCTACCGCACTACATGCCACGAACAGATGCTTACAGGGTAAGTAACATTTTCATTTGTTGCCCATGGCGTCCGCACTTAACTGACTTTGGATTTCATGGATTACTGTATTTGCTGCCTTCATCACCGAAAACCACTAGCTGCTGCATTGAGATTGTATATTCTCCCTCATGCCTTAAAAAATTAAAAATTGGAAGTTTTCAGCATACGTGGGATATGTGTGTAAATTGTTTGTCACAATGTACAGCAAAGACTTTTTAACTGGTGTTGCTTTTAATACTGTCTAATAGGTGGTAGGGGTCTCTGAGAAACCTTTGAGCCAGGCCAATTTTTTTATGTGACTAGCATAAATACAGCAAATGTTTACAATGCTCTGTTTCATGTGAAACCAACAGCAATCCTCTAGGACAATCTGCAGTGGACATTGAGTTATAAGTTTCTACCACTTCCCGATCAGCCATGATAGTACCCCTTGTTTCCTGTATCCTAAAATGTGATCAGCACAGAAACTTCCTTGATTTCTGTACATTTCTAGTTTCCTTCACTGTGCCAGAAATCTTTACGCCTTCATCAATGAAAATCAGAAAATTTTCACGCTGATAGCAATATTTTGCATTAAAACTTTTTGCATATTTTTGAGTGACTCTTGTATGTGAATATCTCCAGTGGAATCTTTTATCTGGTTCTCACAAACTTCACAAGCGAAGCACATTTTAGTTGTTAGGGCTTACCATCGTTTTGCAGCATTGATTTCCTGGGTTGACACATCTGCATGCTGAACAGACAGCATTGGCGGTGCGAGCCTCTGTGTTCACTAGCGGACACACACACTTGATATTTAGCACCACAATCCAGGACACTGCTCTATTTCCGTTTATTTGAATTCGGTGGATAGTATTTATCAATGTTCATTGCTTTCAGAATTTAGAAACTTGCCTTCAGTGAAATTACGTGTCCTGTTTTGGTTTGTCAGTTCCAGCAACTATAGTTTGACATTGGCTCTGCTTCTGCTGTGGGAGGATGGGAACACGGATTTCCGCAGCCGATATTAGGGATATAATTAGCGCAAACCTGTACCCAAGAAGCAGCATACAACAGTTTATATCTTGATTGTACCACGCACATCTCTAAGATGAGGTAGTGTAGGTAGAAGTTTTCACTTGTTTGTTTTTGGTAGGGTACGAGGAGTGTCACGGATGAATGAATGAATATAAATTTTGTAAAGCGCAAACTTAGCCCAGGGGCATCAAGGCGCTGCGGAGATAGATCAGAGTCAGAGAAGTAAATAGTTACCAGGGCTTACAGGTTAGGACAGGTGAAAATCCAGGTCTTTAAGAATGAGGAGTGAATTTCCAAGGTGGAAATTGGGGACGGAAGGGAGTTCCACAAATTAGCTCCGGTCAGCGAAAAGGCTCTCTACCCTACCCCTCCCAACCCCCCCCTTCCTAAACCCCACCGCCCCACCACCACCACGTAGCTTTCCTAATCCTGGGAACTGTCACCGGATCTTGCTTGCAGATCTCCACTCCTTGCTGGGGAGATATCTTCAAAACATTTTATTGATGCCTTCTGACCCCATATTGTGGACGGCTTTGTGAACCAGGCATAATGCTTTAAAAACAATTCTCCTGCCCAAAGGGAACCAGTGCAGACTTCTGATGGTGGCTGAGACAGAGTGGAATTTAGGGAGGCCCATCACCAGCGGCATTCTGCACATGTTGGAAGTCGGTGTAGGAGCCCCTTGTATTACAGGTAGTCTAATCTAGACACCACAAGGGCCACCACTGCCTTCTTCCGTGAGGGTAGGGAGAGGCGGAAGATCTACCTGAGAATTCGTATAATCCCAAAACAGGTAGACCGTTCTAATTTTTTGCGGGCCCAAGGAAAGGGAAGAGTAAACGATGATGCCTAGATTTTTGGCGCAAGGGCAGGATCCAAGCGTGTCAGGCCACCAAGCCTCCGACCAGATGTCCTTCTTGTCTCCCTAAATTAAGACCTCCGTTTTATCCCCATTGAGTCTTAGGTAGTCCTCGACCATCCATGAAGCCACCGCGCGCATGCAGTTTTTAAAATTTACTGCTGAGGCTGTGACACTCTCAGTGACGGAGATCATGATCTGAGTTTCATCACCGAAAGATAACACTTCTAGGCCAAAGGACCTTACCACGCTGGCAAGCGGGGCTGCATCAATATTAAAAAGAGTAGGACTCAATGAGGATCCCTGGGGAACTCCACAAAACAATTTATATGGGGCAGAAAGAAATTGGCCCATCTTGACTCTTTGTGAACGATTCAAGAGGAAAGACAAAAGCCGATTGAGTGCAGAACTCTCTATCCCTATTTCCTGGAGCCTCCCAACCAATCTAAGAGGAGAAATCGTATTGAAAGCTGCCGTCTGGTCCAGAAGGATCAGTAGGGTGGTATGACCAGCATCAACCTGTTGTCGAATATTGTCAAAAACAATGGTTAACGCCGTCTCCGTACTGTTTACTTCTGAACCCATGCTGCGAGCCATCGAGCAGTTGGTATTCCTCCAGGTAGGTACTGAGGTGACGGTTAAAATGTTTTTCCAGGATTCTAGCTGGGACGGATAACCGGGAGATAGGCCAATAGTTTTTTTAATTCTGTCGGGTCCAGAGCAGCCTTCTTTAAAAGAGGTTTAACCACTGCCTTTTTCCATGCGGTGGGGAATTGGCCAGAGGAGATGACGGTATTAAGGATGGCGGTCAGAGGTGGAACAATGGCCTCTTGTCCCACTTTCAAGATCTTAAGGGGACAAGGTTCGAGGGGAGAGCCAGATCTAATTCCCCCTGATATCAACTCCGTATCCTCTTGCAGTATGAGGAAAGGAGCACAGGCGGCAATCCTTCAGAGGTACTACCAGAGGATCCAATAGGGGATCTAATTTTGCTCCTGCAGAATTGGACTTCTCCAGAGAGTAGTATATGTCCTTGATTTTGGCATAGAAAAAACCTGCCATTTTATCACAGAGGCCCTGAGAAACCTCGGTGTGAACATTATCCGTGGGAGCTAAAAGGGAGTAAAAAGTAGGGGGATCTAATAGCTGCCGTCATCTTGCAATAATAAGTGACCTTTTCATCATTAATAGCCTGCTTATATTCCCTTAACCTAAGTTTATGCAGATCCCTTTCGACGTTGGTAGGATCACTGCGCCACTTTCTTTCCTGATGTCGGCAGACCTGTCTGAGCTTTCTCAGCCTCTCAGAGAACCATGGGGCGCTTTCTGGCAACGTAGTGCTTCTTGAGAGAGGCAAGAGAGTCCAAGGCTGCCGCCAACGAGAAATCGTCATAGATGGAATTGACATCTGCATGAGGGAGGCAGCAACAGTTGCTGAATTTATTAAGAAGATCGTCCTTACTGACCCGTCTGAGGTTTCTCTTCAACTCCACCCTGTTCTTAAAATTAGGGTCAAGGTGGGAGACTGGCATTTCCAAGATGAATGGGAGGTCAAAATGATCAGACCAGGAGATTGGAATGGGATCGTTCACCTCTATCCTAGGATCATTAGAGAAGATCCCATCCAAAATGTGTCCTGCTGTATGCGTAGGGCTCCTCACTATCTGAGGGAAACCACAGGAGTTCACAACTTCCAAGACGACCTGGGTTTCAGGGCACAATGTTTTCTTCAAGTCGAAATTAAAATCACCTAAAAGCGTTACCTTAGATCTAGCTAGATAGGGCTTTATTCGGTTACTGAAATTCTGAGTGAATAATGCTCTGGGTCAGATAATGACCAATATTTTTGCTTTTATGAGAAAATAGAGAGCAGGGTAGGTATCAATGATCCCTTGATTGCATCTAGTCTGTTTACAGTAGTGTAAAAAAAACAAAGTGGGGCAGAAGGACAAAGTGCCTGTCAATCTCATGCCTAGGTGGCCCTATCTCATCGCTGCCCCACATCAGCATAGTGTCCACCATGGACACTTCTCAGCGGTCATTCTTTAGCAGAACGACTGCGACATGCATTTGACCTATTCATATCACTCCAAAAGACATTAAAGCGACTGCCTCCTGAACTGATCTTGTTGCATGCACTCAGCAGGTGACAGTTCTACGGCATTTGCTTAATCACCAGCGTATTAATTACAGCTGTTTCTTAAGCAGTTACTTTACAACACAGGTGACCTCAGTGCTCAGATTTGAGAAGCTACATGAATGTTTTGTATGTCTCAATTCAGAGAGCACTTCAGATTTATTGTTGGCTTTGGTAATACGTTCAGCCCAGAACCTTTTTTTTTTTAGATTCCTTAATCGTTATTTGAATTCTCTCAAGTTTTGTGCAAACCGTTTTTATTCAGTGTGAAATTGCCATTCCTCCCACTTAGACTCTACGGTTAACTTGCTTCATGTGTTTAAAATATAAAGTAACCATGGGACCTGATGAGATTGTATTCTGAATTTATCCAGTATTATGGGTGTCTTTCATAGATTCACATGCCTGAATCATTCCCCGTCGTCGAGACGGGAGTCTCCGGTACATAGAAAAGCAATATCCTATAGACATATATAGAGAAAAATAGGCCTAAGGGCCTCGCCTTAGTAGCCTATCTATGTCCTTTTGTAAAAAGGACCAAACTCCAGAAGGTAGCCAATCAGCTATCACCTCCCTCTAGAACCTTCCTGTCAGGAGCCTCAGTCTCTCAGATTTTCTACCGCACGTTGTGCTAGGGAGTCTCCAACTGAGTTCTCCTCAGGTTTTCCTTGTTTAAACTCTTTTCTTCACAGAAATTGGATATTTTCTTCATAGTTATACCATGGCTGATCAACAGAAGAAGGGTCTCTTCAGAGCTTGCTCTTCTTGTGGTAAGAAGAGGCTCCATGTCGATGATAAGCATGAAACCTGCTTATACTGTCTTTATCCGGACCATACTCCAAAAGAATGTAGAATTTGTAGAACATTCTCTACAAAAACTCTAAAAGACAGAGAAGGACGACTATTACTCTGGTTGAACAGGCTGAACACCAGAGATAACCTGGAGTCTTCAGAGGACGGTGAGATAGCTTCTGTTTCCTCTAAATTATCCTTGAAGAGGCCAAGGGTTGCTTCCCCTAGCCCTACAGACGTTCCTCCTAAAAATACTGTCAAAAAGTCTTCAGAGGCAAATCCACAACGTCTGACAAGGAGGTTCCTGCCTTCAGGAAGCCTGCGCAGTCGTCGTCGACGACTTCGTCGACGCTTTCCTCAGCGCAGAAGAAGACTGTGTCTCCAGTCTGTTTCGACGACGACGGCGTCGTCAGCCTTCTCTTCGACGACTACTCCATCGTCGACGGCGGGTAAGCCTGTGTCGTCGATTATCCTCATTAAAAAGCCATCGACGACGATAAAGATTTCGTCGACGACGTCAACGACGACATCCGTGTCGACGACGAAGCCAAAACCGTCGTCGCCTACGCCGTCGACAAAGACACTCCCATCGACGAGCGTGCCGTCGCCGAAGACGATGAGGACACAGTCGACGAGTGCACCGTCGACGAAGGTTCTGTCGACGACGATTGATATTCAGTCGACGACGACACCGTCGACGACGCCATAGTCGACACTATGGAAGCAATCGGGGCTGATTTCTCCGTCGTCAACTGCCATTCCGCCGTCTACGGTCCCACCATCGACGACTGGGCCTTTAACACCAGCAGACGGTTTGCATCAAACCCCTCTAGGAAAAAAGGGCACAAAAAAGTCAATAACACCAGACTTAACGTCTCCCAGTAGGGTGCAAAGGTTGCCCCCAACTTGCCTACTGCAAGACGAGGACTCAGGCGTGGATCCGTACGGACAGGCCACCAGTCCTTCAGACCTAATAGTGAAGTGCCAAAGCACTGATGATGTGGGGGATGAAGTGGAATTTACAGAAGAGACTGAGCATTCACAAGTCCAGACGCAAGTCACGCCAATGGTATGCCTTCCAGTGTCTATAGTTTCAGACTTGCAGTTCTTGATTCAAGACTACAAGCAGCGATTTCCTGAATCGTCCTCTGCTCCAACAACGGGGACAAATCCAGCTACATCTGGACCGACACCATCTTCACGGCCTAGGCCGTCACCATTAGTGATCCGTCAGGAAAGAGAGCCAGTGCAGGATGTCCCGTCTTCTGACGAGGAAGTTGAAGAACCGGAGGATGGAAAGGTCGAAGATAACCAGTCTGACCATGGAGATGATGAGGACTATATCGCTCCTTCTCCTGCCACACCGAGCCCACTACCTCAGACTCACCGCCAGTGGACATAGGCGGATTTCACAACTTAGTGGAGAGAGCGGCCAAAAGATTACATATGACGATGGAATCTCATGAAACAGACTGTTTCCTGTATGATTTTAAAGACCCGGTTAAGAGAACAACCAGATCAATTCCTATCATTGACCACATATGGGAGCAGGGAAAACAGCTGATGCAGACACCAGCCTCAGTCTCAGCAGTGGTACCACGGCTGGACAAAAAGTATAAGGCACCAACTACAGCGCCAGCCTGCCTTACTGGTCATCCCAAGCCAGATTATGTGGTTACCCAGGCGGCACAGAAAAATTCTAGGAATCAGTCATCTCCATTGTCGGCTCACCGGACAAGGAGGGCAGAAAACTAGACAGTATTGGCAAACGCTTTTCCACCACGTCGGCCATGACTGTTAAAGTAGCTAATTCCATTGCGCTACTGGGCCGCTACAACAGGCAATTGTGGGAGGATATTGCTCCTTATCTGGCAGAGCTACCAGACACGTGAAAGAGGAGGTTCAATCACTCCTTAGAGAGGGCCAAACATCAGCATCGGAACTTATTGATTGTGCGATGGATGTTGCAATGACCGGCTTCAGACAGCTGGCAGGGGCTGTGGTCTTGCGAAGGCAGGGGTGGCTTAAGGCTACATCTTTTCGCCAGGAGGTCCAAACTAAGGTACTGGACATGCCTTACGATGGCCAACACCTCTTTGGGGAGAAAATCGACGAGGCCTTACAAACGATCAAGAAAGATACGGACACGGCAAGGGCGCTTGGCACACTACAGTTTAGGTGCCAGTCCTTTCGAGGGAGCAGGGGTAGAGGTCAATCCTCTTACAGAGGATCTTACCAAAACAAATCCACATACTCCTATAATCAAGGCCGATCGCAATACCAACAGCGATAGCAGCAACAAGGTCGCCAGACCTCGTATGGAAAGTCTTCCAACTACAGGGGCAAAAACCAAAGGAAACCCACTTGCGGACGCCAATGACCTTTTCCAGCAGCCAGTCCGTCCGCAATCTCATTTTTTCAAAGTTGGAGGAAAACTGACACACTTCCTCGCCAATTGGAGATCAATTACAACAGATCGGTGGGTGCTCCAATTGATCCAATTTGGACATTCGTTGGAATTCAAATCAATTCCCCCCGACAACTCCTCCTCGCAAAATGCAACACAGGAATTTACGATTACTCCTTCACGAGGTCTCTTCTATGCTGAAGAAAGGAGCAATAGAGCGAGTACCATCAGCTCACAGAGGAAAGGGATTTTATTCCCGCTTCTTTCTGATACAAAAGAAAGGGAAGAAATGGAGGCCCATCTTAGATCTCAGGGCACTCAACGCATTCTTGAAGAGTAAATCGTTCCGCATAGTTACGATCCAGGAGATTTTGGGGTTACTAGAGGAAGGGGACTTTATGACGTCTTTAGATCTGCAAGACGCATATTACCACATCCCTATTCACAAAGGCCACAGGAAATTCCTCAGATTCGCAGTGGCGGGTCAAAACTATTGATTCTGTGTCCTCCCATTTGGCCTCAAGTCGGCACCTCGGATATTCAACAAGTGTCTCTCTCCAGTGGCGGCTTTCCTACGACAGCATGGACACCAGGTCTTCCCATATCTGGACGACTGGCTGGTGAAAGCTCCATCTATGAAAGGCGCAGCCAAGTCCTCCAGCGCCTGTCTCAATCTTTTCCAGCACCTGGGCCTGACGCTCAATCACGAGAAGTCTACTCTACAGCCCTCCCGAGTTATTACCTTTCTCGGGGCGACATTGGATACGGAATGTTCAAAAGCATTCCCATCTCGGGAGAGAAAGCACAAGCTTATCACTCTGGCCACCGCAGTAGCCTCGAAGAAAAATTTACTGGTCCGTACTTTCAAGTCCCTCTTGGGGATGATGTCCTCGTGTATCCTACTTATTCCCCTCTGTCGGCTCAGAATGCGCCCATTGCAGGAGGCCTTGACCAGACAACGGACTCAAAGCACAGGTTCTTTCGAGGATCGCATTGTGATAACTCAACAAATGACCAAGGCCTTACTCTGGTGGAGGTCGCTCAAGAACCTCTCACAAGGGCTGCCATTCTTGCTTCCTGCAGCCCCACATGTGGTAACAACGGACGCCTCTCTAGAGGGATGGGGAGCTGTCCTCCTGGAATTGCAGATCAGCGGAAAGTGGACGGACCAGGAGAAGCAGCTCCATATCAATCTCCTAGAGCTGAGGGCAGTTTTTCTAGCTCTGCAGGCTTTCCTACCGCGCATCAAGAACTCCCCAGTGCTCGTCAGGACCGACAACCCTACGACGATGCACTACTTGAACAAGCAGGGAGGAACGCGTTCGCTCACACTATCTCCAGAATCGCAGAAAATCTGGAACTGGCTTGTGCTCCACAGTATCACGTTAAAAGCGGAGTATGTCCCAGGCAAGGACAACGTCATAGCAGATGCTCTAAGCAGACAGAGATCTATGTCCCACGAATGGGAGCTCGACCAAGAGGTGCTAGATCACATCTTCTCGGAATGGGGGATACCGCAGATCGACCTTTTTGCCACCAGGGAGAACGCCAAATGCCGCAACTTCGCAAGTTGGCATCCCCAGTTAAGGTCCCTCGGAAATGCATTTTCCATCGCCTGGCGCAACGTATTTGCTTACGCCTTTCCACCGTTCCCTCTGATACCAAGAGTCCTCAGAAAGATGAAGACAGAGCACTGCACTCTGATTCTGATTGCCCCGTTCTGGCCGAGGCAACATTGGTTCACGGACCTCCATCGCCTATCAGTTCACCCGCCAATCCGTCTGTGTCAACATCCATCCCTGCTCACGATGTTCAACGGCCAAGTACAGCACCCGAATCTGAAATCACTCAGATTATCGGCTTGGCTCCTGAGTACCGAGAGGTCTGCCAGCTAGACATCCCGCAGGAGTGCAAAGATGTCCTCACGAAGGCAAGAGCGGAGAGCACAAACAAAACCTATTCCTTAAAGTGGAAACGCTTTTGCATCTAGAGTAAGGACAAAGGTCTACATCCCTTTCAGGCTACTCCGGAGCAGCTACTACCATACCTGCTACACCTGGCACAGTCGGGCCTTGCGCACGCCTCCATCAGAGTTCATTTGGTGGCGATTTCACGGTATACAAGAACTTCAAAAGGACCCTCCCTCTGGTCACACAGGTTAATAAAACAGTTCCTTAAAGGACTCTACAGATCCTTTCACGGCCACGGAGGGTTCCACCAACATGGCATCTCAATGTGGTCCTCAACCCATTGATGAAACACCCTTTCGAACCCATTCACAGGGCAAACGTCAAATACATCTCCTGGAAAACAGCCCTCCTACTGGCACTGACCTCAGCAAGAAGGGTCAGTGAACTACAGGATTTTTCCATGCAAAATCCCTTCATGCAGTTTAAGGAAGACAGAGTGGTTTTAAGAACTAATCCTCGGTTTATTCCTAAGGTCCCATCGGACTTCCATTTAAATGAGCCTATAGTCCTCCGATCATTCTTCCCAAATCCCAGAACTGCAGCTGAAAGAACCCTGCACTCTTTGGACCTGAAGAGGTGTCTTAAATTTTACCTGGACAAGACAAAACAGTTCAGGAAAACAAATTAGCTATTCATCGCTTTTAGTAGACCAAGGAAAGGCATTCCGCTTTCCAAAGTATTTCAAGATGGATATCTTCTGCAATTGCCTTTTGCCACGACAGAGCCGGACGGCCATTGCACTCCAAAGTAAGAGCTCATTCTACAAGAGCTATGTCCACATCGGCTGCACTGTTCGCTGGGGTGCCAATACTGGACATTTGCAGAGCAGCGACATGGAAGTCGCCGCATACCTTCACCAGGCACTACTGCCTGGATACGGAACTGATGCAGGATGCAGCAGTGGGCCAGGCTGTGCTTCGCCATCTATTCCAATGATGTGAGCCTTCCTCCTTCCCGCCATCCTTCACTGGTATGCACATTTATTTACTTATTTCTTGTTATTTATTGATGGCTCATAGTCGCATGATATGTATTATCTACAGACTGGTATATGCTGTTCCATCAGAAATGTGCATAATGTATTGCTTGCTACTCTGATTCAGGCATGTGAATCTATGAAAGACACCCATAATACTGGATAAGAAATGCGTTACTTACCTGTAACTGCAGTTATCCAGTATTGGTGTCTTTCATAGATTCACATGCAACCCTCCCGCCTCCCCTGGAAGGACTCACTTATTTCTCTAACAGTATTACGCCTACCTAGCTTGGTGCGTACGAAAATCTGAGAGACAGAGGTTCCTGACAGGAAGGTTCTAGAGGGAGGTGATAGCTGATTGGCTACCTTCTGGAGTTTGGTCCTTTTTACAAAAGGACATAGATAGGCTACTAAGGTGAGGCCCATAGGCCTATTTTTCTCTATATATGTCTATAGGACATTGCTTTTCTATGTACCGGAGACTCCCGTCTCGACGAAGGGGAATGATTCAGGCATGTGAATCTATGAAAGACACCAATACTGGATAACTGTAGTTACAGGTAAGTAACGCATTTCTTAGTTGATGTGCTAGCAGTTGTTAAAATCTCCGAAGTAGTTGAAAAAGATGAACATTATGACTGTGCCAAGTAAGAGGTCTATGGTGTCTTATAAACTTTGAAATGTGTTGTGTAAGAGCTAATCCGAGTGGGTCAGTTCTGTTACTAATAATCATGTGTGGCTTGGAGTTATGAGAATTGGTATGTGACCACTTTATTGTGGAGAGGTCAGACCAAACAAGTGGAATGTTGAGGATTGCAAGTTACACTTTTTTATAACAGTGGTTTTAAATAAGACCATATCTGCATTTGGGGCAAGGCAGGAGTGTATCTCCTTTCTCATCACAATAAACCGAAATGCCCCCCCGAGAAAGGAATGGCGCTGGCACTACTGTGCCTCCTGGGTCCCCCCTGGGATTTTTCAAGCAAATGGCACCCACGTTGCCTGCTACAGAGGCGCAGCTGTAAAACAAAACAGGCACTGGCGCTTCTGTTCCCCGAGTCTCCCACTGGGACTCTGTAGAACTGAGCCCAACATTGCAGCTGCTGCTACGGCGGTACAGCTGTGAGGAAAAACAGAGGCCTGGCACTTCTGTGCCCTCTGCACCCCCACTGGGGCCCTGAAAACAACATGCCCCACGTTGGAGCGGCCCGCTCTCCCGTGGGACCGCTCAAGCACCGACAATGTGCCTCGACACACCTCCCCCACCAGGCAACTAGGCCCAATTCACCGGGCTCTCTGGGGGACTCTGGGGCGTCTCCTCACAGACTGCTACTGTTCCCTCGGCAAGGCCAGCACACCGTCCTACGGCAGGAAGAGCCATCACGAGGCTCTGTCTCTTCCGTGCCGCGGTTGGGTGCGTTGGAGCTCCTTGGCCCCGCCCACAACTAGGCAAGGCCTCTTGGCCTCCAGGTTGCGCTGGCAGCAGCCCGGCAGCAACTTCACTCGGTGGTGCAATGCGGGGTGGGCACCCACTTTAAAATAAGGTTCAAGGGTGGGGTGGACACCCGCCTTTCAAAATATGCATAAATCGTGGTGGGCTCCCACTCGAGCACACAATGCGGGGTGGGCACCCGCGGCACTGAAGCAAAACACTGGGTGGGCTCCCGCACCAACAAACCACGTTGGGGGAATCCCACATGCCGGGGTTCCCTCACAGCCTCGCGCTGTAGCCGCCAGCTTCTTCCTTCACCTGGCACTATTAAAATATAGCGCTCACGAGGTGTTAGGGCTCCAGAGTTCCAGGGACAAAGCTGGGCCCAGGTAGGCCAGCACACAGGGCCCTCCAGCAGGGAGGCAGTCCCTCGTGGCGGTACCTCCTGGAGCCCAGCAGCAGCAGGTCCCTCCTAAGCACAGGAAAAGCACAACATTTCATGGGGACACAGCCCCTACATGTATATTACATCTTGGCTTTGTCTACCCTGGCACAGGGCTTGGGGGAACCAGCCAAAACTGGTTCAGCGGGGAATTGGAGCACTTTGTTTACAAGGTTCCTCTTCTCCATTGTTAGGTGGGGTCTCGTCATCAGACAGGGGGGCGGAGCCAGCATTGTACAAGCTAGGCACAGACCTATTCAGGGACCAGGGACTTCTCCTCCCACTACTCCAAATGCAGATGTCCCATTTAGCCTAGTGCTGACAAACCCTGCCCCTCCTGGAGCCACACACACCTCACCAGCCCCTGTCACTCAAAAGCCAGACATGCAATTCACATCAGGCTGGCAGACACATAGCACACAGAAATGCCAACTTCTAAAAGTGGCATTACTAAAATAGTTATAATAAATCTGCGCACACCATTGCATAGCATTTATTATTACTATTCCAAACATGCCAAACTTGACCACGCTGCTCCTCTCATATCAGGAATTACCACTGAAGCACTTATCAGGGAATCCTCACAGCCTCACAGTAGTGGGAAACCAAAATGGCTGTTTGTCACTACCAGGACATGTCACACACTTAAGGTACATGTCCTACCTTTTACCTACAGCACACCCTGCCCATTGGGCTAGCTAGGGCCTACCTTAGGGTTGACTGACAGGTAGTAAAAGGGGGGTCTCAGACATGGCACACACTTTAGGTGCTACGTCACAGCGCGGCAGTAACACTGCGCGTACAGGCCCTGCAATGTCAGAAGCGTGAGATAGTTTTGAAAGGCTACTTTGGTGGGTGGCGCAATCAGCACTGCAAGCCCACCAGTAGCATTTAATTTACCAGCCCATAGTATATGAGATACCACTTTAAAAGGGACTGACCGGTAAATTAAATACGTCAAACAGTTGTACACCAATCTTACATATTCAACACAGAGAGCACACACACATTACACTGAACAGCAGTGCTAAAGTGCCCAGAGTCCTAGAACCACCAACACCATGTCAGAAAAAAGGCTAGGAGAAAGGCAAACAGTTTAGGGATGACCCTGCAAAAAGGGCCAAGTCCAGCAGTGCTTTAATAAGAATACTCATACCTTCTTATCTGTTCCAGAATAAATTCAACCTTACTTACTACATCTGGCACGTTCAGGTCTTTCACATATTTCAGTGATGGTCCATCTTGCAGCAATCTCCGGATTCTGTAGGTCAGCATCTCTGTGGCCGAACAGATTAATCAAAGAATTTTTAAGAGGACTCTAAAGGGCTTTTCCACCAATTAAAAAAAACCCTATCACTTGGCAGTTGAACACAGTACTGTCACAATTAAGTGCGTTTGAACTCGTTCGCAAGGCAGAATATAAAATTTCCTAGCTAACATGTAAGAAAGTTTCAATTCTATTAAGGAGGCGAGGATTAGGCTGTCACTTTCTCTGTTTATTGTACTCCAGCAGCCCTTAAAACATTAACATATATCACCAAACTACATTTCCCATGAACACCAGGGAAATGGAAACAAAAAAGTCCCATCAGCGACTGCCAATCCCAGGTCAGGGCTCCTCTTATCCTCCTCTGTTGGCACTCTATCCTCCTCTTTCTTCCTGCGACACCTCCATAGTCCCTGGTCCGTTATTCTTGCTTGCCAGCATCAGAACCTACGGTACAAGTAAACTAGGTGAGCCACACGGAAAATAACTTCTGGTCAAGTAGCAACACTGGGTAAAGCAACTGACATAAGAAGCAACATAGCCTGCCACAGAATACATATGAACACTTCATCATAAACATTTTACTTACCGCCACAACGCAGAGATTCTGGGAGGGTTCGAAGAAGATCGGGTGGGCTAATCCTCGCCTCCGCCTCTTTAATAGAATTGAAACTTTCCTGCACGTTAGCTAGGAAATTTTATATTCATTGTCGGGAGCGGAGGCTTCTGATTAGGCTAGTTTAAAGCTTATCCACCACAAAGGAAGCCAGCGACACCACTGGCTTGAAGTAAAATCTTTTAAAGGTGGAGTCTGAGGACCAGTCTGCGGCTTTCAGAATGTCCTCCAGACGCGCCCCCAGAGCAAAAGCCTTAGACGCCATCGCACCCCTCACAGAATGCGCCCCGAAACGGGAGATATCAATGCCAGCTTCCTGCATGACCCAGCGTACCCGTCTCGCTATAGTGGGGGATGAAACCGCCCCGTGTGGTTTTGTAAGAGCAATGAACAACTGCTTGACACCCTGTGGGCGTATATCGATTGTCGCCACTTTATAGGCCTTAAGCGCTCTAACCACACATAGCTTCGGAACATCCGGAAATGGAGGATATGAAATAGAACGTGAATCACCCTTGGTACGCCTAGATATGTGGAAGGTAACCCCGTCTGGAGTAAAGACGCGACCTGTAAGGTCTAAAGCCCTCACATCCGAGACCCTGCGACAAGAAATTAAACAGAGCAACATCGCCAGCTTAGCCGAGATCTGTTTCCTCGATAAGTATTTATTAGAGGGCCACTCTCGGAACAAGTTAAGGACTTTGTGCACATCCCACAATACTGTATAGCGGGGCTCCGGAGGGACTGATAACCTAATTCCCCGCAACAATTTGCAAACCAGAGGATGTTCCCCTACCGGATGATTATCCAGAGGGGCATGGCCCACCGAGATCGCCGACCTAAAGGTATTTATTGACCTGTACGGCAAACCTTCTTTTGCCAGCGAGGCTAAGAAGTTTAGGACATGGACAACGTCTGCCCCCATAGGATCAATCTGTTGTCACAGACACCAACTACTCCATCGAGACCAGGCTGATCGGTACCTCTTGTTGGTACTGTCCGCCCAGGATTTGGCCAGCAGCCTGGCAGCGTCCTCCGAAAGTCCCGGAACCTGCCAGCGTTGCCTGTAACCCGCCAGGCCATCAGACTCAGAGTGCCCGTGGCCAGAAGGTGGTGAGGCTCCCCCTGAAGATCCCTGAGGAGATTGGGAACGGGGGGTAGAGGGATTGGAAAATCCCAGGAAAGTTCCATCAGAACTGGAAACCAGGCTTGCGATCTCCACGTCTGGGTGACTGTAGGAGAGTAGGGTCTGCAATCCTATGATCACCCAGATTTTTGCTTTTTGCTGCACTGGTTTACGACTTTCCCTGGCTGTGGGCCTGCTAATCAGACCCACAGCCTAGCTGTTCTCTCTATCCAAATTGCACTCAGGTACTGAATTGGCACTGGGCCCTCTCCAAGTCCCTGTACCCAGGGCTGAGGTGTACCCAGAAGTCTCCCAGGGGCTGAAGCATGTATTATGCCACCCCTGGGCTGACTAACTAAACTGACACAACTGGCTGCACGACAGCTGGGGCAAGGTGGTGTACTCACCCTTTGCTTTAGATATAGTATACCTATATCTAACCCTAAAATGGACACACAGATCTCCTATCAGTCACTCCTATGGCAGGCCTTAACAATCCTGAAGGCAGAGTGCTTGGAATCGTGTGAGATGGTGCTCTGGCATGAGCTGAGCCTGTCTGCGGCTTTCGGGATCTATCCCTTAGCCGTTTCCATGATATCGCATACCATATACTCTTAAGTGCATTATAATCCTCGCGGTTATATGCCAACTCTGGTATCGCTTTATCAAAACATGTCGAGTAAGGTGTCATACGAATTGGAATACTAACCCCTCGCCAATTCTGGCGACGGGGTTAGCATTCCACCCTTCTAGAGGGACACGACATGTATGTAACCCCTAACCCCGGTTAAAGTCAGACAGAGCCTTAGCATCCACAAAATGGATGCTGCCACCGAGACACAAGTCTGCCCTCCTGCTGCTGGGAGTCCTCCCAGAGCAGGAGATAAGGACAAAGGGTTTCCTGCCAGGGGCGGTGCCAGCACCGTACCAGACAGGATTTTGTGTATTGTAGGTAGGCAGGGCTTCAGAGGAAGGTGACTGCACGTGGCACCCCGGTGCTCACTGTGCATAGGCTGGCTTGAACCAGTTCCAGGGACACTCCAGACCCTGTGCTGGGGAAAAGCCCGCCAAGGAAGTGGGTGTAACCACCCCCCTCCTGGTCCCACCCCTAGGGCAGGACTTAGTCGCGTGCCAGCCCCCTTTTCCCAGATAAAGGTAGGGACTGGCCCCCTTCCAAATCAGATCATCTTTGAATCCTGAAACTACTTTCCACGAAATGAACTCAAGACTTCTTCCTAAGATTTCTCCCTTGTGACTAAGGAGTAGTCACCCTGCATCCGCAGGCACCATCTTAAGAACACTGCGGTCTGCTGCAAGTCTCTCCTCCGGATCAAGACTGCCCAGCTCGACGAGAACCGGCTTCCCTGGCACCTCTCACCTCTACCTACATCATCAGTCACGCTGAGATTCGTGGGTGTGACGAGACCTCGAGGGACCGGCCATCTTCAAGACTGCACGACGCTTGCCCAGCACGACTCCCGAGTGACCCTCGACTGAGTGCTTTGGGGTAAGAGAAGCCCCGACCCTGAGCAGCTCCAGCACCGAAGAGAAGCCCCCCAGCATCTCCACGATCGGCGTGGGGCCCTTCTGCTTTTTGCTGCTCACCGCGTTGTTTGGCTACTAGCCCGCTGGCTTGTGGCCTTCTGAACGACGCCCGACGACATCACTGCTGCTGGTCTGGTTGCTCCAGACTGGCCCTTGCTCCCTTCCAGAAGAGGAGCACCCAGGACCCTCCTGGTCCACTCAAGACGCCATTTTGAGTCCACCGCGTGGGCTTGAATTAGCCAAGGCTTGTTGCCCAATCCTGGGTAACTTCGACGCCGACAGCTTCATCCATCGTGGGACAGCTCGCCTCTCCATCCTGGTCGCCGACAACGCCTCCTGGTCCGTGAGATCTGCAGAGCCAGCGTCGCCCACTCACCTAGTCGAGGTGACTACCATCCGGTGCCCTCCTGGTGCCCCCTGACTACTGGCTAGTAGTCACGAACTTGGTCCCCTCTGCTTTCAGGTGTCATCCTTCTTCCAGATCCAGGCTTGGATCAACTCGAACAATCTTCACTGGTCGCCTGCCAGCATCTTTCTTCCAGGCTCCTGGTCCGGCAACGAGGATTCCCGACGTCTTTTGGGACCTATGCAGCTGCAGCCCCTGGGCTAGGTAACTTCGGCACTTCGGTGTCCCAGCATAGCCTCACTATCCAAGGGTCAGGATCCACTGTCGTTTTCTCCCTACCAGGTCGGGTTCGCCTGTGAACACTAACTTTACCTTTACTAGCTTCCATAGACTTTGTCCCGCATCCCGCGTGAGAGTGCACACTCTGCACCCGAGTCCCCTAGGTCTCCTAGAAGTAATCTAACGATTCTATAGTCAAGTCCTAGCGAGTCCAAAGCCTATTAGTACTGTACTTACCTGCTAGTAATTTCGCATTCCACTTTTAGAGTATATGGTTTTTCGTGCCCCTCGGGCATTTGTATATATTGTGCGAACTTAAGTATTTTCATAAGAGTTTTGTTGTGTGCCTAGCACCCTGTCCTCATAAAGAGTACAGGGTTGTTGTGATTCTAATAAATACACTGGTTATTTTCATAACACTTGTGTGGTGTCCTTTCACTGGGTGTTCAAGGGGTAATGTGATGGTAAAACAGCTGGCTTAACACGCCCTCTAGAGTCTTAGCCTTAGACTGCTCGTATCCATGCTACTAGGATAGCTGGTCTATAAGGTTGACTTACAACCAATCATCAATAAGGGTTGTTTGGACTGATATATAGTGATCACTAGAATAGTGAACACTGCACATCAGGCCAACTTCTCACAGTGACCACCACCAGATCCGCCTGCTGCCTCCTTACCTGGGTCGACACTCTCATAATCATCGCAAAGGGGGAAACGCATAACCTCCTCCTTGCTCCAATCCTGCAGGAAAGCATCTACTGCCGCTGCCTTCGGGTCTGGGCGCCAACTGAAATAGCGTTCCAGCTGGGCATCCAGACGAGATGCAAAAAGGTCCACTGAGAACGGACCCCATCTGGCCCTGATCGCCTCGAACACATCGGGACGAAGCTGCCATAGGCTGGTGTCCTTCCAGTGCCGGGACCACCAGTCCGCCACTTGGTTGGAGGACCCGGGAAGGTGCTCCGCCGACAGGGATATCCCGTTGGACAGGCAATACTTCCACAAACTGCGGGCTAGGTCCGATAATGCTCTGGACCGGGTTCCCCCAAGATGGTTGATGTAGCGCACCGCTGCCACATTGTCCATCTTCAGCAGGACACAGCATTGGATCCTGTCCTTCATCCAGCACTTCACCGCGAACGAGCCCGCCATCAACTCCAAACAGGTGATGTACAGGGACTTTTCTGCAGATGACCATACTCCGGCTGCGCCGCAACGCGCTCCCCAGCCCACGCTACTGGCGTCTGATTCTATTACCAAGTCCGGCTTGAATCCGAAGATCGCCCGACCATTCCAAGCATCCATATGCTCGATCCACCACCGTAACTCCGTCCTCACCTCCTCCGTGAGGGGAACGACCTGGGAGTAGGTGAGACCCTTGCGCAGGTGATAAGCATTGAGGCGTTGAAGGGCCCGGTAGTGCAAGGGGCCTGGGAATATCGCCTGAATGGAGGCTGACAAGAGACCTACAACCCTGGCCAGATGCCGTAACAAGATCGTAGGACGTGCCAGAGTGCGCCTCAACTCGTGCCGGATCTTGGAGAGCTTCCGAGAAGGTAGGGACAAGGTGGCCTCCACCGAGTCTATGAGGAACCCTAAGAACTGCATCTTCCGTGATAGGAGAAGTTCCGACTTGTCCTCGTTGATGATGAACCCCAAGGACTCTAGAAGGCACCCAGCCCTCTGAAGATGGACCAGCAACCTCTGAGGACACTGATCTAAGAGGAGCATGTCGTCCAGATAAATTATTAAGCGGATGCCCTCCGAACGGAGGGGCTCCACCACTGGTTTCAGCACCTTGGTAAAACACCACGGAGCGGAAGACAGGCCGAAAGGCAAGGAGACAAACTCGTAAACCTGCCGGCCCCACTGGAACTGAAGAAAACGCCTGTGTGGGGAGAAAATGGGGATCGTGAGATAAGCATCTTTCAGGTCCAACCGGACCATCCAATCCCCTTCCTGAAGTAGGTCCCGTAGGAGGTGAATACCCTCCATCTTGAAATGGCGGTATATAAGCCAACCGTTTAACTCTGAGGTTTATCACAGGGCGATAGCCTTCGTCCTGTTTTTCCACGAAAAAGATATTGCTGACGAAACCCCGCGGGTGTAGCTCCGACCGCACAATGGCCCCTTTCTGGAGAAGGTCCTTGACCTCTTTGTCTATCAGAGAACATTGGGCCGGCGTGAAGGTTATAGGTCGGGGGGAACAGGTTGCCTGAGAAGACCCGAATACTCTATGCGGAGCCCTCCGACTGTCTGCAAGACCCAGGCATCGGAGGTAAGCAAAGACCAGGCTGGAAGAAAACACCGAAGCCTGCCCCCCACTCGCAAACCACTCGCATTCTGAATCCTCACCTCTTTGATTATTGTAGCCGCCGTGTCCTCTACCTCTTAAACCACGACGGCGGGGGTAACCTCTGGTCTGGTAAAAGTTGCCGAACTTGTCGGGATCTTGGTACTGACCCCTGTGGGAGTCACCCTGCTTATAGGAGCCTCTGTTATAGGGTCTGCCGGTCGAGCGCCCCCTTCCACGACCGGCTGCGCCAAAACACGGGGGGTAAAAATACGCTTTACAGACGTCTGGGCCTTATCAAGGGAATTGAATGTATTCACAAATTTACCCAGTTCTTTAACGAACGGGTCCCCGAAGAGGTTACCTTCTGCCATCATGCCTGCTTCGGATGTGGCCAGCTCCCCTAACTTCGGGTCGATTTTAATTAGAATGGACCTCCTGCGCTCGGTGGAAATCGCCACATTAGCATTCCCCAGGAAAATAATTGCCCTTTGCGCCCAACCTGAAAGCGTCTCAGGGGAAATTAGAGAGCCCGAGGCCTTGGCATCCTCGGCCATGTCTAAAATCTTAGCCAAAGGCCCCGCCACGTCCAAGAGTTTATCTTGGCACGCCCTCCAAGATCTATCTATGCCCTTCTTGGGGTCCTTCACGAACTTGGTTAGAAAGGTAGACATTTTGGGGTCAATTTCTGGAGTAGCCGTGACCTTGCCCTCCAATGTGGGGCGCGGGCACTCTGCCCGTAGGCAGCTCCGAACCTCCTGGTCTAAAGGCTTACGAAGCCTGGCCGCCATGTAGGCCGCCACCTTGGGAGGGGGAACCCATAGCGACGAGCGCAGGTGAAGCAACTCGTCCGGATTAAGCATGTCAGTACTGGGCTCTGAGGGCGTCTGATCAGAATGAGAGGGAAGCCACGAGCGCTCTGGTTCCCTGTCCCCATCCGAGGTTTGGGGGGGACTCATCCGGATCGACCGAGGTGGCATCATCCGGACCCCCCACGACTCCAGACGGCGCCTCCTTTGGGTCTGAATGAGACTCCGAGGTCTTAGCATCTAAGAACGCCTTTTTTAAATGCGAAAACGCGTCCGAGTCCATTCCCGCATCAGCCGAACGCTTCCTCTTGGGATCTACACTGCTCGTGGATGGTTGGCTTGGAGGTAGGGGGGGTGTCTGCCTCAAAAGGTCTTCCCTCTGCCCGAGGGGTTGGCATTGAGCCTGAAGTTGGTCTATCTTCTTCTCCAGTGGCGCAACCACCCGCGTCACGGCCTTCACAATGGAAGAGTCCATAACTTGGCAAAACTGGTCATCAACCGGCAGGTACATGACCTGCTCCTCCTCCTCTTCCTGGTAATATTCGTCCTATTCCATAAGCACTGGAATAGCAGCCAGCTAACACAAGTAGGGGTTTTGGAAGGGCAGAACCCTTATAAACTCAGCCCACACAGCGTGGTTCAATAGCTATATTGGGACCAGACAGCCTCCCACTTATGAGGCACCGTGAAGACAAACCTGCCTGGGGCGGTCCCTGAAGTCACACTAAACAGTCTTACCCGCCGCGCGGGTGTTTATGCTCCAGGCAGGGGCTCTGTCAAAAAAATAACCTTAACGCTGCCCAGACATCGAAATATGCACCGTAAATCTTCCCCCGTGGCGCGCGAGTCAAATTGAGCCGCTTCTCCCGACAGACCAAGCGAAACTCAACGATTCGCGCCCACCGGGGGGGTGAAGGCTCCTAGGAGAAGCAGCGAAAGGGCGCGCGGTCCCCTAGCGGCGGGAGGCCGCCCACGCACAGAGCCTCACAGAACGAGAACCGCGAAGGGTCGGAAAGCGCTCCCGCGGCAACAACGCACAGATCAGCAATACCCCACAAGGGGACAAGCACACGCGCTAACCTGCGCGACCCCGCACTGATTAGAAAACAATACAGTTCATACACCACAAAAAGTCAGTCAAAGTAAGAAAGGAAAAACACTCATCTGAATGCTGCTGGAGCAGCGAAGAAAGAGGAGGATAGAGTGCCAACAGAGGAGGATAACAGGAGCCCTGACCTGGGATTGGACAGTCGCTGATGGGACATTTTTTGTTTCCATTTCCCTGGTGTTCATGGGAAATGTAGTTTGGTGATATATGTTAATGTTTTAAGGGCTGCTGGAGTACAATAAACGGAGAAAGTGACAGCCTAATCAGAAGCCTCCGCTCCTGACATAGAATTGAAAGATGTAACTTAGAAAATAGCTTTATTACTAACCCTCCCTTCTGCCAGGAGGATCAGTGAAATCCAGGCTTCTATAGTTAATTAGCACTACATGCAATTAAAGTATGATGGTTATTTTGAGAACCAAACCTCGCTTTGTCCCTTAAAGTCCCATCTAGCTTTCATCTCAATGAGCTTATAATCTTAAAGGCTTTTTTTAAATTCTAAAATTCAGCTGAAAGAGCACATCATAATTTGGATATCAAGAAATATCTGACGTTCTAAATAGAAAGATTTACAATGTTTGCAAAATAAGACCAGCTTCTTATAGCAATCACACCTCTGAGGAAAGGGTTTGCTTTATCAATCAGCAGTGTAGACCGTTGGGTCTCTGTGGCTACTGTTTTCTGTCATGAAAAAGCGGAACGTCAATTGACTGGAATAGCGTAGGAAAGTGGCTCTTTATATACTGGACCAAAGTAAGGTACAGTGTGCACAGAGTCCACAGTGGTTTGGCAGAGGCTAAAGTTAGATATAACCTTACTCTCTAAAGTGGTAGCTTGGTCGAGCAGTAAGGCAGTATCAGAGGACAATGTATAGCATTTGTTGTGCACACTCAGTCAGCAAATGGTCTCACACACTCAAGAACTGAACTCTAGGCCAATTGTTTTGTATCAAAAGATATAGTTTTATTTTAGAACTAACAAGGTATCAAAATATACTTTCTTTTCTGAGATACTTTAGTTAAATACTTTTCAAATAGGCAATAGACTTTTGAATGCAATAGATAATTGTTGCAATGGGCAGCACAATTTCAAACACAATATAGCATTGAGCTCAATGGGAATTTCTAGTTAAATGCAATTGATTACTTTTTAGATTACTTTGCTAACCACAGGACTGGATCCTGGATTCAGTCCCGGGATATTTCCTGTAAACCAGGGAGTAAAAGCGTTTTGGTTACAGTAGTGATTTTTAAGGAATATTATTCTATTTTAAAAGTTGACACTTAGAAACTTTTCCAGGTGAAATTACCAATGTTATCGTATGGAAGGAAATTCAATTTGCAGGTAAAGTATATTCAGGTTCCTTTTGTAATCCAGTGCTGGGCTCCTAGGTTCAGCACTGGGACATCTATCTAAAACAGGCAAGTAATTGCGTTTTTATCGTTGGCATGATTTTTAAAGAATATTTGTAAGTTTCAAAAATCCACACTTCGAAACTCTTTCAGCAAAAAGCAGGCAATGATATCCTATGGAAAGAAATTCAAGTTACTGGTAAGTACGGTTAAAATTACTTTTCAGTGTCAGCACTGGGCTAAAAGATTCGGCACTGAGGTCTCGCCTGATAACAGGTGAGTAAATCGGAATTCGTTGTTAGGCTGATTTTAGATGAATATTTTAAAGTTCCAAAACTCCACACTTAAAAGAATTTCCAAGTGAAACCCGTCAAGGTTAGCCTATGGAAGAAAAGTGAATTATCGGCTTTTAGGTAAGTACTCGACTGGCAGAGTTAAGGTTCTGAGCATAGACTCGGGGGGGGGGGGGTCTCCCAGGGTCAGGTAGGTACAGTTTGTACACGCTCAGCAGCACAGGGGTAGCCGGGTGCAGAGGTAGCTAGGCCCAATGTTATCCCCTGAGAGGAAGGGGGCTGCTGACTAAGGCCACGCGGCTGTGGGAGCTGGGCTCGTGGTTACTTGTTCAGGGCAAATGGGGAAGTAGGATAGGACAAAGGTTGCACTGCCAGGGGCACTCAGGTGGCTGGGTGCAGGGTACTTTTGAGCCGTCGGGCGCTCAATGTTATTCAATGGAGATCTTTAAAAGGGAACAAAGGCTGCAGGCTCGGAGACGGAGATTCTTCAGGCGCGACCAACACTTCGAGGGGTAAGTTTGGATCTTGGAGGATAGGTAGGCACCCCAGAGTTGTGCACAGGAGGCCGGGGCCGCCGGGTGCAGGGGTGTCTTTTGACGACAGGAAATCTTACCCTCTGCTGGTCGCGGTTGGCGGGATCCCTGGTTCTGAGGCTGCAGGCGTCGTCTGGGTCGTCGAGGAGGGTCCTTGGGCACTGGATTCTAGGTCAGAATCGCCGGAGGAACGACCTCAGGGTCTTTGTCCACTCAGGCAGAGGCAGGGCTCAGCGTGTGCAGAGTGTGCTGGATTCGCGGTTCCTGGGTGGCACCAGCGGTATTGCTGTTTGAGCGGAACCACTGCTCATGGGAGTCCCAGTCTCTAAGAGGGTCAAGGCAGGCAGGTCCTCTGGGGTTCTCGAGGTTGCTGTCCGCAGGAGAAGCCGGGATTTAACAGGAGCAGGTTCAAGGTTCAACAGGCCGGTAGGGCTGGGGCCAAGTCAGTTGGTGTTGTCCTCTTGTTAGCAGCTGCACGGCAGGTCTTCTTCTTGGTTTTGTTTTGAAATCGGGATCTGAGGAAGGAAGTTTCAGGGTGCCCCTAAATACTAAATTTAGGGGCATTATAGGTAGGGGAAGGGCAGGGACCAATAGGTCCCTGTCCTGGGGTGAGTACACCCCCTATCCTGCTCCTCTCCTGTGGGTGGGAGGGGGGCAGGAGCCTATCTCTGATTGGGCAGGGCTCCCAGAGATGGCCGAAGCCTGGAGTTGCGCTTCACCCCGCCTCTCACACCAGAGGGGTGAAGTTGGCACAGGCTGGCACACCCCCTTTCCTCACGTAGGGTTTCCAGTTAGTCTTCATGCCAGAGTGCAGATCATTACCGTTGGGGGCCAGTTGCTGAGTACAGCAAGTGGCCTGGAGAAGCTCACAAAGGCGGTATGCCTTTGAAGCTTCCCCCTGCCCATCCTGGGGGAGGAGACCTAGCACCTCGCCCAGGATGTGCATTGTTGCAGGCCCAGGAGAGCGGGGGCTCTCCACCCAGGGGTCCAGCAACATGTCTGCTCTGTGGCAGCCTAGGCAGCCTCTCAGACAAGACTTGGATTGTAGCAAAATAGAATAAACAACAACCCTGCCAGAATGTATATTGCAGCCCCACAAGGGATCCTTTGTTTTAAATAAAAGTGACAAAAATAAACATCAGAGCCAAGTACACACCACACAATTTTCATTTTGTTATTTCTTGTTTATTTATTGATCTGTTTAAATATTTTCAAGTAGCATGGGTCACGATCTGATCCCTATGCTATATTAAACAAAAAGAGGAAAAAGCAACCTCTCATAAGATAAATTTACAATCTATATACACATGTCCCATACACTCCCAGGCAACCATACTAGAGTCACACTCACTTTCACACTGATAAAACCAATCACATCCATAAGCATTTATATATTACACTCATACTGGTACAGCCAGGCCTGCAGTGAAGATGAAAATTTACTGCATGAGCACAAATGAGACTGTGGAGGCAAGAATCGTTGGAGAAGATGGTTAACAAAGGCTAAGCTTCTGCCATCCACAGCCACCACGCCAACGCGCGTTTCGGTGTAAGGCCTATTCAGGCCACACCTTCTTCAGGGCGAAGATGTACCATGGGGTTAGGGACTCACAAACTGCAAATAAAGATATTTTTTATGGACATTAAAATATGCAAAATACAGAAAGGCATACATTTGATCTTATCATATCTATCACATTTACTTAATTTATGTGTCAAGGCTCTGATATTAAGGAGTCACTCGAAATGATAGAGGTCTATCCTCAATGGGATAGCACCGGCGGCCAATTATGATAGACCAAACAGCGAGGGTTAACAACTCAGTGTTTAAACATTTCATTTAAGATCCATCCATCATAGCACATTCATACATTCAATCAAAATGGCGACAACGAGTTTTAAGCGGGAAACTTATCTATGGGCAACTCTTATTCATAGCACGTCAGAGGTATATACTACGCAGGGTCAGGGGAGTATTACTCACCAAGAATACATTAACGAAGGGAGTATAGCGATGACAGGGGGGCCGCTCATATAACTTAATTCAGGGGTTTCTTTTCTAGGGAGAAAATCGATGCATTTAATTCCTATATGATGCATGTTCTAGGGCAAGAGCTTTGGAGGCATTTTGTCATATGGATGTATAAAATAGTCTGTACCTGTAATTATGGTACTCTTCCATGTACCAAGGAGCACGTTCAATAATGATGCGTCAGATATAGGGTAGCTCCAGCCGGAGCTCCGATTCGTCAGGTCAAAGATAGAATAGCACGAAGGATGCCTGTTGGACAAATGCGGGAATATTTAGACCAGTCAGGGATATTCTGTTCAGGGCTTCAGGTGGATACCCACTGACAAATAGCCGCGTCAACCGTTGCATATACATAATTGCTTTTCCTGACCGGTGAGTCTCTTAGGGCATTTTATAGTAGGGTCTAAAGGAATAGAAACGATATATAAGTACCTTAATATATCGCGATCTTGTATGTGCTAAACTCAATATGCATTCATAAAGATTCAGAAAACTCCAGTCGGAGGTCCTGTAGGGTCCGGGCAAAATATATTCACTCAGTGGGGGCCTGCAGATGAAGAGAAAAGGATACATATATGGATCAGGATAGTTCTCATAGTAGTTCCAAATAAAGGCCCTCCCAAACTAACAACATAGAGGGCTGTTCAAATGTTATTATTGGTTCACATTTACCTTTAGCTAAATTTGAAGAAACGGCGAAGAAGGTTTCTCAAAAGTCGGATAGATTATCGTTGATAACAGTAAAGAATGGCGTGGTTTCCTGAAAGACAGATAGGTGCACTAAGTCAACCGTGAGATATCGGTTTCTCTCGAGGATATAAAAAAAGGGGAAAACAGGCATACACATATGCAGTTATCTCAATCAAAAACTTTTCTTTACTGATCAACAAAAGGCAGCTCACCGCAAATAGCGGGTTCCGTCTCTAGTAGAAGATAAGATCAAGTAAACAGCATACGGAATCCAGCATAGGGCATCTATCTTGGGTAAAAGGCAGGTCCCCTGGGACAAGAATAGAAAAATAAAAATGAAAATAAACATAAATATAAAAACCCCCGTTTGTTGCACCGTACTTCACAAGGAACGTACGGCATCTAGAATGCAATGTCTCGAGTGAGCAAAGATGGTCATAAAGATATCCGTGTAAAGGCTAGCTTACCGATAGAGAGGCGAGCTCCAAACGGACCGCGGGGCGGCAAAACGGTTCTCAGGTAGTACTGGCAAAACTCACATGGTCAGCACAGATATTAAAGGCTCCGAGTCCCCGCGGGTAAATCAGCTCAGGTGTGTCAGATACTTTCAACAATAAAGGTGGAAAGCGGACTGATTCCGATACGAATCCGTATCGGCCGCCATCTTGGAAGATGTTAATTTTAGCAGAGTAGGCGATAAAAAGTATATATTCAATGCAATGCATTCAGAGAGCTGGTCTTTCATATTAGCGCACCTCCCAGCGTGTATTACGCCTCATAACTGCTGATTAAAGTAAACTGTGAGTGATCTTAAAATATGGCATTGGGGGGGGCACGGATTTAAAGGCATAATTGTACTTTGATTATATGAATGCATGCAATAAATAAACACAGTTTATCTAGCTGCCAATGTTGTTGTTGGGGCACCTGCGGGGGGGCTTGAATAAATTACTGAGCAATCTTGAGATTTGATGTTGATAAGGGGAGCCAATATGTAAAGATAACTGTCCTTTTAGTTATGTGGATACGCACTGTAGATAAACGCACATTTTCTGACTACAAAGGTGTTTTTTTTATATATATATGTGTATATATATATATATATATATATATATATGTGTTATGAAAACACAAGGTCAGATATTGCATTCTCAAGTATTAAGTGCAGCGGGGACCCGAACAAGTGGCCATGAATGCCGGATGACACTAATGGTGCCCAATAATTATATAATGGCTATATGAGAACAGAGAATCATTAGGGGAGGGGAGGAGGATCCATTTCAGATATTATCCAGATATCCCATTATAAAAGCGCATTAGGCCAAGGGCATTCTTCATTGAGGCCATTTTTGACCGAATTGAACATGAAAATCCAGAAGACCTCTCTCTTACGCAAGCCGGTGGGGTCCACTCAAGGTTTGGCCGATATTTTCTCCAGAATAAACCACCGGAGATCTCTCTCTGTATGTGACTTCTCCATCCAGTGAGAAACAATGGGGGCAGAGACTTTTTTGGTCCTAATGTTGGACTTGTGCTCACCTTCCTTGTGCGACATTCCCGTCCAGTTTCCCCTACATAGGGTAAATTACATGGGCATAGGAGTACATAGATAATATTGGCGGTGCGGCAATTGTTCATTTTCTTGTTGCGTGCCATTGATATAGTGCGCTCAGTGGTACTCAGAGTCACCAATCATAGCATGAGGACATGCATGGCAGGTGCCACACCGATGGTTACCAAAGATAGGGCTTAAGCTGGTGACTGCAGTTTGGACACTGGGGGGGAGTCTCAGGCATCTTACCTCTTACCAGGTGGTTCTTTAGGTTTTTGTTCCTTTTAAAGGCGAATATGGGTCTGCGATAGGGGGTTTTTTGTCTTTCCAAATTCAAGAGATGCCAACTAGAGTTAATTATCTGGCGTATCTTATGGTTCAGAATGGAATGGCAGGTTATACACACCAGTTGGTCAGAAGGGTCTGTTTGTTTAGGTTGAAACATAAGGTCCCGATTCGAGTACCTAGCTCGTTTGAACGAGTCTTTGACCAATTTCCGAGGGTAGCCTCGATGTAGTAGTTTCTCTTTAAGGATATCAGATTGAGTCCGAAAATCCCGGATATCAGTACAATTCCTTTGAATTCGGAGGAATTGGCTGTAAGGGATACTATCCTTTTGGCTCCTCGGATGGAAACTGGCGTATTGGAGCAGGGTATTCCTGGCGGTGGGTTTAGTGTATATAGAAACCCTTAAGGCATGTTCAAAATGCTCCACCCAAATATCCAGTAATTCAATTCTGGTATTGCTGGAGTGGCACGTAAAATGTAAATTTGGGTCAGCCGCATTCAGCCAGGCTATAAATTCGTCTAGGGAAAACTGGTCCCCCTTCCAAATGAAAAAGATGTCGTCGATAAAACGGCACCATCCCTTTACATTTTCATGGAAGGGGGCCATTTCATTAAAGACGTTAATTCTTTCAAATTCGCCCATATACAGACAAGCCATGCTGGGGGCACAGCTGGCCCCCATGCTGACACCTTTCGTCTGTCTGTATATGGAGTTATGGAACTCGAAGTAGTTTTCATACAGTACCATTTCCAGGCACTGCAAAATAAATTCGGAGTTGGTGGCGTCGGTTCTGCTGGACAATATTTTCTCAATGGTGGTATAAGCACCCCTCTGGGGGATGTTAGAGTAAAGAGATTCGACGTCTAAGGTAACTAACAACTCGCGATTTTCGAAGTAAGGGGTGCCTCCTACCTTACTAATAAAATGTCCTGTGTCCTTGACATAGGATTCCAGTTCGACTACGAGCAGTTGAAGGAATCTGTCTATGTACTTGGACAGTGGTTCAGTCGCCGACCCTATAGTCGAAACTATGGGTCGGAGCGGAGGATCTACGCAGTTTTTGTGCGTTTTGGGAACCCCATATATGATGGGTATTCTAGTGTTACTGGGGGTCAGGAATTCCGCTTCTTGTTCACAAATTAAATCCATTTCAACTGCTCTTTTTACTTGGGCTAAAATCTGTTGTTTAAGTGAGTTTTCGGGATTATGGGTGATTTTCTGGTAATGGCCCGAGGAGGAGAGAAGATCATTCATTTTGTCGATGTAATCAGAGGTGTCAAAGATGACAATCCCTCCCCCCTTATCACAAGGTTTAATAGTGATATTTTTATCGTCCTTCAGTTCCCTGAGGGCAATGTCTTCATGTTTGGACAGATTGGGGTCGGGGACGGGTACATATTTGATCATCTTTTCAACTTTTCCAGTCACCACCTTTTCAAACATGTCGACCTCTGGGCCAACCATTTCAAGCAAGGGCGTGAAGGAGGATGGGGGTCTCAGACCGGATTTATTGTCTAGATCTTGGACTGGAGGACGGTCAAAGAAATATTTTTTCGCCCAGATTTTTCTAAAGAACAGATGAAGGTCCTTGGTAAACTCGAACTTATCAAAGTTCGCTGAGGGGGACAAAAGATAAGACTTGGATTGTAGGTTAGGTTTCAGGGGGCATCTCTAAGATGCCCTCTAGTGCATTTTACATTAAGTCCCACACTGGCATCAGTGTGGGTTTAATGTGCTGAGAACTTTGATATCAAACTTGTCAGTCTTCAGTGTAGTCATTATTGTGCTGTGGAGTTCGTAATGATAACCTCCTAGCACTATATACTCTTCATGGCATCACTGCACTTACAGTGCAGAGGAATGGCTCTGGGTACTGTAGGGGCACAGGGCTCATTCACCTGTGCCCACACCACTGGCATAGGGCACCCAGCTAGAGGGGTGACTGTATACCAGGGCAGTGGGTTTGTGGGCATGGCACACAGGGATGGGTGCCATATCAACTCTTAGTTTAGTTCTGCACCAGGACACTCAGCCTGCAAAGGTAGTGTGTGTGTGTCAGGGTGCAGGGCCCCTAAGGGTGGCACAATAAGGGCTGCAGCCCTTAGGGGTCTTCTCTGGTCACAATGCCCTGGGTACCTATTGTACCACTTACCAGGGGCTGACATGTGGCCAGAGATGCCAAAACACAGTTTTAGGGAAGGAACACAGGCCTTGGGCACCTGATTGGCAGGAGCCCAGGGCAGACTCAGTCAAAGTATATCAGCAATTCAGCAAGAACTGGGGGCATACCATTCAAGAATGATGGCACTTACTCACAAATAGTCAGAGCACACTCTACAAGAGGCGTTACATCTACTGCCCGGTTTGCTGACGTATCCTGGCATATCCTTATCAAAGGTGGTGATGGACAGAGCGTTGACGATACAAGCACTCACCCCCAGTCAACTGATCTGGGTTTGATCCATCACCGTTCTTTAGCCCACTCTGCCACCCCAGTTCAGACATGGCCATATGCAAATCAGTCTGACCCTGTGCCTCATGGGAACAGTCCAGCCCGAACTGCCAAGCCATGCCTTCCCTGGACCGGAAACAAGCTTCCGAGGACCGGTTTCTGGCATTACAGCCGTCTTCAGCCCGGCTTGCTTGAATCCAGTGGCAAAGTGAGCAAGGGACTCACGTCTGAGCATACCCTGCCACACTTATGGCGAACCTTATCAGACATATGCAGGGCCACTATAAGGACCAACATAGGCACTTTTACCAGATATTACTGTCTGGAAACAACATCAAATGAGGACGCAGCTGTGGTAAAGAAATCCTTTACCATCTCATTCAGTGAGGTGAGGCTTTTCATCTGATAATTACAGTAATATCTGTGCTTATTACTAATGATTTGCAACTCTCCAGTATTGACACATGTTATAGATTCACATGCAACACTTCCTCCTCTCTGATTAGTCCTCACCTCATTAAATACCTCTATTATAATGCCTGCACACTCGCGCTTAAAAATCAGGTGAGGTGGCCCTAGACAGGAAAGAGTGCTTCAGGAACTGTTTTTCTGATTGGTTAAGCATTGGTTCTTTAAGAAATGATAAGAATTGGTAGAAGTGCTACTTGTTTAAGCTTTGCAGACCATGCTTTACTGCTCATTATTATTACCATGGGCCTCCAACCCCAAGGAAGATTCAAACATGTGAATCTGTGAAATACTTCTAAACTGGAGAACCCTAATGTGTACAGGTAAGTAACTTGTGTTTTTTATTCAAGCAGAGTTTTGCGTAGCTCCTGGTAATATTTTCCTACTTCTAGCATACTTTTTTCACTTAAAACTGACAATATTGGCATGCGCATTCCAGTTGGCACTTACATTGGATGTGCCATTTTCTCAGTAACTGACTTTAAATCCGCTATCCTCAAAACTTTGAACCTAGGTGGATGTTGCAAATCTTTTTTTTCTCGAAACAGTTTAAAGGGGCATGAACGCACAGTTAACAAAACAAAACGCCCTCCAGTGTCTGTGGAAAGTTCACAGAAATGAAATGTTATAACTTTCAAAATGTTATGACACATCCATGATGTAGATTATAAAAGGACTCGCTTGAATATTTAACTATTTGTCTGGCGCTAGAGCAGTTTGTTTTTATGTATGTAGTTGAATCCCCTACAGTATTTTACTGTTATGTCCTGTTATTAAATGAGAACAAGAAAATACCTGGAGGATTTTTTTTTAACTCAATGTGAAGCGCAGTGAGGGCTGAACAAGCAACATTGTGCCTCAGGAGCATGAGCACATAGTCATGTCTGTGGAACAATATTCAGATTTATTGGTATCATAACGAAAATGCTAAAGGAACATGAAAATAAGGGTCTGTGTCCGCATTCACCATTCCGAACTGCACCGATTAAGACAGGTTCAGTTTGAAGTAGGGTAGCAAAGTGAGTTGATTATCTGTAGTAGACGGACGAGGCCAAACCTCGGGGTGAAGGATTTGAAAGTTCAAGTGGGCATTGAAAGATGAAGTTTAGGGGTTCAAATTTTTAACAACAAATGTTACACACAAGCAATACTCTATACATATGATTTTATTTATCATTGAATTTTTCGTTTTTGATTTTAAAGTTTGTTATTGGAAAGGAGCTTAATCTAGATTGTTTTGGCAACCATGCAATTTATTATATGTGTAGGTTTATATGTATGTATAATGTTTTAACCAACAATTCAAATTGTCATTGACTAGGCACTGTTTTTGTGTCTGGTGTAGAAACTTTTTTGGCAAGTCTACTTATAATGTGAGTGCAAAGGCCATCTTTAATTTCTTGAACGTTCTCCCCATTAGGGTTGATCCTGACAGCCCTTTGCATAGTGACCTCCTGGTTTTAAAAGAAAAAGAAGGTGTGGAGTGTATTTTATTAAACTTCTCTTTTAAGGTAAGGGACTTTGCAGGTGCTAATGGCTCATTCGTAAAATATGAATTGAGTTCTCTTGTCTGAACTTGGATTATCGAGGTTAATGGAGGAATCTAAAAGCACATTAAAGTATATTTAAAAGCACGGAATGTGTTTTGATTATTGTTGGTCCTCTCATGAAAAATCTCATCTTAAACTAGATTTCCTGTGATGAATGTCAGTTGTTACTTCACTTATGTTTACATCAGGAATAGTTATATAGGGAGTACCGTTGCGTCACGGTGTGTTACGTGGGGGTGCTTTACCTGCAGGCAAGGTGGTAAGTATTATATATTATGTATGTGTATATGTGTATGTGTATATGTGTATGTGTATATATATATATATATATATATATATATATCAACAGTCCGGAAACCTCGGAACTCCGTGTCCAAAATCAGGTACAGACCTTCGAACAGCGTGCTCCAGACAATGAAGTTTTTTAGTGCATAATCTTTATTTGCAATTTAGCCAGCATGACGCATTTCGGCTGCAGGGCAGCATCCTTGATCATATATATATACACATATATATATATATATATATATATCTCAGAAAAGCAAACCCTCACCACTTCCACACAGGCAAAATGAGAGAAAACGGACCCAACGGCTCAGGCAGGTAGATGTTTATTTCTTTAACCTTTTCCTCTGTTACGCGTTTGGAGCACCCAGTGCCCTTGCTCACACAGAGAATGCAACGTCTGCCATTATTTTTAAATTGCTTGGTGTCCAACCCCCCTGTGGGTCACATGATCACCTTAGTTGACATAGAGGAAATACTTCATTTGTGAAATGCATAGTCTCTTTTTTCACAACATTTTACAAAGATTGTAAACTTTTATATTTTCAAACAGTGTAAATGCTTTAAGTTGGAAAGTGGCAAATGCAATAATTTATAAAAATATAAATATATATAATCTTAAAAATATATAATTTTTGCATGTTTCACAAATATTAAAACATGTCGTGACTCAAGTTCCCAACTTATTAATGGATAAAATGTTAAGACCCTAATACATAAATATGTACATTTTCAATAAATATGTAAACAGTTGTGCATAAATAAAGCCATTTGTGCAAATATTTAGCTATCTGTGCAAATTTCTGCAAAAAGGGTCATGGATGTATTTCATGAATCCACCTAAGAATCTGTCTATGTTCCATCAAATATGTAATATCTGAATAGTTTTTAAGCTGCATAAATGCATAACAGGAAAAAATATTTTTCTTTCTCCTCCTCTCCATTTGCCTTGATCTCCAACCCTAGTTCACGAGCATATGCTCCTACTTCAGACTGTTCACAGGAAGACTCTAGGTGCAAAAAAGCGGTTAATATAAAAGTGCTGAAAGTGCTTTACAGTACGACATTTATAACAAACTGTGTTCTTAAATATGTACAAAATATAAAATCCCATAAGCCTATACTTCTATAAAACCCCAAACTGTAAAATAGTATTAAAAGCGAAAAACCGCTCATACAAAAGCAGCCTCAGTAAATTTTAATGAAATCACCTAATTAAATATACTCCCAGTACACATTCCTAAAAAGGGGCAAGTACTCTGCATCCACTATATGTCAACTAGATTCTGTATTGTGTTGTGATTGAACTGTCATACATGGTGGACCGCACTAATGGCTGCTATTCATAGGAAATTATGCAAGTCTTCAGTCGTGTTCAACCCATTGGGACTCTTGCTGTCAAGTTCTAAAATAAAGCGTGTCTCCAATTTTCTTAAAACTTTTTCTTGATTTCCACCCCTTCTGAAGGGGGCCACAGCATCAATCACAAAGTAAAAGAGGCATCTCAGTTCGTTACCATGTACAGTTCTGAAATGACTCGCGACCGGATACACATTATCATTATTCACGATGACCCTGAGATGCTGCAAAATTCTGACGTGCTACCCACAACGCAAGCCACAGGTGCACGCCCGAACATACACAGCATACTCAGTCCTACAGCAATAGTTTCCCTTAATTGCTACACTATTGTCTGAAAATGGAGTGCTGTAATGGGTTGTATTAATGCCAAACTTGCACGCTCTGCAAGATGAGCATTTGAAAAAAACATCTTTTGATTTAAGCCATGTGCTGCCTATGCCCAATTCTGAGCTCATTTCCACCATTTTACTTCGCATTGGATCTGGCCTTCCTGTATGTGATGGTAGGCATATTTAATGCAGTCTACTTCCCAGTACACCATCAGTGAGAACAATAGGCCAGTTATTCCTGATGATTTATTTGATCTTTCTCTCCTGTTTACTGAACGTCGTGATGAGACGGGGAGTGCCCTCCTCACCTGTCTCAGTGTGGTTTCTGGGTAATAATAGAGACTCTCTAGACCTTTCGTGTGCTCTGTTGAGTGCCTTAGAAAGAACTATTTTGCTGTATCCTCATTCTTTAAGTCTCACTACCTTCTCTTTGGAACATTTTTCAAATTCTTTTGGTGAGCTACATATCTGTTTTAATCTCAAAAACTCGCCATATGGAATGCTCTCAATGAGGTGTCTTGGATGGCTACTGCTTGCATGTAAAATAGTATTGCTAGCAGTGGCTTTCCTGAATAAAGTTGTTTCTAATGTGTGGTTTGTCACTGACACTTGTACATCCCAAAAATCTATTTTCACTCTACTTATATTGGATGTAAAGACGAGGTTACATGTGTTATTTAATGACCTTACAAATTCCTGTGCACTGTCTTCATCCCCATCCCACGCACAAAAAACATCATCAATAAATCTTGACCAATGACGTACAAGATTTATATTTGGAGTAGTTTTCAGGACCTGTTCCTGCCACAGGCCAACATGCAAGCATGCATAGCTGGGGGAGAAACAGGATCGCATAGCTACACCCCTCATTTGTCTCCAAATTTCTTTTCCAAACATAAAGTTGTTATTCAGACACCAACTAATCAGTTCACATAACACTTTGTTATGGCCATAGTATTGACATGATCTTTTGTCTAAAAAAAATACTGGATTGCTTTGAGATCTGTTTCGTGACTTATGCTGGTGTATAATGACTCAATGTCTAATGTTATGAGACACCAGCCATCCTGCCAATTCACGGCATTCAACTTATACAAAAGGTACCTAGTATCTTTTACATAGCTGGAAAGATTCTTTACAAAATCTTGCAAGTAAAAATCTATATATTGGGAGATATGTTTACTCACACTGTTGATTGCCGAAATGATTGGTCTACCAGGTGTTGGAGAGATCATCTTATGCACTTTCGAAATTAAATACAAAATTGGAATTACTGGATTCTCTGTGTGTAGGAAGTTAAATTCTGTAGAGGAACCTTCTCTCTTACACTTGAACAGTAGTTTTTTCAACTCTTTCTTGGCTTTTTTGTATTCAGTCCCATTGGATCTTTTGTAGCATACATCATTAGTGAGTTGTTTCATAGCTTCCTTGATGTATTCTTTTTTCGGCCACAGAACAATGTTCCCTCCCTTATCGGATTTATTGATTATTACTTCTTGAATTTCACTGAGCTTCATCATCAAGTTCATATATTGTAGTTCATTGTAAGACCTTTGCTGATGTTGTTTCTTTTTTACTTTCCGATTTAATTTCGTCTGTCTATGGCGTCCTTTGGCATCATAGGAATAAAAGTACTTTTTGGTCTAAAAGGATTCTCTCCTGCTCCCTTTTGGGATATGTTTATTCTCTGTAGGCAGTTTTGTGTACTTGTCTCATTTGCATCATCTGTTTGTGGTGCACTGCTAGATATTGTCCCTAAATCGTGAAGAGTTAAAAGCATTTTAGCATCCGAAGCTGAAACTGCTGGAATTATACTCTCATCTCTGCAATGTTCCGTGGATTCATTAGAATTAGTGCTGCCTGCTTTGATTGTGAAACATTTCTTTAATTTTAGCTTTCCAATGAAGCAAAAAATGTCTACCCTTGTGCTGGCATAATTAAATGTGCTTTTGGGGCAAAAATTGAGGCACAAAGAGAGTAGCTGTTTTTCTGCTGCCGTTAGAGTAATGTCTGACAGATTTGTGATAGTTAAGTCTTCTACCGCTTCTTCCTGTACCATTGTTTTTTCTTATGCTGCGGTTTGCTGTTTGTGCTTTTTTTCTCCTTGCTCTTCTCCTCGCATTCCTTCTTTTTCTGTTGTGTTGTTCCGGGTTCTGGGGCGGAGCGTTTGTCTCCGATTCTCTACTAAAAAATCTATTTCTTCCACCACATCCAGCACTAATTTGGAATTCAGCCCCTCATTGCTACTGAATTCAGAGCCTGACGCGCTTGATAGCCATATTGCATCTCCCTCAGTCTCTGATGTAACTTCATTGTGGCCTTGCTGTTGTGATGGTTTGTTGGCGATGTTTCTGCCATTTAATTTGTGCTTTTTTGCATGTTCGAATTTGCGTGAGAAAGTATATATTTGCCCTTGTTCATAATCCATTTAATCCCGGGCACACTTATGAGCTTTACGGATTTTGATCCTTTCCTCCTGTTTACTCAGTCTTTCACTTATTTCTTTGCGCGTTTTGATTATTAAATCTTTTTGCTCACTTTGGACCACTTTATCCAATTCTTCATTGATTTTACCAATTTCTTCCAGCAGGGTTTGGCGATCTATTAATACATATTTAATCAAAATTCTGACTAAATTCATAGAGGCCAACAGGTTGCTTTCCCCCACTCTCTTAACATGGCAGGGTTTGGTTCCTCAAAGCTTGCCGCCAGCAGAATCCTTAGACCGTCCGTCCGACTTCCTCATATTTTGTAAGGGACTTGTGCTCCTGCCATTTCGTGCTTTCACTCTTCGTTTTCTTTTTTTAGCGATTTTAAAAGTTGTCTCACATCTTGATTTATGCCGCTTTGATTACTCTCTATATATATTTTTTTTTTAAATGTACATTGACAAAGGGGTGTAGCCAAAACGCATCTGTCAGTTTTGTTGTCGAATGGAAAATAAAGAGATTTGTAAGTAACCACCAGTGTGAGACTCGTAATGTGCCCTGGAAGGAGGTTGTTTGTTGGGATATATATATATATATATATATATATATATATATATATATATATATATATATATATATATATATATATATATATATATATATATATATATATATATATATATATATACATATACACACACTGAATAACTTTGATAGCAGCAATATTGTAGTCTGTATGATTATTAGAAATTAAGCGGATATATTATATTATCCCGCAATTCATCATAACAGAAGGAGGAATTTATTGCACAACAAGTTTGGTTAAGAATTATAAAGCTTGTAATATTTGTTTATAAATTTAATTGTAAATCTTGTGTTTTTATCATCATTTTAAATGGGTGGCTATATGCATATTATGTTTACATCATATTGGCCATATTTTGCACATTAGGTATATATTATACTGCTATAAATATTTGCTGCTAGAAAGATAATTGTTATTATTGTTTAACAAATTCTGCACTGATTTGAGCTGATTTTGCACATTTCCATTGCACTACGCTGTATATAGTATATAGCAAGGCGTCATTTCCTGTGTATGCACTTTAAGTAGCCTCCCCTTCTATGACAATGCGTCATGTTATCAAGACCCGATTGAGGGTTGAAACGCATCATGGCGGACAGGCTGGTCGATTAAATAAAGAAATTCGGATTGGCACAGACTTCTGGGTCCACTTCTCGTCTTTGTGCCTACCAAACGGCATTTCAAAGCGGCGAATTTGGAAATGTTTAACTTACTGAGCGACTTCAGCGGTAAAAGTGGAATTCCTCCGCTCCTTTAGGCACAGCAGCAGGAAGTCATTGGTTCCGGTGACCCGGAACTGTTATTTGGTTACCCCAGAAGGGAGGAAGCTGCGGAAGCCCTTAGGAGCTGCACATTCACCTGCCCGGATTGTGGAAACTGGTGGACCCCGTGTCGGCTGACCGGAGGAGAACGCCGGGTACTCTGCAGAGGTAGGATACGGCAGAATTCCTAGTGGGGAGTGTCCGCGGCGTCAGGGCGGGACATTGTTTTCGTTTGCCCAACGACCGTCCTTATCGGAATTAATACAAGTAAAAGTAACGACCACAACATAACCCTAGATGTCTGCCAATTTATTGCGTAGCAGAGAGAAAGCAGCCAATTCTATGTTCTTCGATTCCCCGGCTGGGGGGGTCCACGGCTGTCAATAATCCCAGTAACACAGGAAGTCTGAATACCAGAGAACTTTTTAAAAAAACTGGAAAAGTATAAACGTTCTGAACAATCAAAATGGTGGGAACATAAATCTCTATCCCGCTATTTGGAAGTAGGAAGGGTGCCTAGAGGATTGAGGATAACACTTGCACCTAGCTACAAGAATCCAGACCCGGCCATGCTATTAGAATGGGCGGAGTCAAATCTGGAATCTTCAAGTAAACTTTTGAAGATCCTCATTAAATACGCAGAGAGGGATCGGGCAAGCTACAGACCCAAATTGAGGAATTAGAATCGGAAATAGATAAATTGGAGGAGACCGAAAGCACGAATAAAATCAGAGGTGACATGCAGATTCGTCTCTGTAAAGATGAGGAGGTGATTAAACGTAGAAAAGCCTTCAAGTTTGAAAGAGATCGAATTGATTATTTAAATGGCCAGGTATTCACATATGCCAAACGTTATGATACAGTGAAAACACAAACAAATAATCAAGTACAACGCAGACAAAGTGAAGTAACGGTTGCATCAACCTCTGCTTCAGAATTAAGCTCAGCTGCTGAAAGTGACCCAGAGCTCAGCAATTGGGGTTTACCAAACTCTCTTTGGCCGAGGAAGTAGACTGCCTTTGCAGAGACAGGCGGGAAACACTGAGACCGCGAGTACCCCGTGGAGCCAAAACCAAAGGCTCAATTTTAAGTGACAACAAAGCAGAAAATGCCGCAAAAGAAAGCAGAAGCACGGGCAAAAAGGCGGGCTGAGGTCGTTTGAATCGATTGCAGAACAGGAATCGGGCACAACCGTAGTCTCCAGTTCAGTGATTAACTTAACAGACAAGAAGTTAACAGCAGCTGAAATAAAGGTTTTAGAACTGGGATTCTCATACTGTCCTCCACGTAACTTCAATTATGCAGATGTCACATTAGAAACTTACCGCTTTGTCAGAAAATTCAAACTCCCGAAATTTCATCAAATGCAACCGAAGGAGAAAAAGAAAATGATTGCCTCCAATATGGCACATATGAACAGTCCTCCTCTCCTCAATGCAGGTGATTTCGATTTGTTTGAGGATGCATGGGCATTACGCATTGAACAAGATGACTGTGTAGCTACTGTGACAGTATGATGCAAATTGAAGATGGAAAAGCTTGGCAAACAACATTCAAACCTAAATCGGTTTTTAACCCTATTATGCTGCATGATAATTTAGATGTGTATCATGAACTGGTGACACAAGATTTGAAAAAACGTTATCGCACTTTGTGACGAGTAAACTCAACGTATGCTACAAGAATTTGATGAAGAGATTGGGAGCGGATGCTAACATTGTGGTGAGGGGGCAACGTGGTCCTATGGCCACGGCAGCTTTACATGTCAGAGGCAGAAATTCAATTATCGGATCAAGCTTGTTACAGGAAAAGTAACATACATGTAGTTAAAACAGCATGGAATGAACACTATTCAAAACTCCTGGCTTGGAAGAGTGGAGGATTATTGAGTGATGCGGAGTATCGATTCTTGAAAAAAGAAAATCCAGTGTTCCCCCACCTTCTATTTGATTCCAAAAGTTCATAAATGCACTGCCAATCCACCGGGCAGACCGATAATATCAGCCATCAATAGCATCATGGAGAACACTGCAAAATATATTGATTATTTCTTGCAGGAATGGGTTCAAGGCTTAAATTCTTTTGTCTAAGATACCTCCGATTTTTTTAGAAAAATTGAAGAAATAGATTGGTGATCAGACATGTTATTAATGACATTGGATGTGACGTCACTGTACACCTTGATAAGACACAATGATGGCACAAGAGCAGTAGAGCATTTTCTTAACCTGAGACCCATGAATTGTGCGCCCCACAACAAAATGCTATTGGCCATGTTAAAAGAATGCCTTGAACAGAATTATTTTCTGTTCAATAATCAGATTTATCATCAGGTGAGAGGTGTGGCAATGGGGGCCTGCTTCTCCCCCAGTTACTCTTGTCTTCACACGGGACTGTGGGAGGAGCAGGTCCTTAGGGGAGAGCACAGGAAAATGATGGAGGATCACGTTGTGATCTATTCAAGATACATTGATGATCTATTCTTTATTTGGAGAGGATCAGAGATAAGTGCCAGGCAATTTGTCGAAAAGTAAAACTCTGTCTAAATTTGAATTTTACATCTACAGTTAGTACACAGACAGTTTGCTTTCTGGATGTAGAGGTGTACGTGGAGAGTAACACTTTGGCAACCCGATTGTCCAGAAAGTCCACAGGGGGCAACATGGTACTACACGCGTCGAGTCACCATCCGCAGCATCCCGTTTGGGAAGATGCTGCGTATCAGATGCATTTACAGCTCGGACGTGGAGTGCCAGATTGCCCAACAGGCCAGTAAGAGACGCTTCTTGGCAAGAGGCTATGCCCTTGGTGTTCTAGAAGAAGCAATAGATAAGCCCAAACGCTTAACCAGGAGCGAGGCACTGTTACCTAAATCACAGAGTAAGAATCTAGTTACGAATACATCTAATGTCCAAACTAGAATAATCCTCACCTTTAATAGAAAACATCAGGAATTGCGGAGGATCTTTACTCGTAATTGGAATTTGGTACAAGGGGCTCCGTGTTTTGGGGGTTGGTATCAAATAAACCTGCTCTTACTTTCAGAAAATCTCAATCAATGGGCAATAGTTTGGTCAAGATCAATCCTGAAGTAGTTACTCAAGGAACATGGATGTCACAGATTAAGGGTTTTAGAAAATGTCCTAGTTGCAAGGCTTGCCAATTTGGTAGTAATAGAACCCAATACACCAGTCCTTTTCATGCAGAACCTATTGCAATTAATAAAAGATTGACTTGTAGGACAGACTTTGCCATTTATGTGCTGGAGTGTCCATGTGGGCTCAGGTACATCGGCAGTACAAAACTGCCAGCCCACTAACGGATACCCCAGCACATCAGAGCAATTACTGGAAAGGATCAAACCTATCCCGTGGCTAGGCATTTTGAACAGTCACATAATAGTAATCCCAACTTGTTACAATATTATGTAATTGATACTGTTTGTCCTATGAAACGGGGTGGCAATCGGAAAGCTAAGCTCCGTCTCCTTGAGACGCGATATATAATCAAACTCGATACCAAACATCCAGTAGGGCTCCATTCTAGCGAAGATTTTTACACCTGTCTTTAACTAAGCAACCTTTGAATAAGAAACTTTCTGAATTTTTTGGGTTCTGTCTGCTTAGCACGATCATTGTGTTGTTTTTTGACTGATTTACTGAAGTTCTCTTTATCAATATGGGCTCATATTGAGTAGGAATCCATTAACTGACCGAATATGAATAGGAATTTTATATACAAAAGTCAATGTGGGACTGAAGCCGGCGAGGGCAGGGCCTAGAACTGGAACAAATCTACGGTACACCATCACAGCAGAGGGCCCGATTGGATCGCTCTCACCGCAACCGACACTTGCTCAGACCCCCCCACGGACTCGCCGAATAAAAGCTCCACATGGCTCCCTCTTCTCCACTATCTTCACCCGCAGATCTCAATATCTGGTGCCCCGGCTCAATCCTCCATCGCTTTTCAATGAGGCGAGCCTCCCACTCTTTCAGTGTCCCGCCGCCGCTGTGTCAGCCACCAGATCTCTCAGGGCAGCCACAAACCTCCGATTACACCAGCACAGGGGAGGGCCCAGTCGGATCCCGGCACTGCTCCTCCTCACTGCAATGGGCACCTACCCGGACCCACCACCGGCACGCCAGACAAAGGTCCCGCAGCACCGGCCCTCAGCTTTGATCAGTCCGCCCCGGCCGCCATCTTGGGAGACCGCTCGCCTACCGCTGCACCGGAAAAGTCTCAGTCTCGGCCGGAAAAACACCTCTGGACTCCCCACCAGGCACACCATAGCTTACTCACGCCTTCCGATCATCGGCACTGTTATGAAGAAGCAAGGAGGAACAGGATATTAGCAGGATTTGATTCGGAGCCAGAGGGTCCGCCATCTTGTTGATTCTTCTGCTTTAATTTGGTCCATTGGATTCCATCCTGCTGACCTTCAGTCATTTCTCTTTTGCTGGACTGCCTTCTCTCTTTCTCCCCCTCAGGTCCTCCTCCCTCCTCTCACCAATCTCAGCCTCCGACTCTTCTCCCCCACCTACTGCTCTCTACCCCTTTTTCTTTTTATTTCTCTCTTCACTCTGTAAATATGTGATATATATTTGTCCAAGCCTAATCGCTGGTAAAATGTAATCCTGAGCAAATCTATTTGTATATATATGTATATAGAGATAACTCTAACCACTAGTATATGTAGTAGACCCGTGTACTCACTACCATTCCTATGTGATTCTTAGAGTTTATCCATTTGTATCTCTTCCTTGAGTGACTTTACAACTTGCAATTTTTCTGTTTGTATCTCTTCCTTGTGTGACTTTACAACTTGTACATTTGCAATTTTTTCTGTTTGTATCTTTTATGTAACTCATGTAATCTTAAATCCTTATGTATCGCAACTGGTTCTTATGTAAAGCGCTCTGACACCTTCGGGTAATGTTCGCACTATATAAAATCGCAATAAAAAAATAAAAAATAGCTTTGGCTATAGTTTTAGTTGATGCATTAAAACATCATGGTAATAGGAATAATTATGTTGGGCCATTACATAATCTTAGTTATAGTAGAGTATATTGCACATGTGCTTTTACACATTGGAAATTGACAGCAGAATAGACCTGGATCTGTATACGAGTTATGAATGCCCACTGGGGCTGTATTTGACTCACAGAATAACTTTGATAGCAGCCATATTGCAGTCAGTATGATTATTAGAAATTAAGCCGATATATATATATATGTATATATTATAGTATCCCGCAATTCATCATAACAAAAGGAGGAATTTTTTGCACAACAAGTTTGGTTAAAAATTATAAAGCTTGTAATATTTATATATGTATTTATATATTTAATTGTAAATCTTGTGTTTTTATCGTCATTTTAAATGGGTGACTATATGCATATTATTTTTACATCATATTGGCCATATTTTGCACATTCAGTATATATTATGCTGCTATAAATGTTTGCTGCTAGAAAGAAAATTGTTATTATTGTTTAACAAATTCTGCACTGATTCGAGCTTATTTTGCACATTTCCATTGCATTACGCTGTATATAGTAACTTTTTTACTGTTTCTGATGGATTGGGCAAGGTGTCATTTCCTGTGTATGCACTTTAAGTAGCCTCCCCTTCTATGACAATGCGTCATGTGATCAATACCCGATTGAGGGTCGAAACGCGTCATGGCGGGCTGGTCGATTAAATAAAGAAATTCTGATTGGCACAGACTTCTGGGTCCACTTCTCATCTTTTTGCCTACCAAAAGGCATTTCAAAGCGGCAAATTTGGATATATATATATAATCAAGCCTTCTCCTCCACTGTTAGAAAAATCTGAGGATTTTTCTGCTAACAGTGGAGAAGACTGATTGATTTTGAGGGTTACCCGGTAGCCCAAACTCTGACCGTCCATGAGACATCCTCGAAAGTGACCGGGACTGGTGTTATATATATATATATATATATATATATATATATATATATATATATATATATATATATATATATATATATATATATATATATATATTCACGCTCCAAGGTTGTCCACCATGTGAGTAGCACGCGAGCAGCAGCTTTATTTATGTGTAGGTGAGGACGGGGATCCGCTTGTGGACAACCTTGGAGCGTGAATATATATATATATATATATATATATATATATATATATATATATATATATATATATATATATATATATATATATATATATATATATATATATATATATATATATATATATATATATATATATATATATATATATATATATACACACACACATACACATTAATAGATAAACATGACCTGCATACTCTTTCCATCTAGTGTTGGCTCAGATGTTTGCACATAGTTTGTCTTTAGAACAAGAGCTGCTGAGACTCCTCCCGTATCTCAGAATGGATCAGCACAATGACTCCACCTTAGATTTTCTTCTGCCACAAGGCTCAGAAGGTGCTCCGAAGTCAAAGCATTGAAGAAGAGAATCTGATATTCCTTAATGTTTTTTTCGAGTTAGGCCGCTCAGTACAAGAGCTAAGAGCACTTGCAACAAACAGTCTAGGCCACTTGACAGGGTCGTCCTTGCCTTTAAAATGTTGTCCAAGATCTTGCAACCAACGCTGAATGCTACAGGGACTCAAGTATGGAAAAGCGCCCTTTTAACTTCTGTCCTCCGTCTAGTACAAAATATGTGTGAGCCGACCAGCACAGTGTATGTTACTTGTACTTTTTCCCTGAGTACTAGGACTCTAATTATGAGGCATGACTCCAATTTCACTTTAAAAAGACACTAAAACATTGAGGAGATGGACGATGGACTCATTACAAAATGCAACAGGAGCGTCTCTTGTCGACACCTGACATCTTCAGTGTCGAGGACATTAATGACATTGGAAGCCCACGGGTACATCGAGGTGCAGGAGGAGTCTGGACAGTCAGCCAGGGAATTATTTCATTCTCGCCTCAGATGCCGAAGCAAAGGTAGAAAATGTCAAAACCGAACAGCAGCAGCGTGCACCAAAAACCAAGAGAACGCCTTGCCCTTTGACGTAACAATCAGGTCAATGTTGACCCCTGAAAAGATCGCCTGCTCAGGCATTGCTCTGCTCCTGAGGGATTGGTGTGTTGGGCCCAGAGCCAAAACCTTGATGCATGCTCACTCCGAAATGGGTGTAACGTCAAGCAAAATAAAGGCATTGGACCCTCATCATGCTCAAACAGCAAAGAAGAGTAGCAAAAGAACACTGCGAAACCAAAATCAAAGCCTCTGTCACCACCAAAATTGCAGAATTCAGATGGCTCAATATTAGACTGGCCAATGTTCTTGATCAATAATAGAAGAAACTGTTTATACGTCCAGACACAGGGAGAATAGTGTAGGCAAAAAGGCGCGCGGCAAAAGCTGGGATGTATTTTTTACCTAATGTAATTACTCACATTAGCATTGCAACCAAATCACGTCATTATTCAAAATACTTATTATTCACAATCTTTTCACCTTGCAATTCATACAAACAAGACAGCACAACTTATAATACAAAAGTGCAGAAATTATAATTAATTCGCACATCAATGTTTATTAAATTTACTAAACATTGAAAATTATAATGTTTTGAGGTTTATTTAAAAAAAAAATTATGAATTGCTAGATATTAATTTTCTAATTATTTAATAAAGATTTAATTTGAAGTGCTTGTGATCTTAACATTTTATTTTATTAGTTCTAGAGTAAATATTATAATGTATTTTGCTTTTTGATTGTACATGAAACTATTTTCTATATTTTTTTAGAAAATGTATAACATTAATTACTATCCCAATTCTTCACCATAGGCAGAGGTCCGCCTGAAATCTCCACCTGTGCATGAAAAGTTACTATGGGTAACTTCACACCAGTATATTCAATCTTGGTTATCTCCATCTCCTGAACTGAGGCGATGGAGACTTGGGTGCAAATTTATACTTGTGGGTGCAAATTTATACTCTTCTGTAATGAATGGTGAAAAAATGTAAATGTAAACATTTGGTTGCAAGAGTAGGTTTGCACATGAGCAGATATGCACATGTAATTGTATTTTTGTTAATGAGCCTCTATGACTCTTGCACTACCTATTTTCGTCCGAAGGTCACTAGGGAGCAAGAGACTGTTATCTGGTACAAGGCTGCTGGGAGCCTCCCAAGCGAACTCTCTCTGAGGAAAGTAAGTAGTTTGCAAGAATCAATATCTTAAGAGATATTCCCACAGAAACAGGAAAGTCCCCATTGGAAGGAGAAGACTTCTTCCGGAAGCAGTCCATTCCCAGGACCATGTCTGGTCTCCACACCCAATATGCGCTGGTGATATATCCATATGTGGAGTGGCTGCAGGAGCCATTTATATTTCACAGAACAGGGGACCCTAGTTATTTAGGATCATGCAAATGATAGACATACACTAAATAGTACGTATGTCCTTTGTCCAGTCGGACAGGGATTTATTAGTTTCAGTGTTTTGTACTGGTTCATATTGTAAACATTTATACACAAGTGGGCACAACCCGTGACCCACAGAAAACAAGACAAAACAGGTGGAAACAAGTTATGTAAGAGCGCACAAGGCGGTCTGTACTAGTATTCAGTTTTACAAACTTGGATTCGTTTTAACACACCATTGTAAGTGACGTTTTGTGACTTTATAGAAAACATATGGTGCTCTTTGGTCAACGACGTTTCGATGCCTTTAGAAAATGCAAGCATCATCATCAGGACAGAAATAACATGTTTGTCTTCGCTCTTATAGCGGTCCCCAAAACCAGAGACCCTGGGGAAGGTTTACTAGACGACAAAACTTTGTAGGATTCTCAGACAGCTCGGCCGAATCTTCAGGAAGCTCTGACCAAAGTGAGAGCCCAGGTCCTTCTAATAGGAATTTTTTATCAAGGGGCCGAGGACAAACAGAACCCCCTGGGGTAGGCAGAGGTGAAACAAGCGCAGAGATGGCCGAATCCACCCAACCCCCCGGGCGAACGGTTCACCCGTCACCAACATTACCGTTGGTGAGTGACACTGATACCCTGTCCAACAATGCCCTAAACGTGGAGGAAAATAACACCCTCCTCCCCATTTTCAATCTGACTAAACACACACTATCCAGCAGTGAAATGTTGTTGCTAAGCAAGGGACTTTCATTTGTTCCTACTGTACGCCCCAACTATTTTGACGCCCAGACTGAACCTTTAAGGTTTTTCGGGAAGGTAAGGTTGCATGGTTACTTCATTTTGAATCACTGTCCAGAGAAACATGCTAATACACCTTTTAAACCTCCGTCAAAATTCTCACCCACGGGTGGCATGGTCCCCCCAGAAATTCTAACTTTCGAGAAATTAGTTCTCAATGACTTAGCCATCTTAGGGCCAGATGTAGGTCGGTCGGTAACGGCCGAAAATCGGTATTTTCGGCCGTTACCGACCGGTATATGGGTGACAGGTATGTAGGGGGCATTTTTTTTAACGAATCGGTAAAATTACCGATTCGGTAATTTTACCGATTCGGTAAAATAAAAATTCGGTAAATTTACCGATTCTGAGGCACCGAGATGTAGGTGGGACTCTTCAGAGTCCCAGAGGCCTTACAGAATCGGTATTTTACCATCAAATCCAATTTGATGGTAAAATACCGATTCCGGTGTGCATGCACATGTGTGCATGCACACCTATGCCATGTGACAGGCAGACCTGCCCTTAGGGCATGTATGCCTGCCACATGGCACCCAAGCCTGTTTTGGGGGTGCCAGAGGGTGTCAAAGTGACACCCCCTGCACCCTTGTGCAAATCGGTATTTACCGATTCTGTAATTACAGAATCGGTATTGCCCATTGATTCCTATGGGCTTCACAGCCCATAGGAATCAATAGGAAATACCGATTCGGTATTTCCAGATTCGGTAAATACCGAATCTTAAAGATTCGGTATTTACACATCTGGAAATACCTACATCTCCCCCCTTCATATTTACCACTTCTTAAATACCGAATCGGTAAAATTCGGTATTTAAAAAGTGGTAAATAAGAATTACCTACATCGGGCCCTTAGAGAACAAAAAATCCTTTATCCCGTACAATATTACCATCCAGGAGAAAAATGCCCTGTCCACTCTAAAGAACAACCAGACATTAGTCATCAAACCGGCTGACAAAGGCGGGAGGATTGTAATTCAAGAAATCGACCAATATAAGAATGAAATCTTATGACAACTCTGCAATCATGAGCATTATTGCAAATTGCCGCGCAACCCCACTGCTGAAATACAAAAACTAATATTGGAAGTCACCAATGACGGTTTAGATTCAGGGTTCATTTCTAATAAGGAATTTGAGTTTCTTAACACTAAGGCTCCCAGAACCCCGGTCATATATTGCCTACACAAGGTCCACAAAAACTCAGAACACCCCCCAGGGCGTCCAATAGTCTCAGGGTGTGGTTCCATTCTGGAGCCTCTGGGACTTTACATCGATCATTTCATCAAGCCATTTGTCCCTGCCACCACATGCTATATCAAGGATACGATGGCAATGATTAATCTCACTTGCTCACTTTGCCACTGGATTCAAGCAAGCCGGGCTGAAGAAGGCTGGAATGCCAGAAACCGGTCCTCGGAAGCTTGTTTCCGGTCCAGGGAAGAAATGGCTTGGCATTTCGGGCTGGACTGTTCCCATGAGGCACAGGGTCAGACTGATTTGCATATAGCCATGTCTGAACTGGGGTGGCAGATTGGGCTAAAGAACGGTGATGTATTAAACCCAGATCTTTTGACTGGGTTTGAGTGTTTGATTGATTCAGATGCTCCGTCCATTACCACCCCCTTTTGTACCGCTAATCTCATTGAAGAACACCCTTTTGATCCCACATCCAGCACCATGTGCACTCTGGATGCGGAATCACTTTATACTAACATACCCCAATTTGAGTCTCTACGTGTGATTGAGAAGATCCTTGACACACGTCCTCGCCCTCACAACGTCCCATCCAACTTCATCCTCCAACTGCTCAAAATATGCCTGACCAAAAATGTCTTTCTTTTTGAGGGACAACTTTACGGCCAAGTCCGTGGTACTTCGATGGGGGCTATTTTTCCCCCCAACCTAGCTATTCTGTATATGGATCACCTGGAAAACTCAAATATTCTAGATGTATCAAACTCTTTCCACAGTGGCATTGCCCTGTGGAAAAGGTATATTGACGACATTTTTATGTTATGGACTGATTCAGAGGCTTCACTCAACCAATTCCTACACTGGTTGAATAACAACAGTGGAGGACTAAAGTACACTTTGGCCACCAGCAAGGACTCTATACCTTTCCTTGACATAGAAATAAAGCATATTTAAGGTCGACTAACGACAAGTCTTCATCGCAAGCCCACAGAGCGAAGCACCCTATTTAACTACAGGAGCCACCACCCCCGTGCCCTTAGAGACTCTTTGCCCTATTCACAGTTTCTACGTATCCGTAGAAACTGTTACTTCAAACAAGATTACTTCACAGAGGCAAAAACGCTCAGTGCCAAACTCAGACAAAGGGGTTACCCACGTAAATTGGTACCCCGCTCGTTAAAGAGGGCATGGTACTGTCCTAGAGAGACGTTACTAGAACCAAAAATCAAGAAAAATCATGACAGAATCACCTGTGTGACCACATTTTCCCCTGCATCTAATGCCATAAAGAAAAGTGTTTTAAAGCACTGGCCAGTACTGAATGCCGGTGTTCTTAACTTGGAACGACCATTGTTTGCCTTCAAAAGAGCAAAGAATATAAAAGATCACTTAGTATGTGCTTCACTACCACAATCAATTGTCAGAACTACTCTCAATGATGTGTGCAACTTACCAGCCCTCATGGGCCATGCTAAATGTGGCCAGTGTGTCTCTTGTGATTCAACTATTGAAGGCAAGACTTTCTCTTTCGGCACAATTAAATATGAAAGACACTTCTTCACCAATTGCAATTCCTCAAATGTAGTTTATGCAATTTTTTGTCCATGCATGTTGATATATGTAGGACAAACAAGCCAGAAGATTAAACTCCGGCTGGGACAACACCGAAGTAGGATCCGTTGTCAAACAGCTAATGCGCCCCTTGTTGAACATTTCATGGAAAAAGGTCACACAGAGAATGATTTCACATGGACTGTGATTACACAGATAAAAGCCCCGCCTCGGGGAGCAGACATTTCCCAACTTCTGAACAAAGAGGAGCTACACTGGATCCTGAGAACGGACAGCATACGAAAAGGCCTTAACCGGGTTGAGGACTGGACATCATTGTTGTAATGTGACTTTACTAAAGAACCTCCCCAGAAAAAGACATTTGCTCCAAAAGCTTTAGATTATATTTTAACTATTGGTTAACTATTTTTGTTATATATGCATATACAAGTCACTCCAAGCTTTTTTCACTTGTCACTATTCTTTTACTCTTGGGCTCCTTAGCCCCACTCCAAGATGGCCGCCCCTCTTCCCTCCCCTTCAGGACTCCCTTCATCCATCCAAGTCCTTCTTCCATTCCCATGGTTCTTCCTAAAACACTGCCCCGACTACACACAAACAGCGATCACCGCCAGTACCTCATCCGTCCTGCTATCGAGCAAGACCACATTGAGTAAGTACCTGCATGCTGCATCTCCCTAACCCCGTGCAATCCATTGTCGCCATTAGACCCCCCCCGTGCTCATGATCCCGTTCTTTATTCCTCAGAAACCCTTACGCCAGAGCAACGTGCTGCCGTGCTAGCGACCCTGAAAATCGCATTATGAAGTAAGTACTGCCAGGCTTCCCCGTTACTTATGTAGTTGCCCGTACTTTGCATCCAACTGATTATCCCCATCTCTTCCCCCACAGCCATCTACATTACTAACCCGCCGTGCCGCCCATCGCTCGGAATGGCCGGCTAAGTGAGTATCCGCGTTAATTTATAGCTGTACACAGCATAGCTCCCAACTAGAACATCCATAACTCTTCCTTCTCTCACCCACCATAAACAGAACTGCTTCAGTGTACAACGAATAATGACCATTACACTTCAGCCCATTCTGGAAATACGCGCGGTTCCCACGCAGGTATACCTCTGATCCTTAATCTTCTTTTCAAATGGCACTGCACTTGATTCACTGCGCTGAAAAGTTTTTAAGTATCCTCATGAATGAATATAGTCACGATTTTTATCACTGGAATATCTTTTAATAGAATTTGTCTCTCGTTTTGATAAGCATGCCTTCCGAATTACAAATGCTAAACGAAACCAGGTCCACCTACCTACTATTATTCACACCAGTTATAGTTGAGTCACCCCAACTTTTTCCTTCCGCAGTAGTGCTACACAGTGTTAGTTTCTCGCGGCAATTACAACATGCACTCAATTCATGCCTAGCAATTTTAACGCAAATTTTGCTTGTTTTTTTCTCCCCATTTTCCTTCCTATCACTCCCTCTTATGTTAGGTAAAATGTCATATAGGCTGATTTCCTTTAAAAATTTTCTCAAGACAAACATGTTATTTCTGTCCTGATGATGATGCTTACATTTTCTAAAGGCATCGAAACGTCGACCAAAGAGCACCATATGTTTTCTATAAAGTCACAAAACGTCACTTACAATGGTGTGTTAAAACGAATCCAAGTCTGTAAAACTGAATACTAGTACAGACCGCCTTGTGCGCTCTTACATAACATGTTTCCACCTGTTTTGTCTTGTTTTCTGTGGGTCACGGGTTGTGCCCACTTGTGTATAAATGTTTACAACATGAACTAGTACAAAGCACTGAAACTAATAAATCCCTGTCAATACGTACTATTTAGTGTATGTATCATTTGCATGATCCTAAATAACTAGGGTCCCCTGTTCTGTGAAATATACTACTGCCCAAGGACCCTAGTGTAATTCCTTTTGGGTTTTCCCTTGTCTTTTATAACAGCAGGAGCCATTTGGCAACATCTGGCAGTGCTGGAGAATGTTTTCCAGACACATCTTAAACTTGGCAAAAGGATTAAAAAAATTAGAACTCTGTAGGAAGAATATTAATCCACTAGAAGTAGTGTTAACAACGGTCCATTTCATAAAGCTTTCTACATGGAACCTAAAAAGAAGAAAGATGCATTGTTAAAGCACAAGGGCACTACAGTTAGAGAAACATCTCTGAAGATGACCCATACCTCGAATGTGTTTGTTTGATGTCACAGTAAAAAAAGATTTACTTGAGTTTCCTCGGACAAGGAATGAAAAGGCTACAAGGGTAGTTTATTATGAATCTGAACAGGAGTCTGAAAAAATTGAGGAAAAGGCCCTGTGTAAAACTAAAAAACTTTTCTCTCTTCAAAAAATTCAGATCCCAAGATCCAAAGAGAGGAATTCTGATAATTCCAGCCAAGAAAAGGGGAAGAGGGTGAAAGACACAGAAAATACATGAAGACCATAGAAAAGGAATGATGAAAAGAGAAAAAATAAAGGGCAAGACTCAAGGATGTAGAGAGCTCCTTGGAGAGATGTTCCTCTGAGGAAGAGAGCATACACTTCCAGAGGAACCCGCCGTGGTAGAGGGTTATTTCAGGTTATTAAAGATCTTCAAAGTGTGTGAAGAACGCTCCAGGTGCTCTGGAGATTGGGCAAGGGCTGAGCCAACCTGCTGTTAGTTTCAGTCCTTCAGCCCGTTACAAGAAAGCTACGAGGGGCATGAGTATGAACGGTAGTACACTGCCTGACTGCATTAGGATGCAGGTGAGGGGTGCTTAAAACATGCCTATCTTTTCCCTCAGGCATGGTCCCCCATCTGAGGAACAATCTCTTATATATCACTAATGGGCAAAGTGTCATCTGAGTTTAACCTAACTATGCAATCTGAGGCAAATGTTCCAGCCTTCCTCCTAATTCTAGAGTAGAAGCTGGAAAACACATCATTGACTCAACCTCTGTTCAACCTTGCTTGGGGAAACTCTTCACAAATACAGCCTCAGTGCCAGCATGCTCTAATATAACAAATATGAAAGAGCAACTCAGTATTCCTGCAGGAATCTGGGTACAGACACACAAAAAGCAGCCACTGTACTGAAAGGAGGGCTATGCTGATCAAGTGATAGCATGTGGTTGAATGCGTGTGGAACACCCAAGGTGGCTGCCAGAGTCCACTTATGGTCCACATAGTCTACGTATCAGTCATAAGTTCAGACATCATGGCAGTTGTATAAAACCATCTGAAACTTATTGATGGCTTATTTTTGGATCACATTTTACATCTACCGATGTATCCCCTCTACGTTGTTGCAATAAGTGAGATTGGAATTTTTGTTTTACACTTGAAGTAACTAACTGGGAATGCGTTTAGGACTCCTTTAATTGCCTTGATCTTTTCTGGAGCTGTTTGAAAACCGATGGAGCAATGTCCTTTTAGCACAGTGGCTGACTGCCAATTCCACTTTTCATCTCCACTACACGGCTTGTAATTGTGGATATATACAGAACAGGTCTGTCTGCATGACAGTCTGTCAGATTTATTACCATTAAAAGCATCAAAACTATGAAGCTATGCCGAGAGTATGAGAAGCAGATGCCAGTCACAAACCTGCATTAGGTGTGCCTAGCCTCTGAGGTCATGTAAGCAATAGGCTCTAATCAACTCCAAGGCGATTTGAGACTGGGAGGCGAAGCTGTACTTCACAGAGCATAGGTAGTAGTAGCGGTCTTTACTGGCCATTCCAGCAACTTCTCCCCTTCTCGCTGTAAATCTTTGGGTAATCAAAGAGCAAACACAAAGCAGGACTCAACCCCATCCCTCCACACTGGTTCCATAGAGAATGTGCGAGGGTGTCAACATTCAAAGCACGCTCTTCGAGGTCACTGGACACAAAACCAATATCCCTCTGGTCCCTACATGCCCCGAATTCTGTGGCCATTGTTGACCATGCAGTAAATATGAGGCCTTCAAGGAGGGCACGCTGCAAATCTTTGGCCTGTTTCTGGCATCCTTTTACGCGCCTTCGTGCCCTGTGGAACCCCAGGGACCTTCGATTGGATTAGCTCTGGCAGGACTCTGCTGATGCATTCTGTCCCTGCTGGACTAGTTACCAAGACTGAACTGACTCCGGGAACAGACTTTCACGCTAGTTCCTGTCACCCTGATGCCAATACTGTGCCAACCTACATGCTGAACCCCGAACTGACACCTGCCAAAGCTGGACCAATCACTTGCAATGAGATGCCAAAGGTGCAACCAGTTATTCTACATCCTGATTGTAAGCCATGATTTAATAACAGCAGAGGCTCCACTGTCTTTTTGGCTCTGATTCTGTGCCAGAACATGGAGCACCACTGGATGGTCAGGGGGGCGGCTTGCTTTCCCATTCATTGTACTGATGCCACATGGGCCACCAACGGAGGAAAGTGACTCATTCACAGTGGCGGTTTGGAGGCTTGCTGAGATACTGCATTTCCTGCTGCTCTCCATTCGTACTAAGACAAATATTCTGTATCCTCCAACCTGTACCGGTGACATTGGAGCCACAGCTCCCATTCAGTGACTTCCTAGCTGATGCCTTGATGGCTGCGTGCGCGAAATCTTGTTCCTGCCTGTTCATGTCCAATGACACATGTTTGTGGCCGGTAATCCAGAATTATTCACCAAGTAGTCTACTTCAGAAATATCATTGAGCAGGCTTCAGCAAGTAGGATAACTGAATTCCTAACTATCCACTGGATAGAGATTCCAAATATATTTATGCTTTTGGCAAGCAAGTCCGCTAGTTTAGCACTGCTGTCCATAAATGCTGCCTGTATATTAGGTTGTTATGCATATCTTTTATGGACCTTGACCAGTGGCCTGTGAGATCTTGCTGGCAGTCCTTGACGATCAGGCCCTCCATGGCTCAGACGAGCCACGATGGGCAGGATGCAGTGAAATAAGTCATCCTCACAAGCTTAGATATCAGACTGCTTTAGCAGAGTAGTTGATACCAGTGCTATGCTCTGCAAACAAACCTAGATGAGGCCGATTAACTTTCTGGGGATATGCAGACTGTGCTGATAGACATGTGCTGTGATGGGTTGTCACATTTCATTAAGAGAAGCCTGACTCCACGCTTAAATGGTTTAAAGATGATCGGACCACAGCATGTTACTTTTGGCTTTTGACTCCTGCAGAACAATTCCCCCATCAGTTACGCAACTTTAGGGCTACTCTAGGCAGTTAGCCCATAGACAACAGCAGCCTTTCCAGCCATTGATGCAGCGTACTACATAGTGCTTCTCAGGCCACAGACTCTGCACCAGCTGGCTCTACTCACCCCAGATGGGCACCATTGTCTAACTACTCCTCCGATGCTAGAATTTCACCAAGTCACCTTAATTTATCCACAGCCACTGTTGGTAAACAGCATTCAGTATTTCAGCATCATACAAATTTCAGAGGAGCTGCAAGAGGTCCATCACTCACTCTTCAAGGCTGCCTCTAAATGGGTATGAATTCCGAGAAAGGAGAGGGTTGTTATTCACGTACTGCTTCCTCTAGAAAAATGTTGGGGTCCTCCGTCTCTCCTGGACCATCAACCCCTAAATGTCTTCCTACAGAAGGACGCATTTATAATGCTTATGTTGGCTTAGAACCTAGTAAACTGGATGATGTTATTGGGCTTGCACGATTCCTAGTTTTATATAGCTGTCCTGCAGTCCGATAGGATGGTAACAGCAGTTCATATTTTCCATCCTCTGCTTTGGCCTCCCCTCCAGTCCTCAGGTGTTCACTAAAATAGTAGCAGTGGGCACTGCCTATCTTCAGTGTTCAGGAGTTCCAGTATTCCTGTAAGACGACTGGCAGCTGAAAATGGGTTGTGCCATGGTCTCTTGGCAAGCAGAGGTTGCAGACTTTGTGGTTGTCCTTCTGGGCAAACTTTCCCTGGCTCCCAGGACAGAATCCAAAGGGAGTATTTTTCATTTCCGACAAGTGGTCTCTCTCCCCTTCTGTGTATTGTCTTAACAGTGTGACCAATCGACTTAAACAGTCCACTCACTTTGCTGGTTATTTTTGGCTATTTCTCTAGTGTTTTTCAGCACAGCGGCTTCTGGGTCGCACGTCTGATTTTACAAGGGGAAGGGACATGGCACCAAATGGTACCAGAGGACGCCCACGCTCCAAAAACAAGAGGCTAATATGTGTTCCGGTATAATGCTCAGCATGTGAATCCAGAAAATTCTTAAAGCTGCAAACCTACTCCATCCGTACCACTATCTGGTGGATGTTCTCTTTCATCACAGATTCCACAGAGCCCTCCCAGAGCCCATGTCCCCATTCTGTGGAATGGCCTCTTTGTGGCATCTAACAAGATCCCAAGTTAGATCAGCACACTTTCACCGGCATTTGTTTTGCACTTTGAATTTAAGGGAGCAAAAATTAAATTGACAGCGTACAGAGCTGGTGCCTACATGCATCCCAGCTTTGTCACTTCTGAGACAGGATGGAGTCAGTGTGGAGCCCCACGACACCACCTACCACTGCAGAAGCATTGCAGAAAAATTCTCTGATCCTGTCTGGTGCCACCAAAAGTACTAACAGGTTACTTATTGAAGGTAAATAGCTTACTTGTTGATGCTATTTGCAAATTGCCTAGTACCAGGTTTGGCTGAAGTGACCAGTTTGTTAGGTGCAGGCTCAGATCTGTGAGGGTTCTTTCAAACGAAACAATTGTTCAGTAAGGGGGTCGTCAGGACCCTCCAATGCATCCAAGCCAACATCAACGTTGTGAAAGCATTGGGATCACTGTTAATAAGGCACCCGTCTCCCTTTCAAGGACCGAAGGGGGAGATTTATGCACCAATTATGCTGGCAAACAAATAAAATCACACACTTGAAGGTTTGAAGCAAGTTCATTCCAGAGCAGTGTTTCCAGACAGTAACGCTAGCAGAGGTGGTCCCCTATTGGTAATATTGTGATTGAATGTCCTAATATTTCTTGAGGATCTCTACTTTACATTTACATCCTCAGAAAGTATTGGAGGCTTCTTGAGAGCACCATAGACCTAGTGAGTATAGAGTTCTGGCCTTTGACTTCTGGTCAGCGCCAGTTTGAAATATCTGGCCCCTGTACGATCTGCCTAATCCTAACTGCAGCATCAAGGACATGGTGCATTTAAAAGCTGTTTTCTGCGGTTTCGACAGGGGTTTCGGGCAGGGCGGCATGGCCAAGTCGAGCTGCACAATGGCCGCTTAGATAAGAGGCTCTGCCGGCCGAGCACAAAATCCGGCATTTATCCTGCTTACACCCACATATCCTGAGAATGCTGTGCTGAAAACGTGCCCTACACACCAAGCGGCACACTAATACCTATTTCCTGATGTGGAAATCATTGCTGACGCTGACGGCCAGGACGAGGGTGGAAAGCGGCTGGATTGAGCACAGTTTAAAGGCCGGACCGGAGTGTGATCGGCGGCTGTGGGAATACGCCTACGGCCGGGCCGCGGGCCCGCAGTGACAGTAAAGCTAGCATGGCGGCGGCGCTGAAGAAATCACGGTGAGAGGGTACACGGCTGGCTCTGTTGCTTCTGTGGCACCCACGTTGAAGTAAAGGCCTGCAGAGGGAGGAACATAGTAAAGGCCCGAGCACTAAGCTCGCGAGGCGAAGATCAAGGACTTGCTGGGAAACTTGCCGTTTATTGCCGCGCACGTAGCACTGATATTCTCCAGTATTAGGGGTGTCTTTCATAGATTCACATTCCTGAATCATTCCCCGTCGTCGGAGTGGGAGTCCCACGGTACATAAAAAAGCAATAATATGCAATACATATGTAGTAAATACCAATAAAAACAAACCAGGAAGTAAAGTAGCCCAGCTACAGTAAGAAAAACTTCCACATCTATGACAATCCTAGTCATTTTGTATAGTCCAAACTACAGCCAATCAGGCGCCAACACCCACCAGAATGTTCTCTCCAGAGGCTCAGGCTCTCAGATTTTCTACCGCACGTCGTGTGAAGGGAGTCTCCCTGAGCTCTTCTCAGTTCTTTCAACTTATCTTCCTTTTGGATCATTTCTTCTAGAATGTCTTCAAAGAAGTCTCTGTTTAGAGCCTGTGACTCTTGTGGTAAGCTCCGGCTTTTTAAAGAGGACCCCCACAAGAAATGTATTTACTGATCATCAGGTCAAGGACTGTAAGATCTGCAGAACCTTTCCTCAAAAGACTCTCAGAGACAGAGAGGGCCGGTTGCTTTTGTGGCTACAAAGGCTTAAGGATTCTGATAATCCTGTTTCTGAGGTTGACAGTATTGCCTCTGGTACCACTTCAGCGTCTAAGAAGAGGCCTGCGTCTGAGGTATTGCCATCCCCTGGGGCTAAGGTTGTTAAGAAGCATCAACCATCTAAAGGTTCTGACAGGCCTTCTACTTCTAAGGCTGCCCCCTCAGGCAAGGGTTTGGAGGTTCCTTCGATACCTTACAAACGGTCCACCAAGAGCTTGCCTCAGACATCTGACAAAATTTCACCCAGGACACTTCTTTCTCGTCGACGACGCCTTCTTCTGTTCTCTCGTCGACGAAGACCTCCGTCGAATCATCATCCACGTCGACGATAACCTTCTCATCTCCTAAACCATCGATGATTATGACTACGACAGCTTCTTCCCCTACCATGGTCTATGTTACGGTAATACCAATGTCGTCGACGACGGCCATTGTCGACTCCTCGTCGTCTGCTCCTCTGAAGGCTCTACCGTCGACTAAGAAGATGCCATCGACGGCTTCGCCGGCGAGCTCCATTCCGCCGACGAAGTTGCCACCGTCGACGAAGTCGTCAACGAAGGTTGCACCGTCGACGACTAACATCCCGTCGACGAAGCCCGATCCGTCGACGAAGCCCGATCCGTCGACGAAGCCCGATCCGTCGACGAAGCCCGATCCGTCGACGAAGCCCGATCCGTCGACGAAGCCCGATCCGTCGACGAAGCCCGATCCGTCGACGAAGCCCGATCCGTCGACGAAGTCCGATCCGTCGACGAAGTCCGTCCCGTCGACGAAGTCCGTCCCGTCGACGAAGTCCGTCCCGTCGACGGCACCGTTGACGAAATCCATCCCAGCGACGACACCGTCGACGGAGCCTTTGATATCTGCTACTGAAGCAGCGAAAAACGCACCGTCCACGCCGCAATTGTCATCTTGCACTGCGCTACAGGTATGGTCACCGTCGACGGTGTTCTTTACTCCAAAGCCATCATCGCAGGTGCCTGACCGACTTTTAGACTCAGACAGTGAGGATGATGTGGTTCATACTTTCGGAGCGGCCACTAGTCCTTCTGAGTTGAATATTAAGTTGCAAGAAGACGAACTTGAGGATGAACAACCACCTGTACAGATGGAGCCTCAGATGGACAGTTTACATGTCGCGCAGGTACCAGTTGCCTTACTGACCAACCTTCAATACATGTTGGACGATTATTATAGAAGGTTTCCACCTTCTGAAACTACGGGCTCAGTGCCTGCTTCTCCGGCCACTGAAGTACCGGTGCCAGTTTTACAACCAACAACTCTTGTTTCACCTACTTCGCAGCCTCAGGTGGAGGAATTAGATCCTCAGTCTTCGGATGAGGAGGAGCAAAGAGAAGGAGAAGTACAGGATGAGTCTGAGTGGGATGAATGCCAGGTTAAAACACCTTCCCCTTCGCATCAAGCAGTCTCAATTTCACCACCAGTGGACGTGGTTAGCTTCCACCTTTTAATGGAACGTGCAACTAGACGTTTTCATATCAATATGGAGCATAAGGAACTGTTTCCTATATGATTTTAAAGATCAGCCCAGGAAACAGATTAAGTCTATACCCATCATTGACTTCATTTGGCAGGAGGGTATAAAAGTCATGGCAACCCCGGCATCCATTCCTCCAGTCCTGCCACGTTTGGAAAAGAAATACAGAGCACCGGACAAATCTCCGGCGTGCCTTATCGGACAGCCGAAACTTGACTCTGTGATTGTCCAGGCAGCTCAAAAGAGGGCTCGGAACCCTTCTTTTCCACTTACAGTCCCGCCAGACAGAGATGGCAAACGCCTAGATTCAATAGGGAAACGTGTTTCCACTATGGCGGCTACGACAGTTCGAGCGGCAAATTCATGGGCCATCTTAGGAAGGTATGACCGACAGATGTGGTCGGACATTGCACCATTTATTGATCTCCTACCTGAACCTTCTAAGGCTGAAGCGCTCAAGATACTACAGGAAGGCCAAAGAAGCTCAGAAGAGATTATTGATTCAGCAGTGGATGTAGCCTCAACGGGCTTTCGGCAGATAGCGGGAGCTGCGGTTCTTCGCAGACAGGGTTGGCTACGGTCTACTTCCTTTAGACAAGAAGTACAAAATAAGGTGCTGGACTTGCCATATGATGGCGAATATCTGTTTGGCCCTCAGGTGGAGGATGCCTTACAGACAATAAAGAAGGATACTGAACAGCAAAATCCTTAGGTACCCTCCAATTCCACAAGCCGCCCTTTCGAGGAGCGAGAGGACGAGGATCGTCCTCTACCAGAGGTGGATATAACCAACAATCCTCTTACAGACAAAACAATCAACGATACCATACTCAACGATATCAATCTTACGGCCAGAGAAAGCCCACTTATGCCCAGAACAGGGGAAAGGCGAATTATCGTGGAAAAGATAAGCGCCAATGAGACTTTTCACCTGCCACCACCACTGCCCTGCTCTCAAGAACGAATTGGAGGACGAATATCCAAATTTTACTCAAGTTGGCAGTCAATGACATCAGACAAATGGGTCCTGGATATTGTGGCCAGGGGTCATGCCCTAGAATTCGAGAAATTTCCTCCAAATGTTTCCCCTAAAGGACCACCCCAGCTCACCTGAAGGAGCTATTTGCCCAAATCAAATTGATGATGTAAAAAGGAGCGATCGAGAGCGTACCTCAGAAGATGAGGGGAATGGGGTTTTACTCCAGATTTTTTCTAATAAGGAAGAAAAACGGGGAGTGGCGCCCGATTCTAGATCTTCGCGCTCTAAACAAGTACTTAAGAAAATTAACTTTCAGGATGTTATCGCTCCAGGAAATATTGCATCTTTTGGCAGCGGGAGATTACATGGCCATCTTAGATCTCCAAGATGCATATTTCCATATTCCCATTCTACCTCGCCACAGGAAATTCCTGCGCTTCAGGGTGGCTGGCAGGGATTACCAATTCAAAGTTCTTCCTTTTGGACTACGGTCAGCGCCAAGAGTTTTTACCAAGGTTCTAGCTCCGGTAGCGGCGCACCTCCGGCTGGAGGGAATCCAAATTTTCCCATACTTAGACGACTGCCTTATAAAGGCCAATTCTCGAGCAGTCGTGCAATCTCATCTACAACAGTGTCTACACCTGTTCCAATCTCTGGGCCTGTCCATCAATCTCGAAAAATCCCAATTGAGACCTTCTCAAAGACAAGCTTTCTTGGGAGCCACATTGGACACTCAGAATCTGCAAGCCTTTGTCTCGGAGGAGAGACAAATGAAGATAAAAAAACATGGCGCAGAATCTGTTATCAAAGAAGTCAGTTTCTGTTCGGCTATACAAGTCCTTTCTGGGGATGGTATCTTCTTGCATCCCATTACTGCCAAACTGTCGTCTCAGAATGAGACCTCTCCAGAAAAAGCTAACCCTGCAGTTGTTACAAGTCTCCGGGACGTTCGAAGATCTTATCAAGATCACACCGCTAATGCAAAACTCTCTACGCTGGTGGACACAAAAACGACATCTCCAGCAGGGGTGGGCATTTCTTCGAGTCACCAAGCCTCACCATCACGACGGATGCGTCTCTCGAGGGCTGGGGAGCGCATCTTCAAGGTCTCACAATCAGCGGCAGGTGGACTGCTCCACAAAAGCGATGGCGCATCAACCGTCTGGAGCTCAGAGCCATATTTCTAGCACTCAAGGCGTTTCATGCAATCATTCAGGATTCCAATGTGTTGATAAGAACAGACAACACAACAAGCATGCATTACGTCAAGAAGCAGGGAGGAACTCGATCTCTTCTCCTCTCCCAGGAAGCCCAAGAATTATGGGCATGGGCCTTACAGCACAATGTAAAACTTCAAGCAGTGCATGTTCCAGGAATAGAGAATGTCTTGGCAGACACACTCACCAGGACGACAGTCTCCACTCACGAGTGGGAGTTACATCAGCAGACAGTGGAACGCATCTTTTGCCTGTGGGGTCGTCCAGACCTAGATCTATTTGCCACAAAGACCAACATCAAATGCCAATTCTTTGCAAGCTGGCATCCCCACAAGGACTCTCAGGGGAATGCGTTTTCGATAGATTGGTCTCGGACATATGCGTACGCTTTTCCGCCGATTCCACTAGTCCCCAGGGTTCTGCGGAAAATGAAAAAGGAACCGTGTAGATTGATCCTGATTGCCCCCAGATGGCCGCGCCAGTATTGGTTTACAGAACTTCTTCTTCTGTCAGAGTGCGAACCAATTCAGTTGAATCCAATCCCGTACTTGCTCAGCATGCAGAACGGTCAGGTCTATCATCCAGATCCAACATCACTGAGATTAGCGGCTTGGCGCCTGAGTACCGTGAGTTCGCCCACCTAAACATCCCAGAGGAATGCAAGGAGGTTCTGGCCAGGGTAAGGGCACCTGCTACCATAAAGACATACAGTCTGAAGTGGAAGCGTTTCTGCATCTGGTGTCACGCACACGGTGTTCATCCTTTTTCAGCAACGCCGGAAGAGATTCTACCTTTCTTCCTACATTTAGCAAAATCAGGCCTGTCTCACGCAACCCTGAAAGTTTTCCTGGCGGCGATCTCGAGATATCGGCAGGATGGTACTAATTCCTTATACTCTGCGAGGATTATACAGCAATTCTTTAAAGGACTCTTTAGGATGTTCCCTCCAGTACGACGACCACCTCCGATGTGGCATCTTAACGTTGTCCTGGCACAACTCATGCGTCATCCTTTCGAACCCATCCACAAGGCCGATCTCAAATATCTCTCGTGGAAGGTAGCACTGTTGCTGGCTTTAACATCCTCCAGAAGAGTCAGTGATCTTCAGGCTTTTACAGTTCATCATCCTTTCCTGCAGTTTACAAGTGACTCCGTAATACTCCGCACTAATCCGAAGTACATTCCCAAAGTACCTTTGGATTTTCACCTTAACGAACCTATAATTCTGAAGTCATTTTTTCCTAACCCGCAATCACCGGCGGAAAGGGCATTGCATACGCTGGATGTTAAGAGATGTCTTAAATTCTATCTGCAGAGGACATCCGCCTTACGCTCTTCTGACCAATTGTTTATCACCTACGGTGCTATTCATAAGGGGCAGGCAGTTTCAAAACAGACTATTGCAAGATGGATATCTTCTGCCATTGCCTTTTGCCATATGCAAGCAGGACAACCGTTGCAAGCAGCTCCTAGAGCTCATTCCACAAGAGCAATGTCATCGTCTACGGCTTTATTTGCTGGAGTTCCTATTCAGCAGATCTGCAGAGCGGCTACTTGGGCCAGTCGCCATACATTTACCAAGCATTACTGTCTGGACGCAACCAGCTGATACTTCTGTGGGTCGTGCAGTTCTACGAAATCTTTTCAAATAAGGTGAGCCTCTGTTTCCCACCTCCATTACTGCTGTCAGACGGTTTATATCTATTTTTTACACATGTTTACATGATTGCATTATCCTGTGCTTTACTGAAATGTGTATTTTCAGTTTACACTGCTTTATGACTTATGCTGACAAGCTTTACAGCCATTGGCGTCTGCCTAGCACGGATTTGTACTGCTAGCTACTCTGATTCAGGCATGTGAATCTATGAAAGACACCCCTAATACTGGAGAAGAACAATAGTTACTTTCCTGTAATCTGTGGTTCTCCAGTATTGGTGTCTTTCATAGATTCACAGGCAACCCGCCCACCTCCCCTCAGAGGCTTTTAGGCTTTTTTGGGTTTACCTACACTCCTTGCGAGAAAATCTGAGAGCCTGAGCCTCTGGGGAGAACATTCTGGTGGGTGCTGGCGCCTGATTGGCTGTAGTTTGGACTATACAAAATGACTAGGATTGTCATAGATGTGGAAGTTTTTCTTACTGTAGCTGGGCTACTTTACTTCCTGGTTTGTTTTTATTGGTATTTACTACATATGTATTGCATATTATTGCTTTTTTATGTACCGTGGGACTCCCACTCCGACGACGGGGAATGATTCAGGCATGTGAATCTATGAAAGACACCAATACTGGAGAACCACAGATTACAGGTAAGTAACTATTGTTCTTACGCCCCCCATGGCTGCCGGTCATATCATCTCGCCCTGGGTGTTAACAGGGGCGGCTGGTGACATTTGAAAGTGGTGGGGCGTAAAATGATAATCATACTGCACCGTAGCGAGCGCGCGCAGCTTGCCAGCCCGAACCCCCTAAGGAGGGTTTGGGGGGGATTTCCCCCCCGAGAAAATTTTTAAAAAAGCATGGACAAATGGTGCATTTTCAAGCAAATTTGAGAAAGCCGGAAGGTTAATAAAGCAATTGTGAAAGTGCAGTTATTACATTAATAGATGTTATAACATAGGTAGCTGCTTATTCAGTATAACCACAGAGCTTCATACATTCCGTCCTATTACGCTGCTGAATTCAGACTATAAGACTTTCATGAAAATCTCAGCTCTAAGAGTAGCAGAAGTTGCACAGCAGTTGGGAAACAGCCTTTACAAAGCATTGGGAACCACGCATTACCTTTACCACGGTTCCATTACAACCAGCATGTGACTTTATCATGCTAGTCTTTCCACACAGTTTATAGTGTTTAGGTGCTACAGAATGTACTTAATAATATGCCATTTGATCAGTAAAATCTGTTTTGTCCCCAAGTAGAACAAACACTAGAAAACTTTTAATAACAGACATAACCATGCATTTCTCAGTACCTCACTCACAGTATTTTTTTTATTTAACAAACCAGTAGCAGCAATCACTTATTGTAAAGTAAATCAGCACGTCTCTCGTTTCATTGTAGCAAACGTGTCTAACTTTTTTTTGAAGTCCGGTATTTTTTGGACTAGCTTGCTCTCTACAGAGAGCATTGCCAACCTTTGAGTCTTTCCTCTAGCATGGTGTTCCTGAATGTCTTAATGCGCTTTAAGGCTGAAAAACATCGTTCAGCTTCGGCAGCACAGTGAGTGAAGTGAATGTATTTATCATAGTTTGAACAGAATGACTCGGAGACCAGGATGTCTCAGTCTCACAGTGAGCTGAAATACACAGGAGGCTGACAGAGCAACCAAGGCCCAAGCTGAATGCACTCAACAACTGGCCCCGGGGATCTCGAATCCCACCACTGTGCCCCTCAAACTAGGATTCAAGGCGCTACACGTCCTCATTCCAAGTCAACAATTCCCCCCCTTGGCTCCAGTACATAAGCAGCCTGGGCTGGGGACACTCAGCGCTTTGACGCATTGTATTGCCAATCTGAACCAAAATCATGTTAGGTCAAATTGAAAAGAAAGCTACCTATGCAGCCTACAGTCGAGTCAGACACCTTGCTGTTCACTTATGCATTTTTACATAGCGCGCTGCGCGGACTTTACCCGATGTTGTCAGAGTGCTTCACAACAATAGGAACAGTAATGATACTACACATGAGGAGAAAATTACAAGTGAACAAACAACGTACAACAGCAAACGTTAAGTTACATGAGGCGAAAAGTGATAAATGTGAGCAAACAAAATACAAGAGGTAGCAAACGGTGCAATTATAGGAGGAAAAAAGTGACATCTGTGCAGGTTTGTTACAAAGGTATAATACAAAGTACTTGAACTTCACACTATAGTACAGTAGTACTTCTAAAAAATGATAGGCATGTGTCGAGTTCTGCCAGGCAGGGAATAAACGGAGACGGAGAGTTAGTGTCTGTCTGCAGGCAGCCACGTGGTGAGTCGAACTGCGCAGCACATGAGCCCTAACGACACCACAACACTGGGCCTGCCCCAGCCAGCAGCAGGGGGCATTGACATGGTACAAACAAACACTCGCCTTTTTCAGCCAGGCCGGGACACCCCCTGACCGCGCACAATCAGCTTCTGCCTGGTGGTGTCTATTCCCCCCCAGCTGCCTTCCCATCCAGCCCCCGGCCCCTCTTCGGGATCCTCCTGTCCCTTAGCCATCATGGTAACAAACATTGGTAAACTAAAGCCTCGGAGTCTGCCTCCAATCGATTCATGCCCGCCCCCGCCCAAATTGAAAAGATAAGAAGGCTACCTACCTATGCTGCCTACCAGTGCCACAGAGTTGAGTCAGACACCTGTTCACTTGAACTTCTAGCTGCTGTGTACTGTACACTACAGTACTTCCAAAAAACGGTGTCCGACCAATTCTGCCAGGGAACGAACGGAGAGACAGACAGTTATGTCTGCAGCCACGTGGTGAGTCGGACAGTCGGACTGCACAGCACACGACACGACTCGAGCCCTAGTAACGACGACACAACACTGGCTACACACACTCAGCAGCCAGCTGGCAGCGCGCGCATCCCCAAATGGCCAATCACTGCATGGCTTCCCATGAAGTCACACAGTGATTGGCCATTAAGTGCGGCTGAGGCAGTGTGTGCTACCACCCACGCGCGGCATCCAATGATGGGTTGCCTGCACTTCTGCGCGGTGGAACAGCCAATCCTGGCGCTGCATGCAGCGCCAGGATTGGCTAGGGGGGCACAGTCACTACTCGCCCTTTGAGACCCCGGGGGCTGCGGCAGGCAGCGGCACGGCTGCTGTAAGAAACGGCACCCCCCTTGGGGCAACTCTAAAGGGGGAGGCTGAACCGCGCATGCTTGGGCTAGTCAAAGCCCAAATGTTCACCTGCGCAGACTGCTGCAGCTGAGTGTGGACTGGACTGTCACTCAAGCTGCAGCAGCCCAGCCTCACCCCCTGATCACTCCTGAATGCTCCAGGTGTGTCCCGATTCCCGGAGATACAGTAGCGCTGCTGCGCCATTTCTTAGTGTGCACTGCAGTGCTTGACGACTGTGCGTCCCAGGCTTAGTGGGGCTACGCCCCTATGCCCCAATGGACGCAACGCGCCTGGGTGTTAATATATTAAAGGGAGATGGGCGGGTCGTCTTCATTTGCCTGCGAGGCAGCCCGCCATTGATGCTGTAGTGCAGAGATTCCCAAACTTTTGACTCTTGAGGACCCCCATTGAGTCACCACTAGAAGTGGACCCCCAAGCAATTTGCATGAGTTAAATTTCAAAATTAAAATCTTAATTTGAAAAAAATACACACGTGTGCACACAAAACAAATACTCAAAGTACTAAGGATTTTGGGGCCAGATGTATGACCATTTCATTTAGCGCATCGCAATTGGCGACACATTGCGAGTGGCAAATTGCGAGTCGCTAAATAAAATGAAATGTACAACAGTGTGTTTAACACTGTTTGGGATTCCCAATGGGGTCGCAAATTGCGAGGTTCATTAATATTAATGAGCCTCTCGCAATTTGCGAGCCCATTGGGAATGCCAGCCCTCCCAGGGATGGTGGCCTGCTTGGCTCTGCAGGCCACCATGTCTCGGACTGCTTTTAAATAAAGCAGTTTAAAAAAATGCAGCCCGTTTACCATGCATTTCAGCCTCAATGGGGAAGACCCAAGGCTTTCTTCAGGGCTTCTGTTCACAACGTTGCTACTGCAAAGTGAAAATGTCAAAGGAGAGAACTCAGTTGACCAAAGGAATAATAAAGTGAAAAATCAAAAGGATACCTAAATCAGTAGCATGTCCTCCGTGTCTGTGGATGATTTAATGCATCTATACTCACAAAACACAAAACAAACAAAATATTTGCAATGTACCACTTTTAGAACTCAAGTGAGAAAAAATGAAAATTGAATATAACACTCACCCAGCATGACCGGGGATTTAGCCTCACCTCGTCTGGACACATACTCTCTAGAAAAAGTAAGGATACGGGTGCATAGTGCAGGTAGGTGAAATGACTTAGTTACACTCTAATCTGCATCAGTATGAGCATTCCTAGCATTATCCTCAGCTTAATGTTAAAAAAATACCAAATCAATAAATCTCAGCATCTAAGGGCTCAAACCTCTTGTGGTCTCCCATATTACACTTCATGACTATGCAAGCCTTGCAATCCACAAAGATTTGTAAACTACACAATCTGTTGTATATGAAAGTGAAGTGTCCACCAAGAAAAACCACTCGATTAAGTGCCTCCCAAGGCTGTTCAACAACTACAAAATCGTCAGAGTAGCACTAAAACGTACCTGTCCGTCGTTGCCTCTGGCAGGGCCCGAGTTCAGGGGGAGGCAACGAACCGGACAGGTACGTGATGTCAAATAGAGTGCACACGTAGCGCCGTGGCCAATGAGCATCGCGCTATTCACAACCGAGAAAAAAACAGAACGCTTCGCCTCCTCTTAATATTAGAACGTTCTCATTATTGTCTCGACCTTAATTTAGCAAGATGTAGTAATTGCAGCAGGGAAAAACGGCACGTTTTTCAAAAACTCCCCCTGTTCCAAAAAGCGTCTCTGTTAGTGCTGAGACGGAAGGTCGTGTAAGGCGCGTAGTACCGCGAGACCCGCAGGACCACAAAGTGATGTCTTTCGATTGACTCGTGTAGTTCTTTAGCTATGCGCATGCTCAGACTAGTCAACTGCGCTTGTATAGAAAGTAACAGGCATGCTCAATGTCACTTATTCCAAACGGGTATTTCAAGATGTGCCTTAGCGATACCCTCCTCGGCATGGTGTCATATTCGGTCAACTAGCCCTGCAGTGGCTGTAATGCTGTCTGGTTAAGATGTAATAGTATTTCTGTGCCGTCTTTTAAGTGAAAAAGGACGCGTGCACCAGTATAAACATGGTCATTTAACGACTAGATCTCTAATACACTCCCTTCAGTCGCATTAACAATAAAACCAATATATGTGACCACTGTGAAAAAAAGAGCCTCAGGCCAATTGTAAATGTATGTACCAGCTCAGTCAGTGTGTATCAAAAAAATCTAGGATTGGCATCTAACACAGTATTCATTCATAGAGTACAGAGGTTGCCATATCAGAGTGTTGTCCAGGGGATTTCATCATTTAGACCCTGGCAATCAGAACGCAACTTATATATCCCCCTCTGTTCTTTCATCAGCAAAAATTTCGAAACATCCGAAATATGCGAGGGAATGAAAGGTTTTTCCAAAACCGTCCATCTCAAATCAGTTTCCTTATGACCATGTTCCAAGAAGTGTTTAGTGAGTTTAGATACGCTCTTCTTGCACCTAAAGGCGCTCTTATGTTCCAGCATACGTGTACGCCCCTTGCGTGTAGTCATCCCTATATATCTCTCATTGCAGGGACAGACCAACTGGTAGATGACATGTGAGCTGTTGCAATTAGAAAACCGTTTTAGTAGCCAAGGGCGATTGGTTCCTATGTCCAGTTGGTAGTTCTACAGGTCTGGGCACAAACAGAACACCCACCACAAGGATGGTGTCCTTGTATCGCTGGAAGATCCCAGTGGGTGCCACTTGTCTCCGTCGATATTTCTTTTGGGCGGGTATGTACCAAGCAGTCACGAAGATTCTTAGAACGCTTGAAAGCAAACAGGGGTTGTTCAATCTTATCGTTAGTACAGTTCACTACCCGCCAATGACGTCTGGGATACGGAAGCACTTTATTATTCCTTTGGTCAACTGATTTCTCTCCTTTGACATTTTCACTTTGCAGTAGCAACGTTGTAAACAGAAGCCCTGAAGAAAGCCTTGGGTCTTCCCCATTGAGGCTGAAACATGTTGGCTTTTATGCAGTTATTTGTTTAACACTGCTATCTTGCACTGTTCTTGTTTTTAATCAGGAAGATGGCTGATTCTCATTAAAGTTTTCTCTCCTGTCTTCTATCCTCTTTTATCATTCACCACCTTTAATTTTTTGCACTGCACTATAACCCATCATTTTGATACTATTTGGCTCAAAACGTGTTTATGGGAAGTACCCAGCCATGGTACTAGGTAAGAACATAGTTCTCAATGATCAAGAGACCTCTTTGCCTATGAAGGATGACCAAATGATAATATTGATCATCGCAATTTGTTGATGGGAATCCTCTGAATACCTTTTGGGTTCTTCTCATTAATCACTACAGACACTTTATTTGCTTTTTTGTCCCACTTTTTTTAAATTAATTTGTAGTCATTCAGGTATAGTTTGGACGACTATGACAGACTGAGATAGTGCCTCACCTAGACCCCTAGGTTTTCGGTGTTTTTACATATTGTTTAGGGGGTGTAAACCTAGGCCAGGTCTTTAAATACCCTCAGACCCTTTCTCTACTAGTATGTTGTGGTATCAAAGTTCTTTCGTCACAAAGGGCCGAATGTCAAAACGTACATGTCTATTGTAATTGAGACTCCTATATGAACAAATATGTTGAATAATTAGAAATCAATCCTTGATGCAAGTGGAGATCCCCCCACAATCAAGACAGAAACGAGACCAGCAGCGGGACTTGGACCCTCAGGCACAGAGCCAGCTAAGTGACAATGACTAATGTCTTTATCACAACATAGCTCCATATGCGGAGGAGACTTGACATTTGTTTGTGTGATGGGCACATCTAACATGTTTAACTAGTTAAATTGAATATGAGTGGGAAACTAATTTTGATAGTAGTTCATGATGCTCTGCCACCCTGTTACGTTGTGACGGGGTAGTATGGCGGCAACCTCACGCCCCTCTGGGATGATTCCCCTATTTGACTAATTCTGAAGATGTTCTAATTTGGGGGGCTGGCAACTTTGAGACTCAACCTGATTTAGGGTTTGGAGTGGGCGGGGGGGGGGATAGTTTGTTGTTCATTGCATTGTGCTCTAGCTTTTAGTACTGTACAAATTCTGACTGGACATGGCACACATCCCGCTAGAGGCCTTTAACCATACTGTAGACCACTACGATATGTGGAGATACAGACTATGACCAGGGATAATCACTCTTAAATATCCTTATGTCTAAAGTAACATGTCTAACATGGAACGTGCGCAGTCTAAATGACCATAGGATGGCACGTCTAAAACAGTCCCATCTGTTGAGACATTCGGCTGCGATATGCCTTCTCCAAGAGACACACCTTACATCCACCATTAGTGACAGGCTGCGATCTAATAGATGGAGTGAGGTGTTTACCTCACGCTACTCTAGCTACTCCCGCGGAGTGACGACGTTAATTAAAAGGGGCACCCCATGGCAAACCCCGAAAGTAGTAAGTGACACTGAAGGGAGATATGTGCTGGCGTTGGGGACGCTGTTTCATAAGCAGGTTATAATTGCATATGTATATGAGCCAAACGTGGACGATCCCTCCTTCTCTCAGAAGGTGTGGCATGCCATACAGTCCATGGGAGACGCAGCACTGCTCTGGGGGAGGGAGGGGGGACTTTAACACAGTAATGTCCATCAAGTGTGACAGGGTGGGACCCTCACGCACGCATCACCCGCAAGCAGCAGCGGTTCTACATCAACTAGTGGAGGCCTAGAGCCTAGTGGACACCTGGCAGAGCCTCCACCCACAGGTCCGGGAGGGTACCTGTATCACGTACCATCATGCCTTGTCGAGGCTGGATTTTTGGCTTACTTCCCCTGACTTAAACTCCTGGGTATTAGATGCCTCCCATCACGCTTGTATGCTGTCTGACCAATTTCCAGTTACCCTGACCCTACAAGTACCCCAGCCATATAGACAGCCATTTTTCTGGTGCTTGCCCCCTAATGCGTTACTCGATGCAGCATTCTGGATCCGTAGATTTAGTAGGCACATTGTGGGAGGCCTTTAAAGTGGTTATACGTGGGTATTGCATAGCGGGGCAGCATAGAGTACTCGGAGACATTAGAGTAAGCCTTCAACGCCTAGAATCGGAACTGCACACGCTTGAAAAACAATATTGCACAACACCATCGGCGGGCCTATTGGGTCAGATCCGCGGGAAATTGACAGCTTATCAGTAGGAGGCAGATAGGAAAGTGAAGTTTTTACACAAGATTGCGAGGAAATATGGTGAAGGTGACAGGCCGGGAAAAACGCTAGCGAATCTGTTGACACCACCACGGGGGGGGGGGCACTTTTATTTCTGCACTTACTACTACAACAAACAAAATAGTACCGCCCCCCCGACCCCTGACATTTTAAATACTATACGTGACTTTTATTCCCAACTTTACAGTTCACAAGCAACACCCGGGACTTAGAAGAATACTTTAATTCAATAGGGCTGGTATGGTTCAACAATACCTACCGAGAGTACCTTGATATACCATTCACTGTGGAAGATGTGCGGCGATCAATTGGCGAAATGAGAGCGGACAAGGCGCCAGGGATAGACGGTCTCACTGCGCAAAGAATATGCTGAAGACCTAGCCTCCCGCCTTTTGGAGGTGCACCAGGAAGCATTGATGAGGGAGGCGATCATCATCGCCCTCCTCAAACCCGACAAGGACCCCGAGAGTTGTGAATCTTACTGTCCCCTTTCGTTGATCAATCTGCACGCCAAGTTCTTTGCGAAACTCTTGGCTACTAGACTCGGACCACTGCTTCCAACAATAGTCTTGTCGGACCTATCCAGTTTTGTGCTGGGAAGAGCCACTTCACATAACATAAGAATCTTATTTGGGTTGTTTCACTATTTACCGCCAAGCCTACCCACTGCCGCTGCGCTACTAGATGCCTCAAAGGCAATTGATTGTTTGGAATGGGGGTTCCTTTTTCCCCAGCTTCGCAGAGTAGGACTCAGCCCGACCTTTATAAAACAGATTCAGCTCCTTTACACACAGCCCACAGCGCGATTAAGGGTAAACTGGTTAATTTCGGAACCAATCTCCATAACCCTTGGCACCAGGCAGGGGTGCCCTTTGTCGCCCCTACTATTCGCGATTGCGACTGAACCCCTGGCTGCGCATCTACGACAACACCATGCCAACAGGGGAATAGGCTTCTCTACTAGAGCTCTTACCGTGTCCATGTACGCGGATGACATCACGCTGTTCATGGTACGCCCCGAAGATAACCTAGCCCCCATGATGAGGGAGGTGATACTTTTTGGTGTGCTATCAGGAGTACACATTAATTGGAATAAATCTGTGATACTCCTGCTCACATCTGGCACACAGAAATTCGATACTGAATATTCGGTGACGTGGGCTTCAGAACCAGTCCGTTATTTGGGAGTATGGCTAACCACGGACCTCCAGGACCTTTGGATTGCTAATTACGGGAAGGTGGTTGCATGGATTGAAGATAGAATCAAGAGGTGGAAGACGCTCCTACTCTCACTGGCGTGCCGAATAGCGATAGCAAAAATGATCGTATTGCCTAAATTGTTATATCTTTTTGTGAATCTGCCGCTCCCACTGCATTTCTTTGGAAGATTACGCTCATTCATGATTGAACTGGTTTGGGCTGGGGGTCAACCATGTATCGCATGGGAAATTTTGACACTACCGCAGAACCAAAGTGGGATCGCAGCTCCGGATTTCGCGTTATGCGCTTTCAGCACGCAGGCACACTTCCTGCACTTCTGGGCACATCCCACACCCTACCAGCCACACGTAGCTATAGAAATCGATCAAGCAGCTCCCCTACCAATATCTACAGCGCTTTATCAACCATACAAGCTCCCACGGGGAGAAATATATACTATACAAGTTATGCGATGGGCATGGGACGGAATCTGCAAAAGAGCTCACTTGGAGATATTATAGGCACCATCTGTACCACTTTTCAACAATCCCATTTTTCCTCCACTACAGGAGCGGAAAGCTCAAGAAGGCACAAGAACACACAACCTAGCAACGGGTGGTGACCTTTACCCTAAGAACACATTCTTAACACTTTAACAAATGTGCTCCCCAGCGGAGCCGACAGCACTAGACACGTTGCCTTATTACCAGCTCCATGCGTCCTGCAGAAGCAAATTCCCCAGGTTTCCAGAGCTTCCACCCCCCCCCCCCCCCCCCCCCCTGCCGTCGCTAGAAAACGTATTGATGGTAACATCAGGACAGAAACTCATATCAAGAATCTATAAAAACAAGCAAAAAGCGCTTCCCCACTAATAGTGCCTCCCTCCCGTGCTGCTTGGGATATGGAACTGTAGATCCCCCTCACAGACACACAATAGAAGCTGAGTTGCCAACAGCTAGAGCGCTTGTCACCAAATTATCGCCTCCAGCTTATATACTTCAAATTCTTACATCGTTTTGACCGCACTCCCATACACTTGCATAAACTGGGATTGCGAGAGGATGATTGTTGTTGGAGATACAGATCTCCCTGTGCTAACTTTTCACACCTAGCCTGTAGCTGCAGGCCTATTGCACAATTCTGGTTGGAGGTGTATGAGCATATTGAAGCCATAACCGGCCAGGACCTCCCCCTCACGCCACTCGCGTTCCTGCTCGGAGTGTTGGAGACTGTGCCTCCTAAATTGCGTAAGTTGCCCTCCCTGCTCCTACTGATGGCAAAAAGATAGGTTGCTCTTAATTGGGGCGCAACGCGCGCCCCGCTAGCCAAAGACTGGATTGCACAAGTCGCTTACTGCAGCACACAACTCTCCACATACTGGGAACTTCAGCCACTCAGATCCCGACCCAAAGATATATGGGAACCATACTTAACTTGGCTGAACGCTAGAAACGCAGAGGTTTAATGTATCAATTGCATGCACGATGTGTCCACTGACAACACTACGGAATGGTATTGTGATGTGTGGATGTGGAGTAGAGGTGCTGAAATGTTTTCTAATTTCTTTGTATCTACTGTTATATAATATTACAGATGGAACTGTAGGGACCCCGGGACCCCTGGATGTAAGCGAAACCTAGCTGTAGGAAGGTAGATCCCTGACTATGGTTGCCCCCAACTTTTTGCCTGGTGTTTTGCTGGTTTTCTGACTTAGTTGACCTGGGGCCCTGCTATTCAGGACCCCAGGCCTACTGCTCTCTCTGTAAAATGGATTCCATGTACCATAGGTACATATCTAATTGGATACTGAGTCACCTTATCAGTCCCTGTACAGTGTACCTTAGGTACCCAGGGCATAGGTGTACCCAGGGCCTACCAGGGGCTGCAGCATGTATTATGCCACCCCTGGCTGGCCATCCAAATCTGACACAACTGGCTGCACGACAGCTGGGGCAAGGTGGTGTACTCACCCTTTGCTTTAGATATAGTATACCTATATCTAACCCTAAAATGGACACACAGATCTCCTATCAGTCACTCCTATGGCAGGCCTTAACAATCCTGAAGGCAGAGTGCTTGGAATCGTGTGAGATGGTGCTCTGGCATGAGCTGAGCCTGTCTGCGGCTTTCGGGATCCATCCCTTAGCCGTTTCCATGATATCGCATACCATATACTCTTAAGTGCATTATAATCCTCGCGATTATATGCCAACTCTGGTATCGCTTTATCAAAACATGTCGAGTAAGGTGTCATACGAATTGGAATACTAACCCCTCGCCAATTCTGGCGACGGGGTTAGCATTCCACCCTTCTAGAGGGACACGACATGTATGTAACCCCTAACCCTGGTTAAAGTCAAACAGAGCCTCAGCTCCACAAAATGGATGCTGCCACCGAGACACAAGTCTGCCCTCCTGCTGCTGGGAGTCCTCCCAGAGCAGGAGATAAGGACAAAGGGTTTCCTGCCAGGGGCGGTGCCAGCACCGTCCCAGACAGGGTTTTGTGTATTGTAGGTAGGCAGGGCTTTAGAGGAAGGTGACTGCACGTGGCACCCCAGTGCTCACTGTGCATAGGCTGGCTGGAACCAGTTCCAGGGTCACTCCAGACCCTGTGCTGGGGAAAAGCCCGCCAAGGAAGTGGGTGTAACCACCCCCCTCCTAGTCCCACCCCTAGGGCAGGACTTAGTCGCGTGCCAGCCCCCTTTTACAGGATAAAGGTAGGAACTGGCCCCCTTCCAGATCAGATCATCTTTGAATCCTGAAACTACTTTCCACGAAAGGAACTCAAGACTTCTTCCTAAGATTTCTCCCTTGTGACTAAGGAGTAGTCACCCTGCATCCGCAGGCACCATCTTAAGAACACTGCGGTCTGCTGCAAGTCTGTCCTCCGGATCAAGACTGCCCAGCTCGACGAGAACCGGCTTCCCTGGCACCTCTGACCTCTACCTGCATCATCAGTCACGCTGAGATTCGTGGGTGTGACGAGACCTCGAGGGACCGGCCATCTTCAAGACTGCACGACTTCTTTCCAGCAAGCCCGCCGAGTAATTTCCTGGTGAGTGCTTTGGGGTCCGAGAAGCCCCGACCCTGAGCAGCTCCAGCACCGAAGTGCAGCCTCCCAGCATCTCCACGATCTGCGTGGGGCCCTTCTGCTTTTTGCTGCTCACCGCGTTGTTTGGCCACTAGCCCGCTGGCTTGTGGCCTCCTGAACGACGCCCGACGACATTTCTGCTGCTGGTCTGGTTGCTCCAGGCTGGCCCTTGCTCCCTTCCAAAAGAGGAGCACCCCGGACCCTCCTGGTCCACTCAAGACGCCATTTTGAGTCCACCGCGTGGGCTTGAATTAGCCAAGGCTTGTTGCCCAATCCTGGGTAACTTCGACGCCGACAGCTTCATCCATCGTGGGACAGCTCGCCTCTCCATCCTGGTCGCCGACAACGCCTCCTGGTCCGTGAGATCTGCAGAGCCAGCGTCGCCCACTCACCTAGTCGAGGTGACTTCGCCCGGTGCCATCCTGGTGCCCACTTAATCACTGGCTAGTGATTCAAGAACTTGGTCCCCTCTGCTTTCAGGTTTCTTCTTCCTCGATCCCGGCTTGGATCCACGAACTTTCCTTCACTGGTCGCCTGCCAGCAACTTCCTTCTTCCAGGCTCCTGGTCCGGCAACGAGATCCCCGACGTCTTTTCAGACCTATGCAGCTGCAGCCCCTGGGCTAGGTAACTTCGGCACTTCGGTGTCCCAGCATAGCCTCACTATCCTAGGGTCAGGATCCACTGTCGTTTTCTTCCTACCAGGTCGGGTTCGCCCGTGAACACTAACTTTGCCTTTACTAGCTTCCATAGACTTTGTCCCGCATCCCGCGTGAGAGTGCACACTCTGCACCCGAGTCCCCTAGGTCTCCTAGAAGTAATCTAACGATTCTATAGTCAAGTCCTAGCGATTCCAAAGCCTATTAGTACTGTACTTACCTGCTAGTAATTTCGCATTCCACTTTTAGAATATATGGTTTTTCGTGCCCCTCGGGCATTTGTGTATAACGTGCTAACTTAAGTATTTTCGTAAGAGTTTTGTTGTGTGCCTAGCACCCTGTCCTCATAAAGAGTACAGGGTTGTTGTGATTCTAATAAATACACTGTTTATTTTCATAACACTTGTGTGGTGTCCTTTCACTGGGTGTTCAAGGGGTAATGTGATGGTAAAACAGCTGGCTTAACACGCCCTCTAGAGTCTTAGCCTTAGACTGCTCGTATCCATGCTACTAGGATAGCTGGTCTATAAGGTTGACTTACAACCAATCATCAATAAGGGTTGTTTGGACTGATATATAGTGATCACTAGAATAGTGAGCACTGCACATCAGGCCAACTTCTCACACTAGCCATGTCAGCTTAATCATTATAACATAGCACTGCAATGTCTGTTATTTCATTTTGGTTGTTTTATGATAAAAATGCAAATAAAAAAAATTTATAAGAAATAAAATGGTGTGGGCATGCTTCATTGTGAAATTTGTCAATTCAAAACCAGTGCAGGAAGTTGATTTCTAGTTCAACTGGAGTTCCTCCAGTTCACAGGGAAGACATCCTTCCTAGAGGGTCTCACCTTGGCAACAAGGGTAGGATAAACTCAGGGGCTCCCTGACAAACCACAATCACGTTTCGCGCTGAAAAAGTTACAATGCAGACATCTGTATGTAAGCTGAAGCAGAATTCAGAATTTGAGATACAGTTCCAAACAACGGCGGACACGGTGACCGCACTACCCTGTGCAGTTCCCTGGTTGTGTATTGCTATAGTCAATCTGGTTGAGTGTGCACAAGCTACTCCAGCACTTGCCGTCGTAGGGTCCAACTGCTGCGCAGACAAATGAAGAAGCCAAACTATTGGAGTGGTGCACCACTCGATATTGGGACGAATAGTAGACAATGAATAAATTGGTCATATGGTATTAATGTCTTGAATAATCCTTTATTTTCACAAAATTGCCAGACCACTCTTATCATAGAAGCGGAAGGCTCATCTCTACACATTGCTCTCAGATTCAGCGCACACCGACTCTTACCAAGGTGGCCCATGCAGCCCGCAGTTACTACTTCTACCTCCATTTCCCCACCTGGGTACGTGGATACATGCCCTGAAGAAGTTCATCCTAATGAACGAAACGCGTTGGGTGGCAATTTTGTGATGATAAAGGATTATTCAAGACCTTAATACCATATGACCAATTGATTAATTGACTACTATTCGTCCCAATATCGAGTGGTGCACCACTCCAATAGTTTGGCTTCAGTATTCAGAATTTCATCTCAATCAAGCATTGTCCTTGTTGGTATTCTTTAAGTTGCCACATTATACAGCGCAAAGAGCATTACATACACTCTCACCAGGATGCTAGTGTCAATCAAATTAGGTGATTTGAAATTCTCTAAGCCATTTATAAACTCTTAAATAAAACACAATAAAAATCTGGAATTAAAGATTATTCACATTTGTAAGAAGACAATTATTTTTCATTTATACATGAGGAGGGCGTCCCTCCTGTCCGTGTCCTCCAATGGGCCCAGCCACCCCTCCCAGCGAGCACGCAGCGAGTCTAAAGATGCGGGACCATTGGTTCACCAGGGTGCGGTAGATCCGAGACACCCCTCCTCTACCCAAATTCCCCATCATCACCTGGGCTTCTAGAGGACTGAATCCTGGGCGGGAGGTGGGAGATGGAAGGTGTACGCTGAGCGTATGTCTGAGTTGCAAGTATTTGTAGAATTGAGAGGGGCGGAGGGAGAAGCACTGCTGCAAGTCAGCAAAGGATCTGATGTGGTCCCCCACCCAGAGATCTCCTAGAAGCGAGATCCCGATGCTGTCCCATCAGTTAAAGTCTGAAAGAGATGAGGCCTCCCTCAGCCACGTACCACACCACAACGGTGTCTGCTTAGTGATTTTACGGTCCCATTTCGTGTGGCGCAACGCCGTGCGCCAAGCCAAGAAAACAGTTCTGGTGACTGGGGGGTGGTCTTGGGTTATGGGGGCTCCATATAAGTAAGCCTGGAGTTGAGGGAACTACATTGAGTGAAGTTCCACCTGGTATGCCGGGTCGGACCAGCGGCCCGCGAACCAATCCTGGATCATGATGAGTCTTGTGGCCAGATAGTATAAGCGGAGATTGGTTACTTCCATGCCCCCATCATAGGGAGGTAAACGGCAATGCACCAGGGACATTCGCGGTCTCCCACCCCCCCCAGAGAAACCGGGTGAGGATGCTGACAATTTCACGTAACCAGCTCCCCGGAAGATGTAGGGAGACATTTTGTAAAATATACAAGAACCGGGGGAGTACCATCATTTTGAAGAGGGCACTCCTGCCCATGGGGTTGAGCGGGAGGGACTGCCACTTCTGAAGGTCTGCTTTTGTCTTGTTGACCAGGGTCGTAATGTTCAAGACGCATTCGAGTTCCAGGAGTAGGGCGATCCACACACCCAAATATTTGAAGGACTGCTTTTCGCAGACGAATGTTAGACTGCCAATCAAAGCAGTACCGCGATGGGTGGAGAGGCACCTGGGTGGACTTCGCCGGATTATGCCGCAGGCCCGAGACCCGCTCAAATGCGGAGAGGACCGCCAGACAATGCGGGCCAGAGATCTCTGGCTCTGCCAGAAAAAGGAGAACGTCGTCGGTGTAGAGAGCGATCTTGTCGACCCGGGTCCCATTCCCACCCACGGATGCCTGAGTCATGGCGTACAAGAGATGCCATGGGCTCCATCGCCAGCGCGAACAAGAGCTGTGAGAGTGGGCATCCCTGGGGAGTGTCCCTCTGGATGGGAAATTCTCCGAGAGCACCCAGTTGATTAGGACCCTCGCCGAGCAACTAGAATAAAGGACGCAGATGAGGCGCCGGAACGGAAGGCCGAGCCCCATCAATTCCAGCACGTCCTCCAAATATCCCCAAGCCAAACGTTTTCTCAAAATCGGTGAGAAGCAAGGCCAGGTATGGGGGGAGGAGGTGGTGGTGCGCAAGGGCGAGATGGAGGCGACGTATGCAGTGCCGAGTGCCTCGGGCGGGCATAAAACCACTCTGATCTGGGTGGACCAGTAGGTGTAAGTGGGGGCGGATCCGCTGGGCCAGAACAGTAGCAAAGAGTTTCACCTCGGTATTGATGAGGGAAATGAGGCGGTAGTCCGCACAGGCAAGGGAGGACGGCTGTGCCTTCGTGACAACCACTATGGTGGCCACATCCGTTTCGGGGGGAAAGGACCCCGTGTCCACCATGTGCTGTAACTGCACTATCAGGTGTGGGATCAGTGGGTCTCGATAGTTTGCGTAGTATTCCAGCGGGTATCCATACGGCCGAGGTGTCCTGCCAGAGTATAGGAGTGAGATGGCCCCTTGGATTTCCTCTGGGGAAAGTGGAAGATCTAGGGTCTCGTAGATGTTCTGGGGGAGGCGGGGCAGCTGGGTGCTGGTCTCCGACAGCACTGCAGCCAGGGAGTCCGTGGGAGGCCCTGCAACATACAGCTTGGCATAGTACCCTACAAAGGCCTGAGCAATGGCCCTCGAGGTGGAATGGTGACGGCCGGCTGCATCGCAGACCTCCAGAATGACGCTGTCCGCCCTGGGGTACGAGATTAAGTTATGTAGCAATTTGCCGTTTTTATCACCCCAGCCGTACACGCGCGCAACCGAGGAGCGCCAAATCATTTTGGTCCAAGGAAACAGGACCAATTTCCTCGCGTAATAAAGCAAGTTGCCGGGAAGAGTCCGGAGTAGCGGCAGTGGCCTGGGCCACCTCCATCAGTGCAACCCGGGCCTCCAGTTGTTAAAAGGCGGGCGGCCTGATCCGCGCGTTGTGCATGAACCAAGCCTCTAGCCACTCCCGCATCGTTGCCTTGCCTGCCTCCCACAACGTGGCCGGTGAGGCGACCGATCCCATGTTAATCGGGAAGTATTGTCGCAGCTCCTGCTCGAGGGATTCAACAAAGTCCTCTTCCTGCAAGAACCAAGCGTTCATACGCCAGGTCGTACGGACACCCCCAGGTTGAATCCCGAGTCTAAGGGAGAACGGGGAATGATCAGAGATGCCCCGTGGAGTGGCCGGCACCAAGAACAGATCAATACGGGAGTGGGGGGCGATGAGCTGCCACGGTGTGGGTATATTGGACCCGAAGCGGATTCCACATCCTCCAAGCGTCTGAGACCCAGGACCAATCAGATAGTCGCTTAGCAGAGGATAGACGGTACGCAGAGGGAACACCGGATGCGTCACGCGGTGGATGCATGACAGTGTTTAAATTGCCCCCGACAACTACCAATCCAGGTGGGAAGGAGGAAAATACGCTTGTGAGGTGTCAGAGGGTGGATGGCAACGTGGTGGGAGGAACATATACACTCAGTAGATTAATAAGGTGCCCCTCGATCTTGCCGGACAGGGCCACGTAGCGGCCTTGCATGTCCGTCTTGGCCCGTGTCAAAGAAAAGGGAAGGCCTTTACGGATCAGTATGGCCACCCCCTTGGAGCCCTGCGAGAAACCTGAGTGCCAGACCCTGTCGAACCCATAGCGGGCGAGGAAGTTACAGTGGGTACCCAGCAGGTGCGTCTCTTGCAGGAAGAGGATATCAGGGGCTTGACGGTGGGCGCTACGGAAAACAGCAGTGCGCTTTATGCGGTCTAAGAGGCCATTGACGTTCCAGGACGCTGAGTGAGCAATCCCAGGTTGAAGCGCAGGGGGAGGAGAACCACCCGGACGGGCAAGGCCCATGCTCCCACCGGACTCCCGGGTACTCTGGAAGGCGCCAAGAAGAACAAGTGATGGCGGCCCGTAGGCGGCCGAAAACAATAAACATGCAAAAAACAAAATGGTGTCCTTCCACCCACAAACTCTCCCACCACCCTCTGTAGGCAGGGTCTGAGAGTGAGGGCCGCATGGCCTACCAAAGCTTGTCAAGTGTCGGTGGCGTGTGTGCATAATAAGCTACCAAGGAAAACAACAGCGGCTCATGAGCAGCCAAAAATAATAAACCAACGGGAGACAACTGTCTCCCCACCTTCCCTCGCCCACCAACTCCCCCACCCTACACTTCCAAACATGAAGCCTCTGTCGCCCTGAAACAAGCACCTAAATCAACAATACAAAACTCAAGATATTAAGCTAAAACTCTTAGCAGGACGTGAGCATATCATTGAGGGCCCGAGAAGCTAACAGAAGTTACTCATGGTACCCAGCAAGTCAAGCAGAATCTTGGCGAAGGTGGACCTCTCCATACATACGGATACATCAAGGGAAACAGTAGGTAACAAACAGAAGCCCCACTCAGTTAGGCCGCAGGAGTCAGTCAGCATCATCTTTAGCAGATCTGTGAAGCACGGGGCTCCGGGATAGGTGTGAGTCAGACAGGGAGGGCCGCAGCGTTGCAGATGGGATCGGAATTGGACCCAGGACCCCAACGAACCAGATAGGCTAAGAGGGTTCAGGCTCCGAGGAGGAGTAGAAGGAGGGGGCATCTGAGACCTCGCCACCGGGGATAGCGAGGCCCCTCCTCGCTCGCCATTCTTCCTGCGGGAGCGATTGCGGCGTTTCTGAGGTTTAGGAAGGGTTGGCTGGGAGTGCATTGGGCCACCGCGGCCGGGAGGGGAGGCCGGACGTGCATGAAGAGGGCGCTCTTCCGTGAGCCAGGTCCAGGCCTCCAGGGGGGTATCGAAGAAGGTCTTGTCCTGGAAAGACGACCCGGAGGCGGACCGGGAAGAGGAGACCATACCGGAGACCAGGCCACGAAGTTTCTGTTTAACATAGTCATAGGTGCGCCTTTGGGCCTGCACCTCCCTGGTATAGGCAGGGAACACCATAATTTTGTTACTTTGGAAGATCAGTGCCCCTGCAACCTCGCCGCCTTAATGATAGCGTCTCGATCTCGAAAATTGAAGATCCTCATGGTGAACTGCGGCGGGGCCCCAGGAGGGGGACGAGGAGCCAGGGAGCGGTGGGCGCGTTCAACCGCAAACCAAGGGGAGAGAAGTTCCTTGGGCATCCAGGATCGCACCCAGGTCTCCATGAATGTATCTGTTCGGCCCCTTCCGGAAATCTGACCAGGCGCAAGTTGTTCCTCCGTGATCTATTTTCGGCATCCTCAGCCCGGCGATGGAGTTGGGAAGTCCGATTCTGAAGCTGAGCCACCTGGGTCTTGAGCTAGGTTTTGTCGTCCTCCGCTGTGGAAATACGCGATTCAGCTTCTGTAATCCGGGCCGTGGCATTGCGGAGAGCTTGACGAATGAGGGCCACGTCAACCCTCTCCTCACCAATCTTGCTTTCGACTGAGGCCTGGGAGGCTCCAATGGCCTGCAGAATGGTGTCCAGGTCACCCCCAGCGGGAGTCGGGGAAGCCGGAGTCCCGGTCGCTAGTAGTATAACAGTCCATCGGGGTTTGGGTTGGCGGGGCGGCGTCTGCTGTTACAGACTCTACCCATCCTCACTAGTGGGGAAAGTCATCGGTGCAGGCCAGGGGATGAGGTACGGCCGGGGATCCAGCTGCAGGAGGAGACCGGCACCCAGACCGTCGTCACTCGGGTCCGGGCGCCCTTTGTTAAGGCCCGAACTGACCCTTCACCCAGGGCCGCAGCCCAGGACTGTCGAGAGGACGGCTAGACACCAACAGGCAGGCTGGACTCTGACCCAGGACGGAGGTTGCCGAGGCCGAGGAGGCAAGAGGGCCAGCACCCCCCACCACTCACGGAGAGGCACCTCCCAGGAAACCATGGCACCGGAAGGCGGGGGAGACAGCAAGGAGAGAAATATTTATTTAATGCAGAATCACTTTCGCATATTTTAGGTAAGGAATCCCTAATGCACATTTAAGTCAAATAATCTTTCCATATGTTTCCAATTTTTCCAATCTTATGCAATACAATTGACATATCTATGAAAATGGCAACTAGGGTTTTCAGTTATTCCAATTCTTCTAGATCCAATGCTAGAAGCAAAATCGTATGTTTCTTTTCCAAACAGAGGCAGTATGAGCATTTAAGGCCTTAACCAACTTCTTATTAAATCAGTGAATAGCTTTCGATGAATGATTAATTCCTGGCGTTTTCATTGTGTACTGTCATTCTTATGCTATCAGCAATCCTTAAACTCAAAAACTCAAAATGTTTAACTCCATCTTAAGAAAGGGCATCGCCTGGGGGTGGGCTACTAAAGAACGTGCTATGCTCGTGACCATCATCACTTCAGTTTTTGATGCATTAATCACCAGCTTTTTCTAATTCGAAAACTGCCTTCGCATTCTTAGAATGTTGTTCTGTACATGCCAGCAGTACTGCATCATCCATGAATCGCAGCACTGTGATTTGCTGCCCACTAAGAGTGGGCACATAATTTTTATGAATTAGTGCTTTTAGATTCAAAATTATTGCTTAGAAGAAAGCATGTCAGGGCAAGAAAACTCCTTTCATCAGTCTCTTAGTAATGGGGAATGGCTCATTCAGTTCTCTGCCATATCATAGTGCTAAGCTATATTTTTTAGATGAAACTGTACTTTCATGAGATCCATGCCTGTTTCACGTAAAGTGCCAATAAATTATGGTGAGACATCTAATTAAATGTTGCCTTTGCAAAATAAACAATATGCGATTGCTCTGAACCATATAATTAATTATAAAAGGAATTTTAAGCCGAACTTGGAGGGAAGTGTTCTATTAATTAACAAATAGACAAATTTTTGCCGATAATACCTATCGATGCTATCAGGTGACAGATTGTTGAAATGTAAAAGGGCCCTTTTTGTGAATTTGGAAAAAGTATAGCAATGCTCCAGCTATCTGTGATTGTTACAATCTTTCAGTGCACGGAAACATTGTGCCAAAAAAGCCTGACATATATATGTATTCAACATACATTTATTGCATCATGGGGCTCTGAGCTTTATTTCCTTCATGTGTTTTTAATATTATTAGGTCAAACTCTTCCACTGTAATAGATAATTGAACAACCAGGTCATGAAAAATGAGTCTCATGAGAAATGTGATAGGTCTCACACCAACGTTTCCATTGCCAATCCCATATGCTGAAACTGATATCCTCCTGTAATAATGAAAAATGTTCAGCCCGAACTGCTATTGCACCTACCAAATGGAGTGGCATCTTGTGCATTAATCCTCCATTCACTAAATGCTAGACGGTATGTGCATCATTTACTGAGCAGCTGATATAGAACTGTACCACATTTGTGTGTCCTAGTCTTTTTCTCATTTATCAAGTTATACATTATTTAGCTGGATGCAAGATTAACAATGTCTCCTTCTTGCTCCCTACCATTATATTTCCTCCTTAACAATTCCATCAGGTCCTTGTGGCTGAAATTTGCTATTTATCCAACCACTTCTGCTGTAGTCGCAGAGGTGTGTTCTTCGTGTCAGTAGCTGTTTAAGATTCGTTATCACCAGTGCCATCTCCTTATACACCTATAATACAGCAAAGCTAATTCCTCACACATCTGCTTTAAAGAAAGAGGTATGTGGGGGAAAGAGTAGCCGATTCAGAGTCCTCTTGTCTCTAGGAAGCAGTGCAACCTTGGGAGATATTAAACTACTCAATCTGATTTCCAAAAGCAATGGGGTACTAGAGACTGGGATCACACGCAGAGCAGGAAGGTATATATGTAAAATTAGTTGGCTGTAGAAAACAACCTCTTTGGGATGATTCCCAGCTTGCCTAAGGGAGTATTTACATGTTTAAATCACGTGCATCGGTTAAAGATACCAGTGCTGGTGACCCACTTTTACAGGCAAGTAACGTATTCGTCTGAAGGATGCATGCTTTCAAATCCAAAAGCACAGATGACACCGTACGTTCGTGAGGTTTTCGTTTTAAAATATTCATGCCCTGCTGTTTCTTCTATTTTTTTTCTTCCTCTGATCGTTCTGCCTTTCATTTTCGTGTTGTTTCTCTTCAACCTCATTGTGCCTTGCATTGCTCTTGATCATTCTCTTTTTGACTACAAAACTTGAATTCACGTCCTCCCGATTCACTTACTCCTAAAGGCCTGTCCTCAGTAAATGTACTCTGATGCTCAATTACACTCCATTTGATTGTTTGTACCATATTTTATTATTAAATTAAATAAAATTATTCAATTAACTGAACATGATTAGCATTTAGAATAATTTGTGCACAAACTTTAAGTAACAGTCTTCAGAGGAAGAGCAGCTGTAAAGTTAAGCCATTCATGTTTTCCCTCGCATACTACGATACTACTAGGACCAGGCCTTTTGAGAGGTCATCCTCCAGTGAGGACAGACATGTTTTCCTGTATGCTATCTCTCCTACCCCAATGTTCATAGTGGCTTATGTCTGCCTTGTTATGACCTTCCCCAACCTTGACATATCCTTCTCCCCTGTATTTATAACTTTAACTGTTTCACAAGAGCCCGTAATGTGTGTTTTTGAGGGGACAGCCCTCACCTTTCAAATTGTGGGCCTGCTTTCTTAGGTTATATACAGTGGAAAGTTGTGCCATTTAGATTAGTTTTTGTTCACTAAAGGTACAAAAAAATATATATTTGGATGAAGTCCTACCGAGTGGCAAGTTTAACCGTGCCTATTTCTGTTTGACCATCCTTTTGTCATGTATGAGCATAGTTTGTCACCAAGTTAAAATCTTGTTTCATGGGATATTGATGAAAAACTGATGAGAATTAATGCCTTCTGCAGTTGGTCACTTAAACCTGCACAAAGCGTCCAGATACAGGCAGGACAAAATGGTTGCCTCAACATGGCCAAATTTAAAAAACAGTACTTCTTGTGGCATGTGATCAGTGTTATTGGCTGAACTCTCTTGTTAAGGCGTCCCTTTAAATATTTCTAGTTAAGTGCATTTCATTTTGTAATCGAAGCAAGGATCCTTTACTTTTAAAGAAATCCCACAAAGCTTTCATTGTATTTACAAGTTGAACATGCAAATTCAAGGCTATTAAGTGTATGGATTCCGACAACAAAGCAGATATCCAGTTTGGCAGAGTGTTCTAGAGGATTGGTTTAAATAATGTCATGCCTAATGGCAGTCCTGCTTTGATGTGACTTAATTATGTTCTAAACCAAAATAAATAATACCCATTTCTTCTGTAATTTAGTGCGGACATGTTTTTTTTACAGATAGTTATACTGATTTTTACTGGGTGTATTCCCATAGTTAGTTGTTAGGAGGGTTGATAATACAGTGGTCTCAATGATAAAGCCATTAAAGTCCAAGGGGCTGATTTGATGGTAAACTCTGCTTTGCGGTCACACAAGTAATGTTATAGGTAAGTAAGTTCTACTTTTCAGTTCCTTCATGGATGTAGATTGACTTTATATTGTAATGGTGCATTCTGTTATTTGTTTTTCAGGACAATTTTCCATTTGATCCACCTTTTGTGAGAGTGGTGTCTCCTGTCCTATCAGGGGGGTATGTTTCTCTACTTCTTTCATTTTACTGTAAAATGCTATTTTAGTTTAAAACTAAAAGGAAATGAAAACTCAAACACACGGACACTCATTCTCTGCCTGTGTGGTGGGATATAGTGTTAGTACTTCTATGTCTGTTTGGCTGTTAAGCACTTTGTTCACCTGGACCATTTGTTGGCTTACATCGTGTGTTGTCTTGCTTGTTTCTTCTGCTTTAGTGGACACTTAGTTCTTTTTTTTCTACCAGTTAGTGTGGATTGTACCCTGCTTCTCTTCCACTGAGTCTGAGAATCATGCTTCATTCATTTGTTTTTCATTTTGCTCTCTATTCTTCTCCAGCCTGAATGCAGTATGCTCCAGTTTGAATACGTACTTGACATGACTGCTTGTTAATAGCACTTTTCAGCCTAACAGCTTCGCCTATTTGCAGAATATTTCACAGTTGCTTGACTGTTTTCTTGTGTATTGTTTTTTTTAAATATCTTTTTTATTGGCATTTGTAAAATATAGCATTAGCATGTGCAATACAGTTCCATGTCCACAGCAAGAACATCATAGTTAAATCATTTCTTAACAATTCCCTCACTGATACAATAATCTGATAGAGACGTCTAGCCGCAGATTCATTGAATTAGAATATCCCCAGGCATCAGACTGGACCCGGAAAACTTTCTGCAACAGCACCTCTGCACGCCGGGAGGCGGCTCTGCCCTGACGTCGTCCATGGATACGACGTCAGCAGAGCCATATATACCCCTTCCGGCATGCTGACGTCAGTTTTCTTCTTCTTCCGCGTCCGAGCGCGCTTCCTGGAAACACCAGCAGTTCCTTGGCCTAGTTTTTGGGCCTTCTCGACACCCTCGGTGTCGTGGGAACAATGTGTAATGCCTTCCGGCTTTAAATCTTGTGAACGCTGTGCGCGTCACCTCATCTGTGTGTGGCGCCTCAGTGTGCACCACGACTCCACAGAGTGCGACGCCAGTCAGCGGATGAAGCTCAAGGCCCTGAGAGAGCGCTGATGAAACTGCTGGCCGCACGGATGTCCGGCCAAGCTCCCTCCCGTCACCGCTCTTCCTCTCGGAATCAGGCTCGTTCCAGCGGTCACTCCAGCGACCACCATGCGAAAACAGGTAAGCGTCGCCTGCGGAGGTCTTCCTCCGATGTCCGTGCCGCCCATTCCTCTTGCGCTGTGCCAGGTAAGGGCGCACGGCAGCCCCATCCTCTGTACCCTCCCTTACCGGGAGTTGGAGCAACACGTGCCCAAATGGAGGCTTATTCTAAGGCACTCCAGGCTTGCTTTAAGTCGCCCCCTCTCCTGGTGCGCCTTCGTGTCCCACAGAGGTAGCAGGCACTCATGCCGGGTCCTCGTCTGCAGACGTTTCCCCGGCACCGGCTGTGTGTGTGTCGACTCCGATTCCGGAGCAATCGTGATGCCAACGAGCCAGGGCCCAGAGCACAGCCCACCCAGTCATTCTCCGCATAGCCTTGAGCGGCTTCCTGCGCCGACGTCGGAGGCGACGCCCGGTACTGCCCCAGGCCTGACGCCAGCCCGGCACCTCATGCTTTCCTCCAGGCAGTTTACAGTGGGATCAACGTAGGTAAGCGTCCCGGTCAAGTCCCCTGTGGAGGTCATCAATGTCCAGGCGACTCCGACGCGGTGTCGATCGACGCCGGTACCAACGTTGATTCCTCTTCCCTTGGTTGAGGTTGTTGCTCCTCCGACTCCTCGGCGGCTATAGGTCTCCTACGCGGCATCAGTCAACACCGGTACTAGCGATTACACCTCCTCCTTTACAACATGATGCTTCCCTGGACTCCCCAGATCAAGGGCCCATGGTCCAAGTACCCAGTGATGCCTGGCCTTCTGGTCAGTCTCTGGCTCCTCCACTCCTAATGTCTAGTGGGCGTATTAGTATTCAACCGTCTCCTACTGACGCTTGTTATCTCTTACACGGATGGCGACTGAATATAGTGCTGCCTTCGGGCGTGCTTTACATGGGGCGGCTGCTGTACTCGCCGTTCAGCCTCCTGTAATGCCTCTACTTTCCGATCCATTAATGGATCTGCTCCACTTGGAGCCTATCGAGGTAGAGACTTTGTTGCCCTTTGGGCGCTTTTTATTTGATATCCTGCGTGGCACTTGGTCAAGACACTCTTCTGGTGAGCCTGTTGATCAGGCTATTGCTTGTAGGCACCGCCCTGCTCCAGTTGATCCTCTTTGCCTGTCTCTTTACCCAACAGCTCAGGGCCTAGTTGTTCAGGTGGCTTTTAATTTACAGTCTTCACCCACATTGCCGTTGTTACCTCCCACCAGGGAGTCTAGGTGGCTGGACGATTGTGGTTGCCGGCTTTTCGCCTCTGCCAGCGCAGGCATCCGGGCATTAAATACGGCCTGTGTTTTTGTACGTGCAGCCTCAGCTCTTTGGGACTCATTTAAGAACCTTCTCCCTTATGTTCCAGAATGACCTCTGGCAGAATTGCTTGGTCTTCTGCTGCATGGCAGGGGAATGGCACAATTCTCCCTTAGGTCTTCCCTTGATGCAACTGACTCTATCGGACGGGTTCTTGCTCGCACTCTGGCTTTACGCCGCCATGCTTGGGCGTGACAGTCGCTTCCCAGATCATATTCAGGATGCCCTCAGAGATCTGTCGTTCAATGGGGTGGATCTTTTTGACCACCACGCGGATTCGGCGGTCTCCCGTCCATTGTCCGGGCTGCAGTGAATTTTGGTGCCTTATTTTATGGCGCCAACCTCTACACAGTTTGCTTATAGTGCCTGGTTAGTGTTCATGGCTGGTTAGCCATCTCTATGTTCGTTCAGTACTGCCGTTTGGCTGATTCTCTTGTTTTTCAGTCCTCTGACTGTGTGCTTAGCCCAAGAGGACACCCCTACAAGGGGATTGGCCTTACCCTATGTGGGGTATTTGCTGGCATTGGATTCTGACTTTGCCTTGGTATGCTCCTATGGAGTTTTTTTCTGCGGACATCCTGCTGGTACCTACTTGTCTGATTCTACAATGCTCCTTGTGTGGCGTTGCTATCGTTGCTCTATTGCCTGTTTGGGTTGGTCTATCTGCACTGCATCGGAGTCTAGCATGGGTTCCGTGCCATGTCTATCCAGCAGGTCTGGCAAAACACCTTGTCGCAAGTTGCTTCACAACTGACACCATATTTGCCGCTGTGCGGCTTGCTTATTATTGTTTTTTTATTGATACAGATTTGCACGTGCTGCCCTTTCTGGGTTTATCCTCCAAGGCAGTGGTCTAGCAGGTGTTCTCTGCTGTGTGTGGTTGTAGCCACTTTCTGGCCGGTTATCCTACCACAATTTCTATATTCCCAGCTGTTTCCGTACGGGTGTTTACGTGCCTTGCCTTACATTCACATGGTGCACTCTCAAGGGGTGTGTTTTCTTTACAATACTTGCTTCTTGGGGTCCGGGACATTTCCATTTGTCCTTACTATTTCCACTATTGTTTCTAGTTCTTCTAGCTTGCAGGGGGTCATCGTTCCTCCCAGGCAAGGGGCAATTGTTACTTACTGCCCTAGGTGTTGTCCTATCCAGTTTCTAAGTGTCTGCAGGTAATTTTAGCGTACCCTAGACTCTTGTGTTCCGCTTCCTATTTCAGCTTTTTTCTTCCTGCTCGGTGTCTGTCCTGGGTTCTTGCCCAGCGGATCCGTGCAGGCTGTTCCTTAATGCGGTGTTCATGGTCTGTGGCCCGGTCTGCTTGTGCCACCGGCTCTTATTTGGTGCCTGACTTTATTGGTGCCCTTTTTGGGCTGTAGCCTTCTTGCTGTTGTGCACACCTGAACTGTTTATACTGGTCTATATGAGGTATGTGCTTATTTCGTGTGCTTCCAGTGTCCACACGGTGTGCATAGGTACCTTCCGGTATGCTTGAGGGCATTCCGGTCTTCGCTCTTGTGGTTGTTTTTGGTGCTTGACTACTGGTCATCGGATCTTACACATGTTGTGACAGACCGTTTAAGTCCTGGTGTGTTCTTGTGCTTTTGTACTACTAACGCCTTCTGGCCGAAGATTGGCATCCTGCTAATACCTTCTCTTGGGTCTTGCTGGTAAATGTTTCAACAGGGTTCCTTTTCGCTGTTGTACATATTGGGCCGATGTGTGATGTCTCTGTCATACCAGTTGCCGTCTCTCGAGGCTTTGCTGCAGTCGGCACGCTGCATTCGGCGGATCTATCAAACCTTCGGTTCAGCTCCTCTACTTGCGAACTCCTATCCTCCCTTTTTACTCCAGCATATATAGTGTATGGATTCATCTACATGCTGACGTTTCCTGGGTGAGGGTCAGCCTCTTGCCTCTGCTGCTCCACCTGCCTTGCAGGCGCCAAAGTGCTTTTTCCATGGTTCATCTTCTTTTTTCCAAAGTTATGGACTCTCACTTCGCCACAGGCATTCTGGCTCTGTGTTTTCCTTTTACAAATGCCATATACACACAAAGTTTTTTTTTTTGCGCTGTTCTTGACAGCTTCTGGTGCCTTTGCTGGTCCCATTGTTTTCCGCTCTCTTTAGAGCTTCATGGTCTGATGGTTAACTACGCTAACATTACCGTCCTCACTATGGTTCGTCCCCTGTTTGACAGTGCTGTTTTACTCACCTTCTGGACGACTAAGTTCTCTTGGGAACTTGTGGGGTTCCATCGCAGACCCGCCTAAACCATGGGTATGGCTTTGGTATCTATTCTAAGTTTAGGAATCTGCGGCTAGACTTCTCTACCAGATGGACGAGTTACTTACCTTCGGTAACGATGTATCTGGTAGAGACATAGTCTAGCCGCAGATTGCTTAACGGCCGCCCGTCCTCCCCGTTCTGCGAGGACCTTTTCAGGTTGGAGCTTTCTATACTCACCTCCCTCAGGGTGGCTTGCCCTTTTTCGGGGTGACATTCTCTCTTCTCTCCAACACAGACTGCTTTGTTCTGTTTCTCTGTTCCATTTCACCTATTCTCAAGATTAGGCGATATGTTAATAGATCATGTGTTCTTTCCCGTCCTCGGCCTAGATTGTACGCTGTGACATCAATTCACGTTTTTTTCCACCGTCCTGCTCCCCCCCCCCCCTTTCGAACTCCCCCCACCCCCCTCCCTCCCCATTGCCTTGTGTTTTTTGCCACCCCTGCAGCCTTTTAGCCTTTTGCTTCAGATCTATTGACTCGGTACATTTATGGGTCTTTTATTGGGGTTGCGACATCCCTTTCTGGTGACGTCTTGTGGTGAGCTATCCTTAAATCTTGTGTTCCAGGCTTATTTTCCTTCACGGTTTTACTTTCTGGATGCAGACTTTCTGTCCTCTGCCAGGTTGTTTTTCCACATCCTTGTCTCCCTTAACGTTGACTTAGCCTTCGCTCTTGCAGGGTTGTTTTTCAGAGTGCTGCTCTGTCTCACCTGTCATTTTCTTTCTAATTTTTAATCATTTTTGCACACAGTTACCATATTCTCACAGTTTTTTGGTGGTGGCTCCGCCTTCTAACGCGGAAAAGTTTCTCCGACGAAAATTGACGTCAGCGCGCCAAGAGGGGCATATATGGCTCAGCTGACGTCATATCCGTGGACGAAGTCCGGGCCCCGCTGCCTCCTGGCGCGCAGAGGTGCTGCTGCGGAAAGTTTTCCGAATCCAGTCTGACGTCTGGGGATATTCTAAGTTAAGGAATCTGCGGATAAACTATGTCTCTACCAGATAAAGTAAAGTCCACATTTGTAAAGCGCACAATCACCCGTAAGGGTCTCTAGGCGCTGGGGGCCGTCGGGAAGATTAAGCGAGCTATTGCCCAGAGTCACATGGTGCTGGGCTAACCTTCCGCCGGAGCCGGGGATCAAACCGTGGTCCCCAGATTCCAGCGTCAGTCGCCCTGGCCGCGGCGCCACACCTCCTCCCTTGATACATCATTACCGAAGGTAAGTTACTCATCCTTTACATATAGCTGCATCAATATATCGTTCATCTGTCATTGAGACTACAATTATTTGCCCAATATGTACATTGTCTCTATGCTATGTTCGGGAGACATTACATTATCGCCATGGTAAAGTGCGTGGGGGGAAGTGGCTGGATCTGTTAGTAACACTTTCTTTCACGGAGCTACATGTATTTAGAATGCATACATGATTGCCGTACCCCAATTCAGAATAAAGAAGAAATGAATAGGAATAAGGGAACACAAGGGACAAAGAAAAACAAGCAACTCAGTGCATCCTTAAACTTAGTGCACAGATAACTGCAAAACTACCAGAGGTCCAGAGTCAATACCAGTATCCAAGACAATATAATTGGCGCTATTATGTGAGTACCGGCCCCCAGAGGGAGGGGGGGATGAAGTGGGAGCACGCAGAGAGCCCCAAACAAACCGAGGCAGTGACCAGCAATGAACACCTCCAGTGAGATATCCAAATATTGGCCTAATATAGGGGGGTTAATCCACCCAGTTCCCCAGGGCTCCCGATCACACATCAAAACTACAATAATCTATCAATCAGAGGTTTGGTACCTCAGAGTCAGACGTGCTGCTTCGTGATTCTGAGTCGGGCGTATTACGTGTGTCCCATGCTCTCAGTATGTCCACCCATGGCTCTGCCAAAGGTTTGCGCCTCTTTGTAATCTTGTCCTCCCTGAGCAAGGCTTTCTCCTCTGGCCCAACACGAAACATAATTTTCCCAATCTACTACAGAGGATCTCTGTTTTGTCTCCCACTTAAGTGCTATTCTTCTCTCAGCCAAGAGGAAAGCCAGATCTATAAGCCTATGCCCCATTTTTTTGGGTTTGGGTCTCGGGCATAAGCCCAGAAGGCATACCTCTGGTGAGCGTACCAAGTTGCGCTCCAAAACTCTGTTGAGGGTATCTACCATCCTGGTCGAGGAAACCTGAACCCCAGGACATGACAGTACCATGTGATCAAAATTGGCGTTGAGTAATGAGCATCTAGCACTAGCCTAGACATCTCTATGATACACTACATTCAGCCTGTGCGGCGTACCTGTGTTCTTGTATCTCCAAATCTATCGGCTATGCTTGCAGAATAACGTCAACCATAGCCTGCAAGTGATTGGGAAAGAGAGTCTAGTGGTGACAATGGAGGCTTTGTCACTGGGTAAATTACCATGCACCCTTTCAAATAGTATGTATGTGAGGCAGCCCATCTAGAGGCTCTTCTCTGTCACATATGTAGGTCACTGTCACTTGTGCTATGTGGCTAGAGTACCACCTGGGATGATGAAAATTACCTTGTTGAAGAACCATGTTTGGCTGTTATCGAATAACATGTGCACTTACATCTGAATGTTAAGGTGTATGAAAGGTGCTCGAACCATCCAGGTGCCAGGTCCATATGGGAACTAAACAAACTACTTCTTCACAGACTGTCTCTAAAATAAGCCACTTAAATGAGGTCAATGTAAGTGTGATGTGGTCACATTTTTTCCAACCTGAGTGCAATCTGGCTGTACCACGTGATCCTACTGTGAGTAAAGCTAATTGTATTTTGGCTCCTCTAATTAGTCAAGATTTCCCATTTTTCAACCTCAAATTGAACTAAAGAATGAACTTTCAAAGAACTTGGGATTGAAAGTGAATTACACCCATAAAAACGGGGCTGCTTAACTTAGAAGAAATGCTTGGAAGTAGGGGAACTACTCAGAGACCATGAACAATTGTTTTAGAAGAGCCCTAGGCTATCCTGCAAGATTATATAAAGTATTTCAATAGGATGGCCCTAGCCACAATGGTAGTGAAGAGCGTTATAAATATTTAAGCAACATAGAACCTTAGTAACATAGAAACCTTGCAAGAAACAAGGTAGATGTATCTGAAGAGATTTCGTATTTGATGAGGAAGGAGGTGAAAAGTGCTTAGAAAAGGTGGATCCTTTCCCCCAACTTGCGTTTCATGACCCACTGTACCAAAAATGTTCCATCACCATCCTATGGCACAGGTCCTAGTGGACCAGTTTTATTTTCTACAAATAAGGGTTGACATCTGTAAAAGATCGATTCGTCCAAATATTGTTCAGCTCGCACCAACTCTTCAGTATCCCACAAGCGTTTTGAGGCACAGTCGCAGCGAGGACAATCTTTCATATTTTCTCTAGCCGCCATGCCCTTGAAAGGCATTACTAGGGACGAAGACTATGGCTGAAATGGTAGGATGGGCGGAAAAGGGATAACTGGAAGGCCAAACGCTTGTTTGGTGAGAATTGGGAAGATTACATTGTTCCTGAAGAAGACTTAGCATGCAGGCCTGCAATTAGTGAGGCATCGTAGGTTCATTCCCAAATAGTAGACCCCCCACCCGATGTGAAAATGTATGCAGTTTACAAGAGGAACATTTTTTATTTTATGATTATAGGCAGCACCTTGAGAGATCAGTTGAGGTGATAGTGATGCTGGATCACTTGTGGGCTGACCGTCTTCCGCTGATAAAGACTGGTATGATGTGTTAGCCAGAAAGAGAAGGGGTATCTACTACTAGACTGTGTTACTTGGCAATGCTTCTGCAGTGCAGAGCCATTCAAATAACTCTTCATCATCTTGTGGAAAACACATGAAATGAGGGACTACTACTCGATGCTAACTTGCAAGAAATTCACATCAGTTGTAGCCTGTAACTGCCTGACTATATTAGACCTTTTTGGTCGACTGGTGTGGCACAATAGCTCCCCCTTCCTCCAGACAGTTCCTTGGAGGTGGGAAGCAAAATCCTGAAGGTGTTCTTTATATAAAACAGATGGCTTCAACAGCACATGTTGAAATAGCAGTAGAAATCTGCCTTTAGTTTTGACAATTGGCCAATCTAATTATTGTGAAGTAACACAGCTTTCTGTGGAATATAATTTACAATGAGAAGTGTAATCAAAGATCACTTATCTGTCATTTGACAGGGAGGTTCCCTTTGAAAACATATGGATGATGACCTGTATGCCATCAAAGCTGAATGGTTTCTTGCAACCTTTCATACTCTATGCTGTTACGGTGTCAGAGCAAAATCATAATCATTATGTTAAGGGGAATGTCCTTATCAGAACGCCTGTAACTAACATTCAAAACGGTTAGAGCAATCCTAGGGTCAGACTTACACCTGGTCAACAAGCAAGCAACGAGCATCCTCACAGTGTCCGATACTCCATTATTTCTTCTTCCCTCATCCAGGGGTTAGAGAATTCCTATTGTTGAGCTGCCCATTTCCAACCCCTGTATGTAGATTGACTGAAAAGTGGCAAAGAGTCTTGCCAGAATGCAAAACCCTAATATAATACAAGCCCTAACATAATCAAAGAGGCTATTATCAGAGGTTTGATATAATGAGAATGTTGAAGATTTTTCAGGTCAAAGTTTGCCTAAAAACCTGTGTGCTCTGCGACTTGTGTATAAAAGAACATAAAACTGCGTTTACCAATTATTCAACACTTTACCACAAGTGTTACAAAAAAATAATGATCCGTCACTATTTCTTGAATTGTTCATGTGTGTATATTTTTTCGGATAACATCAAACAATCTTTCAAACGTTAATTTTACAGTTGTGACAACATTCTGTTAATGATGATAAATGCACATTGCTTCATCTGTGAATTCCCCATTGCGATTTGCCGTTGCCCTATGCATTTCGGGACTCACTATCCCTTCCTCAGGGGCCACTATGTTAAAGAAAAAAGAAAAGTAAACAAAATGATTCTCCAAATCATGCTTAAACTTCAATATGCAGTTATGGCATTTGCTCATGCTCTCCCAATTTGATCGAACTGTTTTATGGCTTGATTGCAGTAACTAGGCAATTTTAAAATGTTGGAAACTTTTACAAACTGAACCAGAATTCAGCAACATATTCAATCATCACTCAGCACTTTAGATAACAATAGCCTGGTATTTATGCATGCACCTTGTCCTGATGTATACTTCAACAGCAAATTCCACACCTTTCGAACATCCCCAGGGTAGGTCTGGAGAATTCCTCCAGCAATGATCCAGTGTGCCAGTAGGTAGCACCCTATGTTTCGATGATGACTCCTTACTGCAGGTGAAAATGACAGAGTAGAGCCAAGTATAAGTGCCAAGCCTGAATGCTGACATCAATTCTTTATTTCCACACCCCTAGTCATGGATCCGTAGCTCTGCTTTCAGTTTCCCAAAACCTTTTCAGTGGGCTAGGGTAAGATGTCCCCACTGTAAATAACATGATTATCCAACAGTTACTGCAGAAAGCAGGTGTCTGTTACAGACCTGCACAAGGGTTGCCTATAATGCACAGGCCAGTCCACAACTCTAAAGTATTAGGCAAGTGTTCTTTCATGCACCCTAAGGCGATTTGGGCATGGGAAGCTACCCTCTGTCTAGCACGTGTAGTTGTAGATACACATGCTTTGCATAAGTCCGCCATGTAGTGTTGGGCTCGGAAGTGTGCAAGTTGTTTTTCTTCAAAGAAGTCTTTCGAGTCACAAGGTGCAGTGAGTCCTCCACTTGCTTGGAATGGGCATGGTCCTGGACTTCATTGTGTTTTTTCCCGCTGTCTGGTTTGGTTGTGTGCTTCTCTCCTCTGGTTTGACAGCGTCATTAGGGCATTTTCTAGTACTGCTGGTATTGTTTATATCACGACTCGATCATTATATTTCAAAATTATTCTATTAACACCAAATTCATCCTGGGGACTCGATTCAATTACACCCTTTGGGGCTTTTGCCCTCCCGGGTGGAAATTTGCTTCGATGTTTCTTCAGAAAATTGGCCAAGTGGTGATGAAACAGACACCCTTTAGATTAGGCACCGAAAAGGGCGGCCACAGAATCAAAACTCTCGCCACTGAAATTAAATGGGGATAGAACCGGGTTGGAGCCGAACAAAACTAACAGTTGTGCCAAATTCTCCAGGGACTGTACAACCAGTAATTGAGAAATTACATCAGCAGCTGGATTCTCAACAAAACATTTACTAATTCTCTCTAACACAGGAAGAATCCACACTGGACCCTCTCATGAACATGTACAGTCAGAAAAAAGACAGCTTTCCTTTGAAGAGGCAATAAATCTACCTATTGTTACAAAAAAAAAAGAGGAATGGGGACAAGGCTAATAGCCCATTTCGCATTAGCCCTCCTCAAATCCCTGCGGTGGTGGTGGTGGGGGGCGGTGGCCAGCACTCGTTACCACCACAAAAGGACGGGGCATATGACACAAAGCCACCATTTAATCCTGATCCCGATCTGTATCCATCAAAACCCCTACCTCCACTCATAAATAGGGAGGCTAATTTTCATAAAGTGCCACTACACACTGACAATAGAGACTGCCTTTCTTTTCAAAACTCTCTTCTACTCTGTGTTCCACGTAATATCTTCACATGCTCACACACCGCAGACCTTTTTAACGACCCTGTTAGATCTAGAATTATTCCCAGGTTTGATAAGAAATGTAAACCCTCTCCAGCAGACTCTACATAGATTAAAAGTCAGCTCATGCCAGTTTCTCCAGTGGTGGCCACTGCTTTTAAGCAGGCAAACTTTCAAATAAGTGGTGAAGCTCCCCCACCAGAAAAAGAGCGTAAGCGTAAAGGTGCTGCTGGTAAAGAAGTGACGGCTCAATCTGCCAACTATTGGAGAATTGCCAAACCATTGGTCTCTTTTCACGCTATGACTGGGCACACTGGGACGAAATGTAGGAGATTATACAGCACCTCCCCAAAAAACATTTTTAAAAAAACGTATTTGCATTTGAGGGGAACTTGTCTCTAATACAAATATTAGAAGTAGCCTAAATGCAGATGACACAAATGCGCGGGGTATCAATTCCAGCCTTCTATTAAGACGACATGCCTGGCTACGGGTATTTAGCTTCAAGCAAGAATTCAGCAGAGCTTTATTAGCACTTCCCTTCGAAGGAGGACATCTTTTTGAGCCACAGGTGGATACTCTCCTAGAAAAGCTTTTTTTTTTTTTTTAAAGTTAACATAACCGTAAAAGCAATGGAAGCACTCCAAACATAATCACAACATGGCTCCTTTGAGGCTCCACATATTGTGAAAGATCGAAAACAACCTCCACTGGGACATCCACCTCTTGTAATAAAACACAGAATCAGGCATCCACTCTTAGAGGATACTATAGGGTATCCTATAGAAGAAAGTATCTTAGAGGTAGAGGTTTTAACAAACCCTCCAGTCCTTGAAAAATCCTACAAATGTTACTAGACCTGCAGGTCTAGTGACTTAAATAATCCACTCGACCTAATTATAATGCTCTTGACCCCTAAACTGGTTTAAAATTGTGATGGTGGACAGGTATTTTAATTCACTGAGACGGGGGCAGGAATGTTTCTCAAATCATGTTTAAAAACTGTCACATTTTATTAAATACATAACACAGGAGGAGTGATAATCAGGCTCGGGGTTTACTTGAGCCAGCAAGCGTTTATTCAATACTAAATGCAGCGGTTAGTAGGAGCTCTCCCAGTCGTCCTCTTGAAGGATAATGACTCTGGGGAGTAGGCGTCCTGAAATATGCAGCAAAAGAGTTGGAGAGGATAGCTTTAGGATGTGATATTTGTAGTTTTATTTGCTCTGTAAAGAGATAATAGATGGAAATTAGCCCCACTGGTAAAGGGAATAGCCACAGGGTGGAGCATGAATAAACAGCTATGAAGAAAGGTTAGGATATATGTGACCCCAGGCTAAGTATTGCCTAATGTACACTTTCGTCCAAACCGCCCAAAAAGACTTGGGTTTATTATCGCCATTTAAAAAAAGAAGGGAGCAATTATAACCAGACGAGTGCGGCTGTATGTGTGATAAAGTACCTACAATCATAGGGGCCTGGATTATTGCTAGTCGCTAATAATTTTTGTTGCTGCTTAGAGACACCAGAAGCCAGACAGTATTTTTAGACTGCAGATCTCCGAGGTAACTTCAAAGTACCTTGCTTTGAGTGATCCTTATGACGTGTGTTGAGCCTAACTACATGACGGTCGATTCCATGCTAGGCTTTCATAATAGCCACAAATTATGCAAATTATTCTATTTATATTCATTTTGTGTCCTTGTAGCTTATATGCGTGTATTAAAAATCTGCAAAAACAACAGTTGATGGACAGAATGCAGAACAATGTCATACATTCACCCCAGTACAGAGATCTGGGCCTAAATCCATCGTTTTTTTGCACTCCACACCACCCCAGTTCAGACATGGCCATATGCAAATTAGCCTTGACCCTGTGCCTCATGGGAACAGTCCAGCCCAAACTGCCAAGCCATGTCTTTCCTGGACCGGAATCAAGCATCCTAGGACCGGTTTCTGGCTATCATCCGTCTTCTGCCAGGATAGCTTGACTCCAGTGGTGTGGAGAGCATGGGACTCACGTCTGAGCATACCCATCCCACTCGGGGTGACAAAACGATGGATTTAGGCCCAGATCTCTGTACTGGGGTGAATGTATGACATTGTTCTGCATTCTGTCCATCAACTGTTGTTTTTGTATTAAAAATCTGGCATGGAACAGACCCTCCGGGATCCAGCTGAAATTGCTGTAGCTTATGATATATGTTGTGTGTCTTCATTTTAATATATAGATGTTTATTTTCAACTCCAGCTACTGCTGACATGTCGCCCTGTGTCATATTTGTTACTTCAGCTGCTTCTATGCCAAAAGCACTTTACTGGGAGTTTTAACCCACATTTTTAAAATCTGACCTAGAAGTCCTAGAGTAAAGCATATTGTAGTCTAAATAACAAGGAAAGGCTGAAATTGTTATCTTCTGATATAGACTTCTAGCCGCAGATTCCTTAGCTTAGAATTATTCCCAGGTGTCCAACTAGATTTGTAAAAAGATTTAGTGAGCAGTACCCCTACGTGCGGGTAGGTGACCTCGAGCAGCTCAGCATGGCGTCATCCGGCACCAAATGGGACGTGTGGTGCCTCTATAGGTGCCACCCTAGCACGCGGACGTCTATTATTTTCTTTCCATGCCAGTGAGCATAGATCCAGGGAGAGGGACCCCTTAGGGAATTTTTAACAAACGGTTTTAAATTTTTTGCTGAGTCTTTTTGAGCTTTTACTCCTGGTGTGGCAGGGATGTTCTCTCAGAAGTCTGACTTCAAGCCCTACAGCGCCTGTCACCGCTTGATGTGTGTGACAGACCCACACTTTGTATGTCTTTGGTGTCTCGAGCGCCACCACAATCAGAAGGCCTGCTATGATTGTCGTGCTAGGGACCCCAAAGCCTTGTGGGAGTTATCCCACAAGCTGATGGCAGCTCGACGTGCGACGCCACGACAATCTATGTCCCAGTGGAGAGGAAGGTCCCGGGAGTGGTCGCAGAGTTTTAGATCCTCGTAGCACTCAAAGTTGTCTGGTTATTTGGGTAAGTCCCACAAGTAGTAGTCGTCAAAGAGGTCATCGACTTCTAGTCTGCTGGCCGGCAAGATGAGGCACCTTAAACAATGTCCCACGATATCCTACTGGACCGGTTGCAGCAGTTGGGAATTGGAGGCACTGTGCTGACCTGGATCAGATCATTTCTTACAGGGCGGACACAGAGGGTATTTCTTCGGCCCTTTGAATCAGAGGCTAAACCTCTCCTGTGTGGAGTGCCGCAGGGCTCGGCCTTGAGCCCTCTTCTGTTCAATATCTATCTAGGACCGCTGGCTAGGGTGGTTGAGTCGTGGGGTGTCAGGGTGATCTCTTATGCTGATGATACACAGCTTGTGTTTTCTTTTAGTGATCACTCTGACACCCATTTTTCCAACTTTCGCAACTGCCTTGCCAACATCTGCTCTTGGATGGCCGCTAACCATCTGGTCCTGAACACTGACAAAACTGAGGTTCTATTTTTTAATCAAAAAATCGTTCCATCTGCTACTCTGTGGTGGCCTACTGTTCTGAATCCCCCCCCGACCCCAGTTCAATCAGCTCGTAACCTGGGCTTCCAATTTGATAATACCATGTCTTGCAAGGCCCAGATCAACAAGGTTACATCTGCCTGCTTTGGCAAACTACGTATGAGCAGGAAGATTTTTCCTTACCTCCCTTTGGACTCCCGTAAGACTATTGTCCATGCCCTGATCACGTCGCATCTAGATTATGCCAACAGTCTTTATGCCGGTGCCCCTCTCTACCTCATTGAAAGGCTACAAGTTGTACAAAATGCTGCCGCAAGACTAATTGGAAATATCCCTTTCCGCCACTCGGCTGCAGCTTATCGGAAAGAACTGCATTGGCTTCCCATCTCCCGCCGCATCCAGTTTAAAGTTTTGATCCTTGCCTTTCGTGCTCTTAACGGATCAGGCCCGGTCTATCTGAGCAAAAGACTCAAATTATCCGTATCTGTGAGCGTTGAGATCAAACAGCCTACGTCTCTTGGTGGTACCTAGATTTCGCCTAGTCCGGAGCGGAGGCAGAACGATTGGTGTGGCGGCTGCCAAACTGTGGAACGGCCTCCCACTGGATCTCAGGTTTGCTGAGTCGGAGCTAGTGTTCCGTCGCAAACTTAAGACTTGGATGTTCACCACCTCTTAAAGCAATTTTCCTGTTTTCTCCTTCTCTGCTGGCATGTATTCTGTAGCGCCGGGACACCCCCTCCGGGGGTAGCTGCGCGCTTTATAAGCTTCTTAAATAAATAAAATAAATAATAAATTTGTGGTTGAGCCGGCTCCGTGGTTGAGCCAGCTTCTGGGCCGTGTCCACGCCTCCCTGAGCAATTCTGGCCCAATGAAGAGAAGTTTATGAAGCTGTGCACCTCCTATTTGGGTGGCTTAATCCCTCTGGTGTACCTACGGGCTCTGCAGATTCGGGTGGGGCCCTATTTGATCCATACCAGCGGCTCTGCTGCCAGTCGAGTGGTTCGGATCCACAGATAAATCCTGATCTGCGCTGGTCATACCACCTCGACCTTCTCCAATGCCACGCGTGGCACTGTCCCCATTCTAATCCAGACTCTGACACTGAACTGGATGACCTTCGCCTGACGCAGACTGGAGTCATGCCTTCCAGGCCAGAGCATGAGCCCTATTCTAATTAGAAGAGTAGCGAGGTCGCTGGATCCTGAAAAAATACCAGCATTACGACCCCTAATATGGACTGGTGTTAGGTTTTAGTGGATGCCAGCCGTTTGGGTACTTCTTCAGAAACTGGCATGCTTTCCTACCCTACTTTGGCTACAGAGGAGGGAGTGTCATTTGCATCATTTCCAACGGTGGTGAGGAGGGCAGCAGAGGTCTTGGACCTTAGCTTGCCCTCTATGGTAGTCAAGAAAAACGTCTTGACCGAAGTGCTTCAATCACGAGTGTCCCCTTCTGAACCGCTTATCCCATTTAATGAGGCTCTTACTGATATCCTTCTTGGAACCTGGTGCAAGTCCAACACAGGGGTTCCTGTGAACAGGACTATTGCCCGCAGCCACCGTCCCACCCCAGGGGACCCGAACTTCCTCATGCAACAACCTACCTCAGAGAGCTTGGCGGTCCAAGCCTCCACTTCCCACGTGTTTCTTGGCTCATTTCCAACCGCAATAATGGATCAGTAGTCCAAGAGGCTGCACAACTTAAGCAAGATGTTTTTGTTCTACCATCCTGGCACTGCAGTCCGTAAACACTGCTTGCCTTTTAGGCCGCTGTTCCCATCTGTGTGATACGGTTGCGCAGGTGCTGACAACTGTTGTGGAGGAGGCCCTTGCTGTTCTCTTCCAGGCAGTTGCCAACGGTAGAGGCACAGCTAAGTTCACAATCCGATATGGACTGGTCACCACTGACTCGCTGGGCAGAACTGTTTCATCAACTGTGACCTTATGGAGCTACGCCTTTTTGAGGATGACTGGCTTTTTGGTGATGTCCAAGTGTCACTTAGACATGCCCTCTGCTGACTTCCAACTCTTTGGAGACCAGGTGGATTCAGCGCTGGAGTGCTTTAGGGTCAGCAGGGCTATGGCTTGATCCTTGGGCCTTTCCATGCACCCTCGCCTCCCCCAATCTGCCTCTCACTCCTTTCGTGGCCACGGAATTATATTCCAGCCGCATCTGTACCCGCCCAACCACCGGGACTCGCAAGCTTCACAATCTTTGCGAAGTCGAGTACTCTGTACCCACAGACCTTTTGGGTCGGACCGCCAGCAGGCGGGCCGAACACCACCCCTCCGACTGCTGCAGCCTCCACAGCCTTCTAGTCTGCCCCCTTATCATGGGCACTCAGTGGATCCTGCACCCACTATCACCTGCACCACTTGTGGTCTATTACATTGGACCAATGGGTTCTGCAGATTGTCTGGAGGGGCTACTACCTCCCCTTCAAGATTTCCCCACAACCTATGCCACCTGCTTGCGACAGTTTGACGGAGGACCATCTTTCTTTGCTTCACCAAGCTGTGGCGGCTCTTGGCCAAGAGAACCATAGAATGGGTGCAGGTGCTACAAGCAGGTCGTGGTTGCTACGCCTGCTACTTTCAGGTGCCCAAGAAGGGCGGAGGCCTTTTTCCTATCCTAGATCTGCTACCTCTCAATTTCTTCCTCATGCAGGAGAAGTTCAATATGCTCATACTCGCTCAAGATTTATCTAAACCTGACCCGAGAGATTGAATGATAGCATTGGACTTGCAGGACACATGTTTCTACATTCCTGTTCTGCTTGCCCACAGGCGTTACTTGTGGTTCACAGCGGGCCACAAGCACTTTCAGCACTCTGGAGTTTCCAATGCGGCTCTCGCTCTGAGATGCTTTTCGTCTCGAGTGGAGCTCCGACCTCCTGTATTCCTTTTTGCCCATACCACTCCTGCCCAGGATTCTTAAGAAGATCAGAAACAACTGGGCCCCCAAGTTATAATTATGGCTCCGTACTGGGCTCGGAGACTTTGGTATCCTGAGCTGTTGAACATGGCCATTGGTCTTCCGATCAGGCTGCCCCTTAGGGAGGATATTTTGTGGCAACAGCAGGGGAAGGTTCTCAATCCGATCCTGTCAACGCACCGCATTCTGGGGTTGAGATTGAACGGCAATAGTTTACAGCCTTTGACATTCCGCCCGAAGCCTGCGATGTTGTGGCAGCCAGGCACCCCTCTGTCAAAACGGTGTACACCTGCTGTTGGTGCAAGTTTTTGGCTTTGTGTGCAAAAAAGCAGGTTGACTCCCTTTCTGCTCCCTTTTATCAGGTTCTTCTCTTTATTCCTTCCGTTGCCCAGCAGGGCTCTGCTGTGGACACCATAATCTTTATGCTTTTTCAGCCTTTATGCAGTTGCCTGACAAGCTGTCCCTCTTCAAAATCCCCCTATTGTACATAGATTCTTGAAAGGTTTGCAGCATATGTTTCCTCCTTTTTCATGCCTCAGTGGGACCTTAATCTTGTCCTGACATTTTTGATGTGCGCTCCCTGTAAGCCCTTCCATCAACTCTCCTCACAGGCTCCTTCCCATCAAAACGCCTTTCCTGATGGCAAAAATATCTGTCCGGAGGATTAGTGAACTTCAGGCCTTGTCATCCAAGCTCTCATATCTGAACATCTACCCAGACAAGCTGGTCCTACGAACTAGCGGTTCCTTTCTGACACGTCATCACTCCCTTTCATGTAGGCCAATCCATCATGGTGCCTACTTTTTAGGCTCCGCCGCATCCCTCTAACGAAGAGTAGCAACTCCACCTTCTAGACCCAAAATGAGCATTGTTGTTCTAACTTGACCGCACAAAAAGTTCCTGGTGAAAGACCAATTCTTTGTGTGGTGTTTCAGAGCAAAGAAGGGTAAAGCTGTGCAGAAACCAACCATCTCAATAGATAGTGCTCCGCAATAAAATCTGCTACGCATTGGCCAAGAAGCATCTCCCTGAGGGTTTGCATGCTCATTCCACCAGGGCCATGGCTGCGACCACTGCGTTGGCACTCTGAGTCCCAGTTCTGGCATCTGCCAGGCTGCTACGTGGGCTTCCTTGCACAAGTTCACAAAACATTAGTGGCTGGACAGTCTGGCCCATCGGGATGCGCATTTTGCCCACTCAGTCCTACAGGACTTTGTGGTAGGAAATTGTTTTGCAGCCCCACTACCGGGAGGTATTGCTTGGGTATCTATTCTAAGGTAAGGAATCGGTGGCTATCTGTCAGATGGACAAGTTACTTACCTTTGGTAATACCTTATCTGAAAGAGGCTTTATCTAGAAGCAGATTCCTTAATAACCCACCAGTACTCCGAGCTCTGTGAACAGGTTTCTAGGCATATGACTTTTCCCTTTTAAGGCCCTAGTTTCCCGGTTCTTCGTGGTTCCTCCCTCCTGGCGTGGAAAGTCTCAAAAAGTAACTGACGGCCACAGCCTGGGGTGGCGTCTATATGGGCAATGCACGCGTCTCATTCGGCGGCACCCCCACCACGTGAAGCCGATCAGTGCCACCTACCCGCATGCAAGGGTACTGCTCACAAAGGTTTTGCAGATCCAGTCTGACGCCTGAGGATAATTCGGATGTAAGGAACCTGTGGCTAGATAAAGTCTCTACTAGATAAGGCGTTGTCTGTGAGTTCATGGAAGATGCATGCTTTCCCTACCATTTTGTGAGATGGTTCTCAGATATCCAGGTTGTTGCCACTGGGAGTAGTAGTTGGCTTGTAGCACCGAGGTTTTGGTATATTAAGTGTGTTCAGATGAACACGTAAACTTCCCTTGGTAGTTTTGAAGGGAACGCAGCTGCTTTCATTCGCCCAAAAATATATAAAAATATGCAATGACGTGAATTTTTATTGGGATGTGGCTTGAAATCACAATGTAAGTTTAATATGAAAGTAAAGTTGCAAGAGTTATTAGACAATGATGTTCTAATATGAATTATATTGATGGCGAATTACAACTTTTCTAGTCATTCTGATCCTTCACAAGTCTGTGTGCTCCTCTGTAATGTATGGGTACTTGGAGATCACATGAATTGTCCAGTTTTCTTAGAGACCTGGTCAAGTGTGATGGGTCTCTCTTTCTCTCTAGACTGTGTGGTTTGGGGAATGATGGAGAGGCAGTTGAAGGTTTGGAGTATTGAAGTAATATTTGCTCCTAATTAATTAAAGTGGATTGCTTGCCAGGAGTACAATCTTGTGCCGCACTACTAGCGGGACACTGAAGCAATGTATAAGTAACATTTGTTATTTATTGTGGACTGAGTTCATGTGGACAGACTCATCTGAAGGTCTTGTCACTAGGAATACCTGGATATTGGCTGTACAGGTGTTCAGTGTACATATCAAATGGAGGTTAATAGTTCTATTTGTTATGGAGCTTGTGTCAAGGTAAAAATTGGTTATCAGGACCTCCTGGGCATGAGCATCTTACCTCCAGTCAAGCTGCCTCTTTGGGAGCATCTTTGGTCACAACAGCAGGGCAGGGTATTTCAGCCGGGCCTGCACACTTTGCATTTCCATTATTGGAGATTGAGAATTAACAGTTGTACTATTTTGGCCTGCACCTAGAGGTCATTGATGTCAACTTGGTGGCAAGGTGTCCCCCTATTAAATAAGTGTATGTATAATTTGTGGATTGGTACAGCATCCTGAAAAATCGACTCTTTACAGGCAAAGGTGACTGAACTCCCTAGTCCGGTAAAGACTTGCCTTGTTAAGGGCTGCTTATCGGCTCTTTCAGTTTAGTTGCCATTACAGCCTTCCTTATTTAATTCACGAGTTATCATGAGGTTTTTTCTGTAATATTTGTTCCCGCTGAAAGCCCTTTGTAATCCCCCAGATGGACTTGAGCTTAGTCCTCACACTCTTTCTGTGCACACCTTTTGAGCAATTGCACAGCTGTCCATTGAAATTTCTGACCTTAAAGACAGTCTTTCCCACCATCGCAACATTGGCTCATACATGTTAGCGAACCTCAGACTTTGTGTAAATCCACATTGCACTACCTTTTTCCTGATAAGTTGGTTCTGAGGACCCAAGATTCCTTTCTACCAAAAGTTGTTACTCCATTTCATATCATCCTCTTTCCTGCATTCTTTTCTCCATCTCATCCTTCTTAGGAGGAATAGAGACTCCATTGTTTGGATCGATAGAAAGCATTGAGTCTCTGTCAATCGTATCTAGGGATACCAAGTGGATGATAAGCTCTTTGAAAGGGTTTTCGAAGCAAAAAATGGTAAATAAGTGGGGGGAAAAACAGACAATCTCCTGATGGATTGTTCGCTACATAAAGATCTGTTCTGGCAAAAAGCGGACTCATTCCACCTTGGGTCTCTTCCTGTTGCAAGGGGCTTCAGTGCATGAGTCATCTGATGTGACAGGGCGACACCAGTCTGATGTGGAAGTAGTCGGCACAGCAGCCGACGTTTGGTCTTGTGCTTCCTCTGTGGCAATAGTCCAAGCTCTGCTTTGCCTTGGCGGGCAGCTGGCCATCATCTTCCAAGGCATGGCGAGGCACCGCCCAAATCATCCATTTGCCTGGACCTCTTCTGGATCAAAGAGGCAGTAAGGCATGTTCTCCTCTTCCTCCAACCCTCCCCCACCCCCTCCCCCCCTACACCATACTAGGCAAATTGGACCTTTTTGTACTCACCTCTGCAAATTGACTTCTGCCCTCAGCACGTAGAGTTTGCAGGGGTTGCTGGTCTGGCCTGCCGGAAGACAGATCGGTCAGCAGAAAAGGGGAAGGCCTTCCTGCTTTCTACATATCCTGTATGCCTCGTATGGTATGGAGGTGTCATGTAAAAGGGGTCAAATGAGGCTGCATGGTCCTCTTTAATGCTTGTTGCTATGTGTGTTTAGAGTGTTCTGGCATAGCCTCATCGCCAGCGCTCTTTGGCACTACTTTAATTGATCACAGATAGTGCTCATAATCCACAGATGATAGTTAGTACAACCGCTAGCCCTACCACAAGTAGTGCGACCAGTCCTGCGTTGTAGCTGGATGCTAGGGGGCAGTCCTCTGTGCCAAAGTCATGTGGTTGTAGTTGCAGTCAGTTATATTCAGCAATTAGTGAGTCTTAGGCTTCTGTTGCACCTGCAGGTCATACTGCTCGTACTGCCTGCATTGCAATGCCTATGTTGAATTTCCTACACTATACACCCCTTAAGCGTGCTTATTTTTCAGCCTAGTTGACATTGGGCTTGTAGGGGGGCTCACCCTTTTCCTAATTTTATACATGTCATCTGGTACTCCTACATCTGTCTCTCTTAATACACTTTTCCCCAGGAATCTCAGCACCACCAGCATCTTGAGTAGTGGAAAAAGCTGGGAGATGAAAGCTTTGTTGGTCCAAGGTCGACAGAGAGAGGGGGCAAAAAAGGACAAGGAAGATTTCTGCAAGGGACCTGTTGCAGGAGATGTAGGTGCTAAATCCAGAGGAATAACACTGGGCTGAAGCAGTGAAGAGCGCGAGGCAAGCAGGTGGAGATGATGTAAAAGGGAGATACGGAGAACACGCCATACACGCAGACTACAACACACACACTACTGGGTTTTTATAGCGCGCATAGCTACGCAAAGGCATCCCGGCGCAAACTCCTAGTACCAGAGCATGGTCAGCCAAATGGGGAAAAAAGTCTTCAAGCCCTTCGTGAAAGCCAGGAGACTAGAGGAGGAACAAATGGAAAAAGGTATATCATTCCAGGTCTCGACAGTGCCCAGGATGAAACTTCGGCCTCCCCAGTTAGCTTTTTTGAATCTGGGGAATGTCATTGTAAACCGCTCTAACCCATCCAGGCACTGATCGCAAGCATGCAGTCATTGAAGTGGTTGTTAGTATTTTGTATCCTGATTGGAGATTGAATCAACAATTTGTGTATCATCCGCCCTAGCACGATTGGTAGAGAGTAATATCCCCAAAATAGCATATGCTCTCAACAGTGCAAGCATCAGACTGAGGTTTGCACAGCTTTGGTCCGGAAATGAGACACCAGTGATGCCAGATATGTCGACAGTTGACTGGAAAAAGATGCCAAATAAAGCAGTAGTCCCGCAAGTTGTGTACAAACCGAGGAGGTGGGGTACCCACCCTGCTCAAGAACCGAGTCACATACAAATTATCACCCATGCCGAAATTCATCGAACTAAGCAAAACTTTGGGTGTTGTCATCCATGGTGGGGGACTTGGATGAAAGAAATGCACATAGAAAAGTGAAACAGCTGGATGTGGGGTGGAGATTGTTCAGAGTCATGTATTTTGGTTGCTAGCCAAGGAGTCTGCAAGGAAGCCCCTCAAAAGCCGACCATGCAAGCCATGTTATCAACTGTTGTCATTATGGTGTGCTCCAGTTTCATTAAGCCCGCCCCTTTTTTCTAATTTAAATGACCCAGCTGCAGTATTGCAAATTGAAGTTAGCAAACCTAATGAATCTAAAGAATTTGAATGAAGACATGAGAATCGTCTGGTAGAAACCTATGATAGACAATCCGGGCGCTAAAACCAAGAGATTCCCTGTCGATCAGGCCCCTCAAGAGGTCTTTAGTGAATCTTTTAACTGTGTACGATGTAGAACATCTGAGCAGATCCCCAACAGACGCGTTTCTACTGCTACTATGCAGGATAAAAGACACAGTAATGGATGGTTCAGAGGCAGCAACAAAACCAAACTTCACTAGTATCAGAAACAGCCTCTGGAGTTTAACATCCAAGCAGTATTCTGTTGGCCATTAATTCTGCTTACTCTTCCATTCCACCATTAGCATTGAAGCCTCCAGATTGAATCCTCTCTAGGGCCTTTCCGCTCGGCTATGGCACGAAGTGAACCACATTTAAGAAAAAAGAAGATGCCCACAGTGCCGCGTTCGACACTGTTAACCATGCCACATTATTACATCGTTTGAAGGGCATGGGTGTGTCGGGCGCGGCCCTGGCATGGCTGACCTCCTTCCTGGACGAGCGATTCTTCCAGGTGTTTGAGGGCGAGGTGGTATCTTCCAGGCATCCACTTAGCTGTGGGGTTCCTCAGGGCTCCTCCCTGAGCCCCACCCGTTTTAATGTTTATATGCAACCTCTAGAGGAGATAGTCCACCCTTTTGGTGTGCGTATTGTCACCTACGCCGACGACACCCAATTGGTGGTCTCTTTGGACCACAATGAGGGGTCGTCGAACACCCTGGGCCCCTGTCTAGAGGCGGTTGCTGAGTGGATGCAATTCTCCCACCTTAAACTCAATGGGGAGAAAACCGAGATTGTTATTGGGCAACCCCTCCTTGACCACCCTGGCTTCCATCTGGCCCACTTGTCTCGGCTCTCCCCCTCCCCCAAACCTCAGATAAAGAGCCTGGGAATTTGGCTTGATAAAGCGCTGGACTTCTCGGTCCAATGCCACTAAAACCGCCTCCATATGTGTTGGGCTAATGAAAATGCTCCGCAAAGTGCTCCCTCTGCTTCCATTCCAGGCGAGAAGGGTCATGGTGCAGGCCCTGATACTCTCCCGCCTGGACTATGGAAATGCCCTATACTTAGGAGCCCCGGCGGCAGTGACTAATAGGCTCCAAGTCACGCAGAATTGCGCTGCCCAACTACTGTTCAACATTCCTCGCTGGCAGTCAGCGAGGAATGCTTTAAAAGAACTCCACTGGCTCCCAGTGGTTGCCAGAGCGCAGTTTAAGGCCATGTGCATTCTACACAAATCTTTCCACCGAACTGGCCCTGCCGTTCTGTTTCCTCTAGTGGTGCCTTATGCACCATCTAGAGCTCTTCGCTCTGGTACACTGCATTTGGCAACCACAATCAAAATCAACAAAGCCCGATGGGGCGGCCGCTCCTTTGCCCACACGGCTGCGAGGCTCTGGAACTCTCAACCCCTAGCCTTGAGAGAGAACAACAACCGAATGTTATTCAGGAAAGCTCTAAAAACTCACTTGTTTGCAAAAGCGTGTTGACGTACCCGGTACCCCGCCACAGTAATCAGTCTAAAGCGCTGCGAGGCCTCCGGGTAGTTACGCGCTATACAAGTGTAATTTTTCATTTCATTTCCAGTGACAGTGAGGCCCCACTGTTTACAGTAACTGTTGTGCAGGAAACACTGACAAACCGGACCAATGCGCTGAATAGTGATGGCCTTCAGCATTAAAAGAAAAAAAAAAGTAAACAGTAGGAAAAATAAAAGCAATAAAGACAACCTCCAAAATCTTGTCATATCCTGTCAATACCCACCATAGGTACCCTGCTTTGATCAAGAGGCAATGTTCCACCCCTGGAAATATATGGATGTGGCCCATTGCTAGAAGGCTCTAAAGATACCCCACAGAGGCAATAATAATCCACCATGTAATACTTTGAAAGACCAAGTAAGTGGTCAAGGAAAATGACACAAACCCACTGCCACATTCAGGTCTAAGTATCGGCCAGGAGACCTCAAGGTTCCTACGATGGCAGAAAACTCGAGAGTGCTAGGACCTGCAAGAGGATCCTTATTTGAGCCCTATAGAGGCAAATCAGGTTAATCAAAGATTACAACTAATAGTCATTTTGAGGTTGCACCAGGCTAAACTGTCTGCAGAAAATGGCACGTTTGGGGCCTGCACTCAGCCAAGCCTGTGAACGCAGCAAGGTTGGTTCCAACCAGGTTACTAGCAATGTCATGCAGGATTGCAAATGTGCAGGAACAATACCTCTGATAACCATGCTAAACACATAATTGCATGAATTGCGTAGTGAAGTGTCGCATATTTGGAAATAAATCCATCTGCCAAAACTATCGCACAGATCTAGAGGGGGCTCAATTCAGGCTGACTGGTCTGATATTACAGCTGATAGTAATTTTTCATTATACATAAAAGGCAGGAAGAAAATCACACCGGCCTAATCCAACAAAAGGGAATCAGTAGTCCAAATGTATCCAAAGGCAAATGAAGGCCACTACCAAGAGATCCTATTGATTTGTCAGAATCAGCACCATACTTAATGAAGGACGAACGTGGTCACACAGATTGACCTGATGTCGATAATGGACATCACCCAGAGAGAATCATGTTATTACAAGCGTAAGCAACATAGTCCTAGAGCCTGAAATCATGAAGTAGGTCAAAGATAATAGAAACTTTGCTTTCTGTATTCTGCCACCAACCACAAAAAAGGAGGGAAGTACCTCTCTGAGAAACAAAGTATATAGATTGCTAAATGACAAACTTAGGGTTTCTACTGTAAATATAGAGGATCTCCAGATCATAACACTGATGACCAACAGAATGCCAGACCAGAGCTGTTGTATCTTGGTTGGTACTAGATCCTAAAACCTAGTAGAATGTATGTGTAAGGAAATGCTTCTTTTAGTATGGTCACCCCTACGTTTTGGGACTGATGCTGCTGGTTTTTCAGCTTGTGAGTGTGCCCTGAGACCTGCTAATCGGGCCTCACTGCCCTGACCCCAAACCTTGTATGTTAATTTGGCTATAACCAATTTGCATATGCTTACTAACTTATCAGTCCCTATTATATGGTACCCAGGGCATGCAAGTTAGGTCACCCTAGGAATTGCAGCACTGTGTGTGCCACCCTGGTTGTGACACAAGTAAAACGAGCCTCCCAGTCCACCATAATATGTGGCAGTGTGCAACTTTTCAAGTTGCCACTATGTTGCCTTTAAATCTCCTGTGCCCTTGACAGTGGCACAAGGAGCCTATCCCTGAGACTGCTTTCTGCCCCCCTGGGGAGATATGCTGACGACTCCCAGGAAGGAAGACAATAGAAACCTGCACTGGAGATTGGTGTTTCCTCCCTCTTGCAGGAAGCAACATGAGTGTTGGCCCAAAAGACGATCTTCAAAAGAGAAGCTGCTTTTGAAAGGCAAATTGGTAACGTGTGAGAGATGAGCTGCTCGATTGTCTAGGTAGGCAGACTGGCACTAGGGACAGGGAAAGGGGAACCAGATGCTAAACTGTTGTTTCATGGGCGGGTAGCCCCCTTGATAGCCACACCTCTGGATTGGGCTAGGGAGCTCTGGATGCAGAAAGTGGGGTTCTGCCATGTTGGAAATGGGCAGAGTGTTCAATCTTGGGATTGCCAGAGGCCGCACTTGACAGGAAATGGTGATTTGGAGGGAGGGAACCTAGTAACTCCTTGGCTACCAACTACATCCTACCCTAAGGACATTTCCTGAGCATAAATAAGGCACCCCTGGCACCTAGAACTTATAGCTCAACTGGACTGAAAGAAAACCCAACTGCCTTGCTGCGCCGTGGAAACAGCAAAGAAAGGCTGCCCCAGCGTGGACTACACCTGCTGAACCTGGAGAAGAGACACTGCCTGCCAAGTCCTGCTCATGGAGAAGCTTCCAGAGCCCAGCCAAAGCAATAGACACCAAGGGTCAGTTGGCTGACCTCCTGTTGGCCGCCCAGGGCCACAAAGTCTGAAGATGCCTGTTGGGGCAAGTTTGTAGCCCAGAATCTTCAGCCCACCTCCACCCGCCACCTAGCAGCACCAGAGACCAGAACCTTGCCTGCTGAGTCCAGCAGACTCCTGGGTCTGCTGGACCCAGGAGAGTCATGGGAGTGCAGCTTGGATGCCCAGAAGTTCGCCCACAAGGCAAGTTATCACACACAGACAATTTGACTGCAATACTGGGTGACCAGCAGTCCAGTGGCTACTGGACCTCTGTCAGGACCTCGAGGGACGTCAACCTCATGGGTAGGACCACCTCACCCCCTCTATGGACCGAGGAGTAGCGGCAGAAAGACCCCCATCGATAGCATTTACAACATGCGTGAGCATATTCAGCATCCTGTAACCACTTCCATAGGAACCTACAGCAAACAATAAAAGTGCCTGGAACTTACTGAAGATTGCTTCACCTGCTCAGGTAACTGTTACAAGGGCCTAACTGGTCCCCCTGACTGACCGCATTAAAACTAGCCAACAGCCAATGGGCATATTTGTTGAATTTGCCAGTGCTTGTTCACAGTGGAGTAAAAAGGGCATATTTCCTGTAGCTTTTAAAATCTATATCTCCGAAACCCTCCGGTGGATCTTTTTCGTTATGGTGTCTAAACATACATAAAAATAGTCTCTTTTTATAACTTGATGTCATATTTCTTGAGTGTCATGTGTATTTTTTCAATTGTTTTGGCACTGTTTTAATGTTTTATACTTGTTCCTTTGTGTATGCCTTGCTGCTCAGAGCCACAGCTACCCAGGGTTGAGCTAAAAAGTTTAACAAACAAAACCTACTGGAGAGAAGTGTTTTACAGAATGAAGTAATCTTACCCATTCAATCCAAACACTGGAAAAGCCCTTTAATAAGTGCAGTGAACGGAAAACACAGATCAACAATCTGTGCGACAGACTGACAGATGGACCCAAAAGTGACTCAAGCAAAAGAAAGTAAATGCATTTACAGCATGTTATCAGCGGAAAAGGTTTAATAGGCCTGCGCTAGATGTTATCTGTATTGGTGCGGAAGAAGAAATACCTATATGAATGCAACAAGAGATAAACTGATTGACTAGTAAAACAAATCTAAGAAGATAGGCAAATCAACCCACCTGGTGGAAAATAAATACCTCTGTCATTTCTTGGAATGTCTGGTAGCCTCCAAAAAGCTGGCGACCCCTACTTTTTTAACTTATTGACTTCTGACAATATTATAATTTTGCAAGAAGCATGGATGTCAACACCGTGGATACTACCTGAGTTCATCAATCATTCAAAATACGCGTTGGAATTGGCTAAAACAAGGAATAGTGTCAGCCTAAAGATATCATGCAGGATCAACATATGCTTTGCAACCAAAGAATGGAACATATTCCATTAAAAGCGGCAAATATGTGACATTAAACTGTTAGATAATTCCACAAATGGATAACAAATCTGTATGTACTGCAGAATAAAATGGAGGGATTCCAAAAACTCTTAGCCTCTTTTAAGGAAGTGGTGTCAAAAGAAAACTAGCCCGATGTACATATTCTTGTATGTGGTAACTTCAACTGCAAAGTGGGCAAATGAGGAGCCCAAGACATATTAATAATTGAACTCGAATGAGCACATGGGATCCTGACTACACCCCATACCTTCCCAAAAACTGTTGCAAGAGGAAAGTGCCTGGCTCAACTCTGTTCGTATGAGCTGCTTCTTAGAGGTCGAAATGCTTAAAATGACATCCAGACTGTTGTGACATACAATGCCTGAACGGCCAAATCTTTCATTGACTATTTCCTGAAGGCAACAGACTGGCATAGTTTTGAAAACTTGAAAAAACTGAGCTTCAGTCACTTGTGTGCAGCAACTCAGTAAGAGACAAAATTAGGGAGGCAAGATCCAGCTATAAGGCTATATAAGTAAACAGAAACGGTCTGATTCCATTAACATGAAGTAGCTAGAAATCGAAAAGGCTGCCATGAAAAAAGACTCAAGGGCCTTCTAGGTACACTTAGGAGAAGGCCTAGGAGCCAGAAAAAAGTATCTGAAATCTTAGATTAGTAAACAAGCTTGGTTAACTCATTTCTCCTCAATCTTTAACCCTACACCATGCTGTCCATAATTACCTTCATGATGGAAAACATGGACGGATTGACCCTCAGAATAAGATCCTGGTGTCCAAATTCATTATTAAAGAAAAGTGAGAGAAGCAATAGTGGATCTGAAAAAGGTGAAAGCACACTGACCCCAACAGAATACCACCGAGGCGTTCCGCTCAGAAGACCCGGACTAGTGGGCAGACAATTTGACAAAAATCTTCATTGATCTTGGCAGATCCAGCGTCCATCTTCTTGGCGAAATAGTATAATAATCCTAATCTACAAAAAAGCCTGAGAAATGTCCCGAAGACCTATAAACCAATTACCCAAATAAACATCAATTCTAAAAATCTCAAGATTGACTGTCTGGGCACTGGACAGCCGGTCACCAAAGAAAACATCCTTTCACCCATTCGAGGTAGGTTCAGGGAAGGACCCTTAACTACTGAAAAGATATTCACATTCCTACAAAGATTCATCACAGTCCAAACAATGCCTTTTTGTAGCATTCTTAAACCTCACTTTGGCTTTCGACCTGGTTTCAAGACATCACCTTTTTGGAAAAGCTAAGCACTATGGGCATGGGCACAGCCCTCTAGTCCCTAATACAACTATTGTATTCTAACACTACTTCCCAAGTTAGACTAAACCAGAAATGGCTATTCAGTTTATTAAAAAAAATATATAAATATATCAGAAATGGGGTAGGGCAAGGGTACTTACTGGCTTCCCTTTTGTTTTCCCCATTTATAAACAACCTATACGGGAAGGTAAAAATGGCCACATATGACATCTTGTAATAAATTACTTTAAAATACCTGCTCTTTTATGTGCCAACATTTTATTCTTGATGTCCAAGACCGCTAAGGGCCTTCAGGCTCAAATGTCAGGCACCAAAAATATTAAGTAAATCAACTAACAATTTATAAAAGCAAAACCAAAATCATGACTTTTAAGACAAACCTAAAGAACAAATCCATCCTCTGCATACATGGTACCAAAGTGGAAGAAGAGGAATTATTCAAATACTTGGGTTGGAGGGGGGGATAGTCAACAGAAACCTCCATTGATCTACTCCGATCCAGAACTCTTGAAAAAGGGGAGGCACTAGCAAACTCCATCGCTAGGATGGTTAGAAAACATTGACATCAATTTTCCAATTACATTGCCAACGTTTTTCAAGCAAAGGAAAGAAGCTAAATCTTTCATGGTGCAGAACTATCTGGCCTGGATAAGACTAAATGCTGTATTGGGCATTTTAAGAGGAAATTTCGGAAAGCAGTCCTCAATCTGCCATCATGTTTTTTTACAGCTGTCTTGGAATCTGATGTGGGCTACACCTCTGTAGAAGACTGCTGTCAGATGGTCCCTAAATAGTACAGGATAAAAAGACTAAAGGTATCTCATAATAACTTGGTCGACTGGGCCTAGAAAGAACTTTTTCAAATTAATTTCAAGTTCTCCTTTGCAACACTGTGGATCAAAGAAAAACAATAGACAGCATATTACTATCTCAATCTCCAAGTAATATCCAGTGAATCTTGGAAAAGAAAAGAAAATCCATTATGAACATCGTGGGGTCCTTTCCAAAGAACAGAAATAAGGAGCACTGCAAAAACGATCCCATGGAAACTACATTGGGGTGTTCGAACACTCTCCTAGTGGACAGCAATACTCTAACCAAAGAGAAAGGAGGCTTTTTGCTTTAGTGAAAGGAGGTGTTTACTGCTAAATGAAACATTGACTAAGAGGTAATCCAGCAATCTTTTCCAATTGCTTGTGTGGCACACAAAGGATTTCAAACATCTCATGTATAACTTCAACTTATACAACACCAGATTCCTGGGAAGGAGGCCATGGCGATGAAGGTGTTCAGGACTTTCTTGAGTTTGCAGCGATTTACTTGCACCCTAGCTTGAAGACACGAGGCGGGCAGGGATTGGTGGGTGCCCCCTGAGTGTATTAAGTTCATAATGGTGATGGTCATTTGAGTTGTGAGGGGGGCCACTAACTGGGCAGGTGCTCCGGTTTATGTACGTGGGTGTAAGTATTCTGATGTCAATGGCGTGGAATTGGGATTATGACATTTTCATAGATGTCTATCTTCTTGTGGAAGAAGTCCCTCAGGGAGTCTCATAGTTCCTGAGAGGGTGGGATGTTGTTAACGCTGCTATGGGGTTGGAAAACTCACTCACAATGGTGAAGAGTTCTTGCTTGGCCCTAATGCGATCTTCTAGGACCTTCTTTTTTGTTTCTGAAAGGAGGTGGTGGTACTGTTTTGAAATTGTGCAGTCCTTTATTTCCTTGCTGGTGCGCCGCCACTTTTCTACTGCGCTGAGATGCCCATGGGTATCTATGCGCTCTACAAATGAAACAGAAAAAAAGACAGACAGCCACGTGGTCTTTGGAAACACACGTTCACAAAGCACTGTTTCCTTCGAGAGGGGCCAGCTCGATCCTGCTGGACTTTTTGGTCGGAACCTGTTCATAGAGCCACCGTCTGGTTAGTTACCACTACGGTAGCTATTCAGAAGGGGAGGAATCTGTGGTTTAAAGTATCCATCAGAAGCACAAGTTGCGTACTTTCTAGAGTGATATTTCTGGTGGATATTCTATCTAACCGTAACTCCATTTCCCACCTCTTATTTCTGGGAGTTGGGCTCTCACTTACAAAGGTCCTAATCTAGAGATCCGCACACTGGTATACCATTTTGCGGATGGACTCTGCATCTGAGGGTTCAGACAGCCTAGAAAGCAACTGATGTCTGTGCGCACGAGTGGTGTTTGTATGAAGCACCGCTCGTCCCTTCCATATCGGAAGTACTTTGGTGAGGAGCTGCACTAAATCACCTAATTGTCTGATGAGATACTGCTAAAAGGCTTCTGTATCCAGTCTGGCACATGAATGTAGTATTCACAAAGTGATGAGTTTGCGGTTAGATAGGGTGTTCACCAAGAAGATAGTTACTGTAGTTACTGAAGGTAAGTCACTTGTTCTTTAGGGGGGGAAGAACCAACATAGGTGCAGTAAGTGCCTACAAGTAATTTTTTGTAGAACAAGCAGCCTCTACCTCTCATAGCTTTGGTTTCTTTTTTTTTTTTTTTTTTTTTAAAGACGTTTATTAAAGTTTCAGTTATACACAGCGTCTTGCACACAACCCGGAGGCTGGCCGCTATTTATCATGTGTAAAGTATCGCAACATCAATGCAATGGTAACGGCCATCCTCGCCAAGTTGTAATTCGTGTAAATAACATCTGAATACCTTCGGATAGTAGTGTTCACAGATCTATTCCGTCTCATTTTATAATAAACAACCATAACTTGTCTCTACGAAAAACAGGATTAAATCAGTCATTATCAGCATCCTACAGGGTTACATAATACAAGCATTTTCAATCGGGTCCTAAGTACATCATCACATTATGGAGACAGCCCCCTTCACAAGCCATATCCCTAGTCTTGCCTGGCACTCTCTGCGCCCCCCCCCGTCTAGCACGGCGCATCTCGTAATTGTGACTACGACCCCCCCCTAGATGTATTTCAAGTCACACAGTCTATATCGCAGCGGCTTAGACCACCACGCAGCACACCTATTCGAAAGACATCTCCTCCGTGCCCCAAACACACACAGAAGGCTATCATAGAGCAAAGACACTGTATCACACCCTCTACGGGTCATCATCAGGTTCCAGCAGTTCCTCCGGGGGCTCACATAGGTTCCCTCGATACTCGTTCCAATTATTCCATATTCTCGACCATTTCTTAGGGCACCCCCTATGCACATATACTGCCCTTTCTGCCACCATTGCTGAGTCCATATCATTACACCACCAAGTGCATGAGGGTTTCACACCAGATCCCCATCTCCTAGCAATGTTACGCTTTGCAATGGCCATACCCAGTGTCGCCCAGAGTTGCAATCCCTTGTTCATATCAGTAGGTGACCAAATGTTCAGTATACAACACTTGGGTTCATTCTGCAGCACAACCCCCGTCGCCTCCGATATCTCAAACAACACCTCCTCCCAATATGATTGTATTTTAGGGCAATCCCATAATATATGATAAAAAGTCCCAGGGGATCCACAACCTCTGAGGCAGGTAGGTTCCGGGGTGCGCCCCAGTTTGTGCAGTAGAGTACGTGAGTAGTATACTCTATGTAGTATTTTTAATTGTACCAGTTTCAGTCGTGAAGGTATGGTGGTCTCTCTGGGCGAGGCCAGTGCATGTAACCAGTCCTCATCAGCTATGTCTCCCAGATCTACCTCCCATCTACTGCGGAGGACTACCGTGGGGTCAGGGAGATTATTGACGAGCTTCCGATATGTGAGGGAGATCGCCTTCTTATCTAAGTGGTCAGTGAGGAGTCTATCCTCCAGGGGGGAGGATGCGGCAAGGATTGAGTCAGATGGGATGGCTCCCTGCAAGGCATGTTTGATTTGTGCATATCTATAGTGTTCATTTTCCCCCATTCCATACTTCTCTCGTAGGGCTGGGAATGAAATAACCTCCCCCCTTATCCATAGGTCTCCGATTGTCGAGATGCCAATTAAATCCCATTGCCTGAAACCTTTCGAATTCGACAGCGTGCCAAGTTTGGGGGTATCCCAGAGTGGTGTGGCTAGCGTAAGGACTCCCTCCCATCCTAGCGCTCTCTGTGCAGTGTGCCAGATCTTGATTGTGTGGGCCGTAGGGCCCGTGAGTGTGTGCCGGCGTTTGTCTGAGTATAGTGCTTTCATAAGTTTGTCTGGGGGGAGAACGGTCCTGTCAAGAGCGTAGGCCGGATCCTGTTGCGGGGCATGCAGCCATTGGTTCACCACCATTAGTTGAGCTGCCCAGTAGTATAGCTTGACGTTCGGCAAGGCAATGCCCCCGTCATACAAACTACGTGACAATTTAGCCTGTGCTATACGGGCCGGTTTACCGTCCCATAAGAGCGCGGTGATCTCAGCATCGATCGACTTCAGATATGGGAGAGGGACCGGAAATGGGGTGTTTTGTAATGCATAAAGGAGTCTTGGGAGTGAGAGCATTTTAAAGAGGGCCGCCCTGCCCAGTAAAGTCAAAGGAAGGGAACGCCAGTGCTTCACATCCGACCTTAGCCTCTGTAGAGGTTTCAGTAGGTTTTCTTCCATAAAAACTGTCGCCTGTGGGGTGACGTATATCCCGAGATATTTAAACCCTCTGGCTACCGTTTGCAAGGTGCAGTCATGGAGTAGCATGGGCGCCGAACCGCGCAATACATACAAGAGCGACTTGGCCCAGTTAATGGTATATCCCGAGACGTCACCATAGGCCTTAAGTATGGCCATTAGCGTCGCTAGGGACGGGGTCGGAGACGTCAAATATAGCAGTACGTCATCAGCATAGAGGGAGATGCGGTCTTCCCAGCCCTCTCCCCACGAGATGCCTCGTATCTGTGGATCCATACAGATTTTCACCGCTAGTGGCTCAAGTATGAGGGCGAATAATAGTGGGGACAGGGGGCAGCCCTGGCGGGTGCCGCGACCCAATGTAATCACGCGTGACGTGTGCCCATTCGCAATGACCTGTGCCAAGGGTGCGGTATAGAGGAGCCTAACCCAGCCACAGAAGTTAGGGCCAAAGCCCATCCTCTTGAGCACCGCAAAAAGGAACGGCCACTCCACAAGATCGAACGCCATGGTAGCGTCTAATGAGAGAATTGCGGCATCTTCCCGTAGTGAGGGAATGCGATGTAGTATTCCGTTTAGTCTCCGCAAATTAAGGGAGGTATTACGCCCAGGCATAAAGCCTGATTGGTCTGGGTGTACCAGAGTTGTGAGGTGAGGTTGTAGACGCAGAGCCAGGAGTTTCGCTAGCACCTTAGCATCTGCGTTCATTAGTGAGATCGGCCGGTATGAGGATGTCAGGTCAGGTGGCTTACCAGGCTTGTGTATAGTGACAATAGTGGCCAACCTCTGATCCGGCGAGAGGGAGCCCCGGTCCAAGCAGTCAGCGTACATGGGAAGCATATGGTGGCAAAGGGTCGATGACATTGTCTTATACAGTTCGATCGGTAAACCGTTGGGTCCCATCGCCTTTCCAGTGTTTAGGGCTGCCAGGGCCACCCCCAACTCTTCCCCCGTCAGGTCAGCCTCTAGGGATTGCGCCTCGTCCTGCGAGAGTGTGGAGAGAGGAATGTCATGTAGGAATTGTGTGCAGTCGTCTTCTGACACTTCCGCACGTGCTGTATACACTGATTCATAGTAGGAAGCCAGTTCCTCCACTATGTCAGGGGGAGAGGTTGTGCAAGTACCGTCTGAGAGTGTCAATGCGGCTATCTACCTACTCGCCCTTTCCTTCCTTTCAATCCATGCAAGCATTCTCCCAGTCTTATCTCCTAATTCATAGACCCTGTGTAGCGTGTCAGCTAACCTTGTCTTTGTCATGTCCTCTGCGTACAATCTGAATTCCTGGGAGGCCAATGTCAGCGTGTGTGCTGTGTCCTCTGTGGGGTCAGAGGCGTGTGCTAACTCCGCGGTCTGGACCGCTGTTTCGAGCGAATCTATGGTTGCCCTCTGTGCCCTTTTATGCCTGGTGATAGTGGAGATGGCGTGCCCCCTGACCACCGTTTTGTACGCCTCCCATAGTATCGACGGTGATTCGACCGAGCCCACATTATCTTCGAAGTAATTCGTGGTAGCTGTTTTGAGCGCTTTAGCAATGGTACGATTTTTAAGATACCCAGGATAGATTGGATAAATTCGCTGTCGTCTGGTGGGGTGCATTGTGTAGGTGAGTAGCACTGGGGAATGGTCAGAGATCCCTCGCGGTAGATGTTCTATGGACGCAATCTTTTCTGGGGGAACGGCTAGTGTCAGTAAGTAGTCCAGCCGGGAAAGACTACCATGGACTCCCGAGATAAATGTGTAATGTCGATCCCGGGGATGCTTGAGTCTCCATACATCTAACAGTCCCAACGCATCTAAGAATTCTCGGACCAGGTGGTCTGCTCTGGTAGCCTCTCGGGGAGCAGCATCATCTGGCACCGCATTGAAGTCGCCACCAATAATTAGTTCCCCCTCTGGGAGTCCAAGCAGTAAGTTACCCAGGTCTTGGAAGGCTCCTTGATGTAACGCAGGGGGGATGTATACTGTTAGTATATTATATGGCCGTCCCTCCCATTGGCAACTGATCGCTGCAAAGCGTCCCTGGTCGTCAGCCCATGTGTGTTTGATAAGTAGGGGTGCATTTTTGGAAACCAGGATACCAACTCCACGTGAACCCGAGGAGAATTCTGCGTGTGTGACCATTTTAAACCCCCAGCGGTTAAGGGCCTGACAGGTTGTTCCCACCAGATGTGTCTCCTGGAGCAATACTATTGTCGGGGCCTTTCTCTTAAGGAATTGTAGGACCAAACCCCGTTTAATTTTGTGGCCCAGCCCATTGACATTCCAGGAGATGATAGTAAGCGGGGCAGTTACCAGCGGGGGTGAGTGTGGGCGAGGCGTTAAAAGGTCTTGGTCAGCCATGATTGTAGGTGCTCTTGTGTGTCAGGAACTTTGGATATAGCATTCGGACCGGGGTCCAGCAACATTAAGTATGGGAAGCCTTGACTGTGGTGATGAGTGCCTGGCCCTGTGCAGAGGCAATACTGAGAGTGTCCCGCGCCAGTGTGCAGAGTCAGCCTATACAGGAACCTGTGACTATTGGAACTTCGGGACCTGACTAACGAATAAACACCGTTCACTAAGTGCAGGGGCGGTAGTGTCCCTGAATATGAAACTCGGTCAGGGGTCCAATACCAACTATCGTACCGAGTAGTGCTCAGAGCGGATACAAAACCCTCCCCCTGTCGAGCTAGGTGGCCTATAGAGAATACCAGGCGTACCAGGTAGCCCCGCCCGCGCTGGCGTGGAAGACCCAGCAGCGTGCACTGGTTCCAGAGTAAGTGTCCTGTGGTCGTGTGTACATATAACCCTAGGAAAAACATGAGACTTAAGAGAGAACAATATAACTTGGCAAACAACCCCCCCCCCCGTCCATCCCCCCCTCCCTGCTATACGGACATAGAACCGCCCGCTCCCCCAACTTAGCAGAGTGCCTGCTCCCATTCCCCCCCAATGTACTTGCTTGCGGGGTAAGTGTTCCGTGGTACTAGTGACCCCATCAGTCACAGTCTGCTCTTCCTGTTCATAGTTCAACGGCAGCCCTTTCACCTCTCGTGGTCACCTGTGGATAAGACTGTGCCAATAAGGAACTCATATTTCAGGACATCGTTCGTCGGCTTCCGGTCCCTCCTCCAGCTCCTTGTCATGATTTTCTCCGGCCGCCGCTGGTGAAGTTTCTGTACTCTCGAACCGTCGGTTTCGTTGGCCTTTGCCCGTGCGTCCAGACCCCTCCACCCGACGCCAACCGTCCAGCCAGTCCCACGCCGCCTCCGGGGTATCAAAAAACCAAGCTTTATGATTATCCACGACCCTAAGTTTCGCCGGGAACAGCATCGAGTAGGGCAATTCCTTTGCTCGTAAGGCCTTTTTGACCTCAATGAAGGTTTTGCGGCGCCGGGCCACCTCGGCCGTATAGTCAGGAAAGAAGGCCAACGTAGAGTTTTGTATTTTGATGGGCGGGGCATTTCGGGCCGCTTGGAGTATGACATCCCTGTCACGGAAGTTAAACAGCCTGGCCAATACAGGTCTTGGTGCTGCTCCAGGTTTCGGTGTTCCACCTGGGACCCTGTGCGCTCTCTCCACTGAGAAGAAGTTTGATAGACCTTTTGCTCTCAGTTCGGTCTTGATAAGGTCTTCTACGTAAAGGTCCATCGCCCGTTTGCCCTCCGATTCTGGAATTCCTAGGATTCGGACATTGTTACGCCTAGCCCGCCCCTCCTGATCGTCCAGCTTGTCCTGCAATTTCTTAGTGACCGCTTCCATCCGTTCCATGGCCAGCTGCAGTTCGGAGGTGTCCTCAACCAGGGACTTCGTGACCACTTCAACCTGCGCCACCCTCTCGGTCATTTTGTGAAGGTCCGCCCTCAGTAAGCCGACATCCGAGGAGATGGCCCCCACTGTAGTTTGGACATTAGTGAGCGTCCTCATTAAATCCTCGAGTGTCACCTTTTTTCCTCCGTCACCTTCGGGGCTTTTGCCTACGGACGCGCGGCCTTCAGGGTGTTGCGAGGGGTTCTTCTCGAACGCGAATTTTTCAAGTCGCGACTGAGCAGCGTTGTGTCACGTTCCTTTTCCCGCCATTCCGCCGTCCCCTCGTGGGCCGTCAGATGCGTCAGCTCCGGCCAGAGTCCCAATGCGTCTTGATCCCCTAGGGTTCGGCCGCACAAGTAGGACGGGCCGTCGAGGAGGCCGTTCCGATCAGGCGTCTGGGGTAGGCTCCGAGAATGGCTCAGTGGGTGGGATCCCCAAATCCGAGGCTGTCCAATGCAGTGAGTAGAGCCAGACCGGGGCGAGATGAGGCTCTGGCAGACGGGAACCCCAATGCAGAGCGTCTGGCGGTGTTCAGGCCTTTATGCCACAGTGGCCCCACTGTTACCTTGGGCGATCCAAGTCCTGGGGGGATGAGGGTGCACACAGTGGTGAGTACTCGCTACCCACGTTGCGTGAAATTCTCGCTGGTCCAATGCACCCCCTCCAAGCTGCAACAAGTCCGCAGTATAGGTAGGCGACTGCGCCACAGAGCCTATACGTCGGCGGCCCCCGTCCGGGGCGGAACGGTACCTGCTCGATCCCAGGTGGAGGCCCAGGAAGTCGTCACCTCACCGGTGCGGTCCCGTGAGCAGCCGCTATGCAGGCGGGGTCTGAGCCGCAGGATGGATGACACGCCTGGCAGCAAATGGTCAGGGCCGCCCTGACTCCGTGGCAATGGGGCTCTCCCCTCCCTCCGGTAGCACAGGCGATGGCAGGAGTGGTGAGGGGTGGGTCGTATGCTGGCCTGAAGCCACAGCGGCGGTCTCACCCGCTGCCAATGACGTCTTCGGTTCCCCGGTCTCTGGGAGTTCTCCGCCGGCCCCCTCGTTCCCAACCAAACCAAGGGAGGGGGGGGTGTGGGGGGTCGCCGACCCACCTCAGGAGCGCACCGTCACCGGTGTTTTCGTCCGTCGTTTGATGCTGGAAGTTTCCTCCGGGCGACGGTCAGAGTATCAGCGCGGGACTTCCGGTCTGGTCTCCCGGCAGTCTTCCACTTCCGGCCGGATAGTGCTCCAGGCCAGGCCGGTGCAGCCACGATGGTAACAGGCCGCAGGCAGGCACTCCAGCACGGGCTGATGCCGGTGTCGGAGGAACACCGGGGTTTCGGCAGGGGACGCCGCTTGGAGTCATCTCGTGGAATCGATCGCCAGAACAGCAGAGATCACGGATCAATGAGCGGATTCAGAGATGGGGTCTCGTTTTACCACGGAGCTCCTCTGCTAGGCAGCCATTCCAGTCGGCTGCTAGCCACGCCCCCCTAGCTTTGGTTTCTTGATAGTGATCAAGTTAGTGTATGTGTTAGGATCTTGCAGAGGACAAAACTGACTTGTTATCCTACTGAGTAGTTCTGTGTTCAGAAGTCTTGATTGTATAACTAATCTTATTTTTCAATTACACCAGCCATGTTAGAAATTGCAGATACATTACATAAACATTGCCTCAGATAGTACAAACTTTAAAACACAGCAGCTTCTAAAAACTATTTCTTTAGTCACCTAATTAAAATAATTTCTCAAAATCATTATAATCTAACACCTAAAGTACTATGTTTTTACAGCTACCTTTGAGGTCTGCAGCGTACCTTTTACATTCAACGATTAGACAAAGGGTAAACATAGAAGCCAATAAACTTCTTTTCTCCTCTTGTGTTAATTTTGATACCTATGTGAAAAGGCTACATCTGGAGGAATTCCTGTTTCAATGTGGACATCCAGAATATTATCTATAATTTCATGTATATGTAATAACACATGGTTTACTTCAGTGAATTTAGAAAACAAATATTGATTTACACTCTCCGTTTCTTCTAGTTATGTCCTGGGAGGAGGTGCTCTGTGCATGGAACTTCTTACAAAACAGGTACTAGACTATGTGAAATGGTAAACAAATAAAATATTTTGTGTGTGATGCATAGCTATTTTTATAGCTAATCTGCTTTCATCAACGTTCATATAAGTGCACTGTTTTTTGATAAAGTATTGGCTTACTTTCATTTGAGAACATGGATTTTTCTCTGATGTCAGACTGTAGACTGTGCCACAACATGATTAGAAGCTAGCTAATTATAGTTCCCCCAACCCCGCCCAGACGTCGGTCCTGTGCTCGCTATACCACTGGATTCGAGCTAGCCTGGCTGATGAGGGCTGATACTCCGAAATCGGTCCAAGGATGGTTGTTTTCCGGTACAGGGAGAACCTGGCCTGGTAGTTTTGTCTGGACTGTTCCCATGGGGAGCAGGGTTAGGTCTGATTTGCATATGGCTGGGTCCAAACGGGAGTGGCATGGTGAGCAAACCAATAGATTTAACACAGATCTGTGACTGGAGGTGAATATTTGATTTGTTCTGCATTTGTGTATTAGTTTTGATCTGTCTAATAAGTAGGGCTGGAACCAAAGCAGCTTGCACCTCCATGCATGTTGATTTGATCCTCCTCCGGAGGTAGTTGTAGTGATTTTGACAGCAAGGTTTCCTTCTGCAAAATCGGTGTATGGTGAACACTGGGACATATTTGTGGCTTGGTGCAGTGCGAGTCTGGTGGACCTGTTGCAGACAAAACTGTTGGATACGTTATTGTTTGCTTTGTTTTTAGCCTGACAAGGACTTTCTCTGGACGCATTTAGGTGTTACCTGACTGCCGTTTTACTTTTGCCGGACCAAACTTACTTATTCAAATCACTGATTGTGGTGCCTTTCCTAAAAGGTTTACAACATGTTTCCATCTAAGTCCTTTTTGATCCCACAGTATGATTTAAATCTGGTTATCATGTTTTTAATGTTCACCCCATTTGAACCAATACACAGTTGTCCATTGCACCTACTTACCTTAAAACAGTTTTCCTGGTTGCAGTAACATCTGCATGATGGTTGCGGGAGGCCCTTTCGGTCCAGCATCCCTGTACCATTTTGTTTTTCAAACAAACTGATGTTAAGAACTCAAGCAGCTTACCTACCAAAGATAGTGTGACACAGTTTCATATTGGGCAAGCCATCACACTCCTTACCTTCCTTGCTCTACTTCATCCCTTGAAAGAGGAATAGACTCCATTATTTGCACCCCATGAGGGAACTCCGTTTTTACATTGCTCGTACCAGTGAACATCAGCACTTTCAAGAGAAATGCTGATGAGGCAATACACAAAATACCATACACATAAAGCAAAGTTCATTCAGCAGGTGTAGTTCGTTTTTCAGCAAATCTTTATTTTTCCAAAAGGTCCTTTGCATACATGTAGAAAACAGCGAGCGCGTTTCACCCTTGACAAGGGCTTCTTCAGGGCATTGGTAAGATGACCAGACTTGCGTATCCATTTATATAGTCCAGTAATGTTATTGCGGACCGTCCCTGTTATATGGATGTCGTCTCCAAACAAGAAGCCTAATGCCAATAGTGAGTATTCTAATGTCATCAATCCAAAAAGACTGTAAGTTGTCTCAGATAGCGGAGAAATATGTCTTATGGCATTCTTAAGCCTCCAGTGCAATCAGGTAGAGTGCTTTATTCAGTCTGCATGTGTGTGTTGAAGATTCCGTGTCCGGCAGCAGAAGCAATACATATTGCTGCTGCTGCCGGACACTGCATTGGATTGATGACATTTGAATACTCACTATTGGCATTAGGTCTCTTGTTTGGAGACCATGTGAAGGGTGAAATGCTTTGGCTGTTTTTTACATGTATACAAAAGACCTTTTGGAAAAATAAAGATTAGCTGCTAAACGAACTACACCTGCAGAATTAACTTTGCTTTATGTTTACTGTATTTTGATGATTTTGTGTATTGCCTCTCATCAGCCTTTCTCTTGAAATTATTTATGTTCATGTGGCAGCTGGCCATTTGAGGTGAGCAATACAATTTGAGAGTACCTTTAGTGACTAGCCTAGGTAGTGCAGTTGCTGAATACCCTGCTGCCCTTTGCCTTTTTTGAAAACATCACTTTGTAGGGTTGCCTGGGGCAAAGAAAGGCGAGGCAGTGCAGAAAAAGGCCACCTCCCGATGGATAGTCTGCTCCATTAAGATCTGTTGCGCAGTGGCTAAGAAGCAGCCTCCACAAGATAAGGCCTAACGGCCAACTGCACTAGGACTAAATCTGCTACTGCTGCATTGGCATGTGGAGTACCTGCAGTGGATATTTGCCAGGCAGATTAATGGCAACTAGGGCACACGTTGACAAAATGCTATTGCCTCAACGGTCAGGTTTGTCGAGATGGGCATTTTGCCCTCACTGTCCTTCAAGACGTATTAATTTGAGTCATTCCACAAACCCACCACCTTGGCAGGTACTGCTTTGGTATCTGTTCACAAGGTAAGGAATCTTCAGTTAGCAGCATTCATCAAAAGAACACGTTATTTAATTTTGGTAACACAATCCAATCGCAGAATCATCACCACGCTCCTACCTCTCCATTCTGTGGTATGGTCTATAATATATTTTTTTAAATGACCCCTATTGAGGAATCTGCACACTGGTTTCTTGTCTTTGCTGGTGGGCTCCGTGTCTGAGGAAGCGGATCATTTAAGAAATGGATGTCCGTGCTCATGAGTGGTGCTTATGTGCAGCTCCATCATGATCTCCTCAGCAAAATAGAATTAATGTAGTTACACTGTGCCATCTACCAGTGCACAGGAACAATGCTTTCGAGCTTTCCGGATCTAGTCTGGCACCTCCGGGAATATTCACAAGGTGAGGAATCTGCAGTTAGAGTAACCTCGGAGAGCGTTACTGAAGGCAAGTTACTTGTTCATTTAGTTTTGAGGAAAGCTAGGGAAACCTGTATGCTGGCACTTAAACTTGCCCTAGGTAGTGACTTAGAAGAGACATCTTACTGTGGGCTTTTTAGAGTAACTGTTATTAGCACATTGGTTTCCCTAAGTGGCACTGCATTCTTGCCAAAGAAATGGGAAGCTGACTTGCTCCCCGTCAGGTTTATATAGCCTCTTTCACATAAACAGTGAGATGTTAGAACAGAGGAAGCAACAACTTTCACTATGCGTTAAAAAAAAAAAAGCACTTGGCTTATGTAGATACTGACTGGGTACAACTGACAGGCTCAAATGATGTGAACCTATGAGTGGTGGTCTCTGTTTGAATGGAAATAGAAGTAAGTAAAAAGGTTAACATTTTTAACTGGTCATTTTTTATTTCTTCCGTTTTTTGTAAAACTGATTTCTTGCTAATCTTTTTGGGGGCATACCCTTTTGTTCAAAATGTGTTTCTTGGTGTTCTTCTTGACATCCAACGAAAGGCTTGCAGCTCTGCGCATTTGTCAGGCATGTGGGCATATCTTGCCCCTTGGGCATGCTGCAAACCTTTTTAGGTGTCGCCTGGCATATGAGCGAGCATGCGCTCCTCGCCTGGGAGAGCTATAGTAAACAAGTCAGTTGCGAGAAGGGAACTTGAGCCCCGCCCCTCATTTGGGTAGCATCAGCTTTTATGGTAAACGCTGGCTTCCCATTGGAAAGGAGGGATTTTCGTTGCCTCCCTTTGGCTTTTTGCCGGACTGGCTCGCTTGATTCACGGCTGTTGTGAAGACTTTTCTTATCTGCTTGTTTATTTATCAAGCAGATAAGTAAAGTCTTCACGACGGCTCCATCATGCTGCCTGCACGCGCTAGTCCGGCTCTGTGATAGGGCATGTATTTCAAATCACGCTGCCTTCACGCCGCCTTCTCTCCATAGAGACTTCACTGTCACTGGCAAAAAAACGCGCTAGCTGTTGGACATTACTTTTTGTTTACCTATTTGGAGATACTTCCTGACGTGTTGGCACTGCTAATAGGACTACCCCCTCAATTTAAATAAGCTTAATTGTCATGCCTGTCCCCGCAAGGCCGATTAGGAGCTTTCCCGATTCGGAGGTTAACACAGCCGTGAGGAGGAGCTGCCAAATTTCAATAACTCTCTAAGCGTGCCAGTTTTCTGCCTCTTCAAGAAAGGGCGTGCGACGGCCCATCTTCCCGTCTAGTTTTAGTTTCCCTGCTGCCTCTGTTCGTATCTTAGCACTGCAGGCTTAATAAAAGGTGTGCGTGCTTGTTTAGAGCAGGCACAGACTCGTATGTAGGGCTGCACTTTCTGTTGACACCAGACTCCCAGTTCGAGCTGCAGTTACAAGTGGGCACATTCTCCCCTTTAGAGCTGCCCTTGCAGTCAGCGGGCTCAGTTTCCCGTTTAGGTCTCAGCTTACTGTGGGTTCAAATCCCAGTTTACAACATCCCTTACTGTGGGCACAGTCCTCCGGTAAGTAACCCCTTTCGACTGGCCAGTTGCCTCTGGCACTGGTCGTAGCAGGCACAGTCCTTCCAGCAGGGTTGTTCTTCAGCCTGTGGTCCCTCAGAGTGGTTCCTTGGGTCTTTACCACAGCTGCAGTCACTGCTGGCTGTAGATGCTCTTTTTACCCGGCAGGGGACTGACCGGCAGATTCTTCTGTTCGGGTTATGAGATCACTTGGGCTTTCTGAGGACTCTCTCTGCGCTGTGCTCTTGAGGCGGTAAAGGTGTTCTGCTCCAGTCAGGGAGTCCGAGTGCAGCTGCGAGGTGTCCTATTGGAGGGGGTGTGCTGGAGGGGGCGTCTGAGTGCAGCTCTGAGTTGTTGTGCTGGAGCCTGGTGTGAGTGCTAGCCCGAGGTGTTCTGCTTGAGCCCAGTGTCTGAGTGTAATTCCGCCCCCTCTCCCGAGAGAACAGCGGTGTTGCGGTGGAGCCACACAATGCTCTCGGCAAAGGTTTTTTTTTGCATATCCAGTACATTGTTTTCATGGATGTTCGTAAGTAATATCAAATATTCTCTGGAATTGAGGGGGGCCATTTTAATTTTGGGGAACCTATCACAACCCAAACTTGTTGGTGAAATCGTGTGCTAAGGGCGCCCCACCTTGGGAACAACAGGAAAAGATCCGATGTGTGCCTTGTCCGAGGACTGGCAAGTTCAATGGGTTAATAGTCGCATCCCCTGTGCCGTGGCTTGGTCTCCCAGCAGAGCCTGTATGTGGTGTAAACACCAGCTTTGCACGCGTGTTGCCCAGCAGCAGAGCTCTGTTTTATGTGCCAAATTTACACCATTGTACTCCTACCCAGTGTATTTATTGTGTTTTATTTCCATGTGTTTGCTGTGCATAATACCAGTGTATTTCATGAACACATGCACACATCGTGTTTGAATGTGTTAGCTGTGCATTTTGCCAGTGTTTTTAAAGTGCACAATAGTTGAAGGTGTGCAGTACAGGCATTGTTTTTTTCCCAAGCGTGCCGTGTTAATGTGTACATGGTTTTAATATTAAAAAACAACAGCCCCATCACCTTATCACTGGAGACGTCATGTCCTCAGAAGACGAACTGCCCACACTCTAAGGTACAAGTTTGTGATTGCAAATCAGGCTTGGCTCTTTGGTTGTTAGCCTGACATTGATGGCGTTTTTTTTTGTTAATCATCCAAAACAATGACTTGTTAAAAGGCTATGTATGTGGGCACGTGTCAAAGGCTGTCGTGACTCATGACATGCTGACGCTGTCACATTGTGTTCCGTTCAGTCAGGAGATTCTGTGCAAATAGATTACTGGCAGGAGGCACTTTGAGCACATCACGAGCCTTGTCTAAGGCACGTGACTTACAAAGGGTCGCACCTAGGCTGAGAGAAATGTAATCTCTGCCTTCTGAAGGTTACTACTAATCATTTGTGCAGCTGGTGCAGTGGCACCAGGCGTGGGCATGGAGGAGATCGTATTGCACCTCGGTTAGGGTTGTCTTGTAATACTCAACTGGTCGTCCTGGGTGGGCATTTTCATTGCCTGCTTTGGGTCCCCCATCCGCTTGGTAGCAGCTGCCCCTCCACGTGAAGTGATGACGCTTGACAAAGTGTCAGGAGCCAGCAGAACAGATCATCCCTGTGCACCAATCCCACCATAGAAGGCCCGTGCGTGGACTCTGTATGTCAGTGTATTTAAAATTCACAGCAATGGTCTGGAATGCTTCAATTACTTACTGGTAAAACCAAGACTCGAATTCTACTCCCTCTTCCCAGTCTTACACCATGGGATAAAGACTAGGAGGAAGAAGTGAAAAGGATGTAATGCTTAGATTACTTCCTGGTAATCACAATACACTGATTTACACTCACTTGTGTACAGTGTATATTTGCTGTACATTCTTTCTATTACATTGCAAATGATTGTTCGTGTTACGACACAGCATGGTTGCAGGGCGCTAGGCACAGGACTAGCACTCCAGCGGTTAACCGGTCCGCTGCATCTCACAGGAATGGTGACGGGGAGAGAGGGGAAGCCTCTGCCTGGCTGCAGTTCCCTCGACATCTCCTGCTGCTGCAGCAACATGCACAGCCGTGGGAGCCCAGGATAATACAGGCAGTGAGCGCACGTGCTGCCCAGGCACAGGAGCATCACTGCTCCCGCTCTGCTAAAATCCACTCCTCCTTTCATCCTCCTGGTCTCTATGGCTTCCAAAGCTCACTGGAACTAGCTTAGCATACTATTGGTACCTGCTTTTCTCCTGGCTCTCACAGATAAAATGTATTTTGTATTAATGTGGTCTTGAATTTTTACTGCTGTGTGTTTTAGATAACACTTAAAATCAGCGCTCACCTAGGGTACAGGTGAAGCCCACATTTCTAGATAACTGTTGTGGCATAGAAAAAGTGCGCTTCACCCAGGATCAACTAGTGATGCTGGGATTAAACCTCAGATCTTTCTTCTCTATACTAGACAGAAAATGCTTAAATACATATACCTGTTAAACAATCATAAAATTCTTTAAAGATTACGAAACCCAGTCTGAAATATCATCTAAGTAAACGAGCACTGACACCAACTGGGTTTGAAAGTGGATGTGTTGTTAATGTGTCGAAATAGATATAGATAGCAAATGCCCCATATTGTTGACAACTTCAACTAATGCTAGCTTTTTAACCAACAACCAGTTGCACCCTGGGACTTATAGTTTCGCTTTAACCTTGCTATGTAAAATCTCAATGTTTACGAATGTTCAATGTAATAAGTTGGGAACTTGTTAAAGCACACCAGCAATGCACGTGTGACACCTTCAGCCAGTCCTTGCAGTTGGTTGCATGATCTTTTTATTTCTTTTTTTAAGCGCATTCTAACAGAGTTCACCAGAGTGCAACTTATTATCAGCTGTAGTATACGGATCTTTACTCCTAAAACATATTCACTAATGACTGACTGCTTGTTTATATTATTGTGCTAAGCCTTTTCCTCTTTGATTAAGTGGGCTCTCATTCAGTTTGGGGCACGTGTTGGTTATTTTAAGGTATTGAGAAGCTCATCCACACTCAGAATTGCTATGGCCATGAGCAATAAGGTTACTCCAGTATTGGAACTTTCATAGATTCCCATGCTTGTATCATTCCCGTCGTCGGAATGGGAGTCCCTGGCATAAATAAAAAAGCAATAGAAACCATCACTAAAACAGAACCCAGGCCTAGGCCTATTCCTGTTTTGCATCCTATCTACCTCATTTTTTTTACTCTTTTACGAAAAGAACAGCCAATCAGCTTGGACTCACCCCTTGGAACCCTCCTGAGAGAAGCTCAGAACCTCAGATTTTTCTACCGCACGTTGTGCTAGGGAGTCTCCACTGTGCTCTGCTCAGTTTTGTTCTAGAACCTAGTTCTACAGCTTTTGCTTCAATTCCTTCAGGATGTCAGATAAGGAGAAGAAGGCCCTTTTTAAGGCTTGTGCTACCTGTTCTAAAAAGGCGTATATTGAGGATAAGCATAAGGACTGCATTTACTGTCTGTACCCAGATCACAAGGCTGCAGACTAAGATTTGCCGCAATTTTTCAACAAAGACTTGACGGGATCGAGAAAGGCGTTTTTTGACCTGGCTCCAGAATCTCAATCAGTGTCTAGTGACAGTGATGACTCATCTTCTGCGTCCTCTTCCAGAAGGTCTGTAAAAAGGGGTAGAGCTTCTCCTTCACCTTCTGAGAAATGCCCTGGTAAGGCCTTGAAAAATACCTCTGATAGGTCTGAAGGGCCTAGTCCTGTCGAATCTCCTCACCGAGGTGTAAAGGAGAGGGAAGGACTTTCAAAGGAAGTAAGGCTTGAGAGGAAATCCAGCTCTGTTCCTCCTGGCTATTCTTAAATGATATAATCGCCAGATGTGGCGCGACTTTTCCCTTATCTAGATCAGCTGCCAGAGGAAGAGAAGAAAGAGGCTAAGCGGATTCTTCAGGAAGGAAAGATTACATCAGCGGAAATCATAGATTGTGCAATGGATATTGCAACAACGGCTTTTCGATCCTTAGCTGGAGCCGCAGTTCTGCGGCGACTGGGCTGGTTACGGGCCACGTGGTTCCGCCCAGAAGTCCAAAACAAAATCTTGGATATGGCTTTTGATTGGGAAGCGCTATTTGGCAAACATATTGACGTTGCGCTTCGAGATATCAAAAAGGATACGGAAACCGCAAAATCCTTCGGGAATTTGCAATACTGCAAGTTCCCATTCCAAGGAGCGAGAGGAAGAGGTAACTCGATATAGAGAGGAAGTTATCAACAACAACGTTACTCCTCATATGGTTCCAAAACGCAATAATACAGCCCTAACTACATTCAACGGCAAAACCAATCTTTGTCGTCTTTCTCTCAGTCGAACAACAAAGGAAGACAAGGTCGCCAGGGCAGAGAAAACTCTAAGCTCCAATAGCGGCTTGCTGGCTCTGACTACTGCCCCTTCTCCTCCTGTATCATCAGTGGGAGGCAGAGTTTCTCATTTCCTCCAGAATTGGCAACAAATAACATCGGATTGGTGGGTATAGAACATCATTCTTTATGGCCATACCCTGGAGTTTGTACAACCACCACCATACAAGCCCCCTCACGCCCTGGTATCGAAACATCTCAGTCTGCTACGATTAGAGGTCCATCAAATGCTCGTCAAGGGAGCTATAGAACCCGTCCCTATCTCTCAAAGGGTAAAGGGATTTTACTCCCGGTTCTTCCTAATTCGGAAGACGTTAGAAAAGTGGTGCTCTATACTAGATCTGAGGGAGCTCAACACCTATCTCATCAAATAATCTTTTTGGATGGTTTCTCTACAAGACATCCTTCGTCTTCTCAACTCAGGGGATTTCATCGCCACTGTGGATTTAGAGGATGCTTATTTCCTCATACCCATCCATCCAGCTCACAGGAAGTATCTTCGCTTTACAGTAGCCAAGAGCCATTTTCAATTCAAGGTTCTTACTTTTGGTCTGTGCTCATCTCCACGGATCTTCACGAAGGTGTTGGCTCCGGTAGCAGCCTTTCTTCTAAGACAGAAACTCCAGGTCTTCCCTTATCTGGATGACTAGTTGATAAAAGCTCCTACCAAGCAGGCAGCAAAAGAATCAGTCATAAGGTAGAATAGGGGTTGGGAGCACACTGCCTCACAGTCCCAGCACAGTTCGCCCCTTTGCATCCTGGTAAATGCAGTACACAGTTCAAACTTACTTCAAAGTTAGCTGGAGTTTTTCACCAAAGTTAGTGCAGACATTGCTGTAGATCTCTAGACACGTGTTTCTGGGTTTACCCCGTCTTCATTAGAGAGCAGCAGTATTAGAGAGCAAAGAAAAATCATCTGGGGTTGCTGGAAATGCTGCCAAGTTTCTCTCAGGTCACAGTACCACTCACAGGCACACAGGTGCATCTCCAAGAATCAGTCATAAGGTGTACACGTCCGTTTTCCAGTCTCGGCCTGACGCTCAGCGAACAGAAGTCTTCTCTTCTTCCGTCAAGGACAGCCAGGTTCCTAGGGGCCATTCTGGACACTTCAATAAACAAGGCTTTTACGTCCTTAGAGAGACCAGAGAAACTAATGTCAATGCCTTCCCCATTGTTAAAAAGAAAGTCACTTTTCAGTTCGCCTCTACAAGTCCCTGCAGGGTTCCATCTCTTCATGCATACCCCTGAATCCGCATTGCAGGCTAAGAATGCGTCCTCTTCAGGAGGAGTTGGATTTGCAGTGGCGCCAAGTTGACGGATCTTTCAACAACAGATCTGAGTTAACAAGACTATGCGAGACGCTGCATCTTGGTGGATGACCAAGGAAAACATTTCTAAAGGGCTGTCTTTCAGACTATCCCCGGCTCTGCACATTATAACTACAGATGCCTCTCTCGAAGGCTGCGGAGCAGTGTTACAGGACCTTCACGTAAGCGGCCGATGGAGACCTCAGCATCAGATATTGCATATCAATCTGCTAGAACTCAGGGCGATTCGCCTAGCGTTACAAGCTTTTCTTCCAAGAATACGACGTTCTTCAGTCCTTATACGTACGGACAACACGACGGCCATGCATTATATAAACCATGAAGGAGGTACCAGATCTCGTCTGTTGTCACAAGAAGCCCAAACAATCTGGGAATGGGCAATTCAGCAAGAGGTTTCACTCTGAGTGGATCATCTTCCAGGTGTCCTCAACAATGCAGCGGACAAGCTAGGCAGACTGAAGTCTGTCAGCCACGAGTAGGAACTGGACAACTTTACTCTACAGGAAGTGTTTCGCAGGTGGGCACACCGGCAATAGATCTCTTTGCCACTCCACAGAACAAGAAATGCTGGTTCTATGCAAGCAGGGTTCACCATCCGGGATCGTTGGGGAATGCGCTTTCGATGGCCTGGTCAGGCGCATTTGTTTATGCTTTTCCCCCTATTCCTCTGATTCTCAGAAAGCTCAAAGCAGAACCGTGCAAGATGATTCTGATAGCTCCAGCGTGGGCAGGACAGTTTTGGTTCACAGAACTTCACCTTCTCTTCCTGGACCTTCCGCTTCATTTGCAGCCGATTCCTTCGCTGCTGACGATGTCCCAGGGCTAGGTCTTGCATCCGGATCCTCAGTCTCTTCAGCTCTCAGCATGGCTCCTGAGCAGCAAGAATTTCATGGGCTGAATCTCTCTGCGGAATGCAGGGAAGTTCTCTCTCAAGCAAGAGCCTCAAGTACAAACAAGACTTACAAATTAAAATGGAAGCGTTTCTGCGTTTGGTGCCAGCGCAATGGACTCCATCCTTTTGATTCGGAGCCACATGAAGTTCTTCTGTACATTCTGTCATTAGCAAAAGCGGGTCTGGCTCACTATTCTTCTATCAAGGTTCACCTGGTGACTATTTCTCGTCTCTGACGCACGTCTTCAGGCCCCTCACTCTGGTCCGCAAGAATTGTTCAACAATTTCTCAAGGGACTTTTCAGAGTCTTCCATCCGGTCATGCCTCCTCCTCTCCTGTAGCATCTGTACTTGGTTCTGGCCCAGCTTATGAAGCCTCATTTTGAACCTATTCACAAGGCAGAGCTGAAATTTCTCTCCTGGAAGGTAGCGCTTCTTTTGGCCTTGACTTATGCGAGGCGTGTGGGTGAATTGCAGGCTCTCACCATCCAAGAATCTTTTCTCCAGTTCAAAAAAGGTACAGTAATTTTACAAACGAACCCAAAATTCATACCTAAAGTTCCTTTGGACTTTCATTTGAATGAGCCGTTAATTCTCAAGACTTTTTTCCCCTCAACCGGCTCATCCTGCAGAGAAAGCACTTCACTCTCTGGATGTACAAAGGTGCTTAAAATTCTATCTCCAAAGAACTAAAGACTACAGAAAGTCTTCTCAACTATTTGTATCTTTAAGCGACCCTCGTAAGGGTTTTCCCCTATCCAAACAGGGGATCGCACATGGGATTACTAATGCTATCCAATATTGTCACAAGGCAGCGGGCAAACCCCTGCAAGGTCGAGTCTGTGCTCATTCCACAAGGGCGATTTCCTCTTCTACAGCCCTCTTTGCGGGTGTTCCTCTCCAAGAGATCTGCCATGCAGCGACCTGGAGCAGTGCACATACGTTTACAAGACATTACTGCCTGGATGCGGCGACGCAGAGTCACACAGCAGTCGGCCAAGCAGTCCTGAGGAACCACTTTCAGTAGTGGTGAGCTTTCCCTTTCATCCCTCCTTCCATGTTACTGTTTTACCAGCTTTTGCACATTTTTGAACCTCATATGTTGTGTTTTCTTAAGTTTTCTAAGTATGTTAACTATTAATAATGTGTTTATGGTGATGATGCTATTGATTTGTTCTTCATTTTATAATGGTCATGGTTCCAAAAATGTGCTGATAACTGCTAGCTACTCTGATGCAAGCATGGGAATCTATGAAAGTTCCAAAACTAGAGTAAGAAAACAAGTTACTTACCTGTAACTTTGGTTCTCCAGTATTGGAAACTTTCATACATTCGCTTGCGTAGCCACCCACCACCCCTGTGAAAGCTCAGCCTCTCCATTCTCAGTGGTTTGGTTACACAACGGCTACGAACAATCTGAGGTTCTGAGCTTCTCTCAGGAGGGTTCCATGGGGTGAGGCCAAGCTAATTGGCTGTTCATTTTTTTGGGTCTCTTTTATGCAACACAGGAATGGCCCTAGCCTTGGGTTCTGTTTTATTGATGGTTTCTATTGCTTTTTTATGTATACCGCGGACTCCCATTCCGACGACGGGGAATGATACAAGCATGGGAATCTATGAAAGTTTCTAATACTCGAGAACTAAAGTTACAGGTAAGTAACTTGTTTTCATTTTCTTCTTAATAACCGAAGACAAAAGCAGCAAAGCTCATGGACATCTGGCAGCTCTCCTGGCGAAAGCAGGAGGACATGCTCACAACTCGCCTTCTCCTTCCAGCACCAAAGCATCACTCAGAACCACCTCAGGATTACTCAGCACCACCTGAGCACCACCTCGATCTAGAGTTCATTCATCACTTCCTGCGCAAACTACCTATCCCTCTCTATCTTCCTTTTTATCTATTCTGTGCAGCTCGCACCCCTATCTATTCACCATGTCACATAATTCTAGTATACAAATACACTACACACCACATAATTCCACAACTGACAAGTTTTATTCAACCCACATAATTCAACTCCAAACCCCATACATGCACTCCACTTCAAACCAAAACACATAGGTAAAAAACATTGTCATTTACAATGCCAATAGCTCTAACTCTAAAAAACGTGAGACCTAGTGCATTGCAAATGCTTGTTAGTGCTATATTTTGCGAGATGTTTTTCTCCTTTTAGTTTCCACACACCTTATTGATTTGTTTTCTGCCTCAGATAACAGAAGGCATACATGTGTAATATTAAATTATGTTTTTTGTACCACTGGCAGTTTTTCACAGCTGACTGTCTATCCTGTTTGGAAAACAAACATCCTGAATCAATATTTGAGGACATTCACCGACAGGCTACTTCAGATGTGGCTTTGGGTTTTAGGTTGAAAGTTATAAAGAATTAATTGAGAAAATAAAAAAGTGTGAAAAAGTAGGAATTTTTATTGCGATAAATAAAGTAGTTCGAAAAAAGTTCGAAAAAAGAGGAAGGAGTAGGATAAGAGCTGGGAACTGGTTAGGTATACTCTAAGGGAAAATCCTTAAGCTAGAGGGAATGGTAAGGTACAGAACACAGATTACAATTATGTTTAAGGTTAGGCAAAGGATTAGTTGAAGTAAACAAGTGAGGTCAGAAGTAATGGCTTCATATAGTTTCAGTATTAGTAAAGATAAAATCCCCTTCACTAATCGTAGATTAACATATAATTGGTAGGAGTAGGGGTGCTCACTAGTGGTTGCCTTTAGAACTAGGGTAAAGCAATGTTGTTTTTCTCACTTCTTGTTTTCGCTTTTTGCATGTTTCTTTACTCACTAAACCTTTTCTCACTTTCTTTGGAACTTAAACCCTAGATTTGCTTCCATTTGAAAACAAGCTACTTTATTTTTCTTTGGAAGAATTCTGAAGTATTAGACCCCCTTAATTACGTGACCAGGAATACTCAAAGCCCATCAGCAGATTTCAGAAAAGTTTCCACCCAACTCCAGGACCCTCCTCCCTCCCAGTGTTATCTACCTGAATCTTGATACCAGTGCATGTCGGAATTTGAAAGAAAGTGGCATGTAACCATCTTCACTAGGAGTAGTTTGATTTGTTCAGCCAGATCCACATAGTTGGTCTAGACCATGGGTACTCACAAACTTTCTCTCGGGGGCCAAATTTACAGTGTGGTTTGGGCCGAGGGCCGCACCGGTGGAGGCGGGGTCAGTGGGGGAGGGGGAAGGGGCTAGAAAGAAAAAAACTGTGACCATGAAGTTGAACACAGGCCCCTGAAGCTGACGCATTCATTCACTGAGCCAACAGACCAGCATACACACACATCTCTCTTTCTCTCTCCCTCCTTCCCTTTCTCTCTCTGTTTCCCTCTGTCTCTCTGCCTCTGTCTCTCTGTCTTACCTCTTTCTCTCTCTGTCTCCCTCCCTCTCTTTCCTTCCCTCTCTCCGTCTCCCTCCATCTGTCTCCCTCTATCTGTGTCCCACTGTCCATCTCCCTCTGTCTCCCTCCCTCCGTCTGCCCTCTGTCTGTCTCCCTCCCTCTGTTTGTCTCCATCCCTCCCTCTGTCTCCCTCCCTCCATCTCCCTTCCTCCCTCTGTCTGTCTCCCTCCCTCCCTCTGTCTGTCTCCCTCCCTCTGTCTGTCTCACTCTGTCTTTCTGTCTACCTCCCTCTGTCTGTCTCCCTCCCTCCCTCTGTCGGTCTCCCTCTGTCTGTCCGTCTCCCTCTGTCTGTCTCCCTCCCTCTGTCTCCCTCCCTCTGTCTCCCTCCCTCCCTCTGTCTGTCTGTCTCTGTCTGTCTGTCTGTCTCAGTCTCCCTCTGTCTGTCTCCCTCCCTCTGTTTGTCTCCCTCCCTCCCTCCCTCCCTCTGTCTCCCTCCCTCCCTCCGTTTCGCTCCCTCCCTCCCTCTGTCTCCCTTCCTCCCTCCCTCTGTCTCCCTTCCTCTGTCTCACTCTGTCTTTCTGTCTCCCTCCCTCCCTCTGTCTCCCTCCCTCCCTCTCTGTCTCCCTCCCTCTGTCTGTCTCCCTCTGTCTTTCTGTCTCTCTCCCTCCCTCTGTCTATCTCCCTCCCTCTGTCTATCTCCCTCTGTCTGTCTATCTCCCTCTGTCTGTCTATCTCCCTCTGTCTGTCTCCCTCTATCCCTCTGCCTCCTTGTCTCCCTCCCTCCGTCTTCCTCTCTCTGTCTCCCTCCCTCCCTCTGTCTCCCTCCCTCCTTCCCTCTGTCTGTCTCCCTCCCTCCTTCCCTCTGTCTCCCTCCCTCCGTCTCCCTCTGTCTTTCTGTCTCCCACCCTCCCTCTGTCTGTCTGTCTCCCTCCCTCTGTCTGTCTCCCTCCCTCTGTCTGTCTCCCTCCCTCCGTCTGTCTCCCTCCCACTGTCTGTCTCCCTCCCACTGTCTGTCTCCCTCCCACTGTCTGTCTCCCTCCCTCTGTCTGTCTCCCTCCCTCTGTCTCCCTCTGTCTGTCTCCCTCCCTCTGTCTGTCTCCCTCCCTCTGTCTGTCTCCCTCCCTCTGTCTGTCTCCCTCCCTCTGTCTGTCTCCCTCCCTCTGTCTGTCTCCCTCCCTCTGTCTGTCTCCCTCCCTCCCTCCCTCTGTCTGTCTCCCTCCCTCTGTCTGTCTCCCTCCCTCTGTCTGTCTCCCTCCCTCTGTCTGTCTCCCTCCCTCTGTCTGTCTCCCTCCCTCTGTCTGTCTCCCTCCCTCTGTCTGTCTCCCTCCCTCTGTCTGTCTCCCTCCCTCTGTCTGTCTCCCTCCCTCTGTCTGTCTCCCTCCCTTTGTCTGTCTCCCTCTCTGTCTGTCTGTCTCCCTCTGTCCGTCTTCCTCTCTCCCTCTGTCTGTCTCCCTCTGTCAGTCTCTCTGTCTGTCTCCATCCCTTCCTATGTCTATCTCCCTCTCTCCCTCTGTCTCTCTCTGTCTGTCTCTATCGCTGTCTGTCTCTATCGCTGTCTGTCTCTATCGCTGTCTGTCTCTATCGCTGTCTGTCTCTATCGCTGTCTGTCTCTATCGCTGTCTGTCTCTATCGCTGTCTGTCTCTATCGCTGTCTGTCTCTATCGCTGTCTGTCTCTATCGCTGTCTGTCTCTGCCTCTTTCTGTCTCTGGCTGTCCCTGTCTCTGGCTGTCCCTGTCTCTGGCTGTCCCTGTCTCTGGCTGTCCCTGTCTCTGGCTGTCCCTGTCTCTGGCTGTCCCTGTCTCTGGCTGTCCCTGTCTCTGGCTGTCCCTGTCTCTGGCTGTCCCTGTCTCTGGCTGTCCCTGTCTCTGGCTGTCCCTGTCTCTGGCTGTCCCTGTCTCTGGCTGTCCCTGTCTCTGGCTGTCCCTGTCTCTGGCTGTCCCTGTCCCTGGCTGTCCCTGTCTCTGGCTGTCCCTGTCTCTGGCTGTCCCTGTCTCTGGCTGTCCCTGTCTCTGGCTGTCCCTGTCTCTGGCTGTCCCTGTCTCTGGCTGTCCCTGTCTCTGGCTGTCCCTGTCTCTGGCTGTCCCTGTCTCTGGCTGTCCCTGTCTCTGGCTGTCCCTGTCTCTGGCTGTCCCTGTCTCTGGCTGTCCCTGTCTCTGGCTGTCCCTGTCTCTGGCTGTCCCTGTCTCTGGCTGTCCCTGTCTCTGGCTGTCCCTGTCTCTGGCTGTCCCTGTCTCCGCCTGTCCCTGTCTCCGCCTGTCCCTGTCTCTATCTGTCTCTGCCTCTATCTGTCTCTATATGTCTTTATCTGTCTCTATCTCTATCTGTCTCACCTCATCCAGCTCTCATTCTCTGCTGCCCTCCCACCTCACCCGGGCTCTCACTCCCTGCTCTGCCCTCCCACCTCCCTCACCCGGGCTCTCATTTCCTGCTCTGCCCTCCCACCTCACCTGGCTCTCACTCCCTGCTCTGCCCTCCACCTCCCTCACCCAGGCTCTCACTCCCTGCTCTGCCCTCCACCTCCCTCACCCGCCTCTCACTCCCTGCTCTGCCCTCCACCTCCCTCACCCGGCTCTCACTCCCTGCTTTGCCCTCCACCTCCCTCACCCGGCTCTCACTCCCTGCTCTGCCCTCCCACCTCACAGGGCTCTCACTCCCTGCTCTACCCTCCCACCTCACCTGGCTCTCACTCCCTGCTGCCCTCCCACCTCCCTCACCCAGGCTCTCACTGCCTGCTGCCCTCCACCTCCCTCACCCGGGCTCTCACTCCCTGCTCTGCCCTCCACCTCCCTCACCCGGCTCTCACTCCCTGCTCTGCCCTCCACCTCCCTCACCCGGCTCTCAGTTCCTGCTCTGCCCTCCACCTCCCTCACCCAGGCTCTCACTCCCTGCTGCCCCCACCTCCCTCACCCGGGCTCTCACTCCCTGCTCTGCCCTCCACCTCCCTCCTCTGCCCTCCACCTCCCTCACCCGGGCTCTCACTCCCTGCTCTGCCCTCCAACCTCTCACACCCGGCTCACTCCCTGCTCTGCCCTCCACCTCCCTCACCCGGCTCTCACTCCCTGCTCTGCCCTCCCACCTCACAGGGCTCTCACTCCCTGCTCTGCCCTCCCACCTCACCTGGCTCTCACTCCCTGCTGCCCTCCCACCTCCCTCACCCAGGCTCTCACTCCCTGCTGCCCTCCACCTCACTCACCCGGGCTCTCACTCCCTGCTCTGCCCTCCACCTCCCTCACCCGGGCTCTCACTCCCTGCTCTGCCCTCCACCTCCTTCACCCGGGCTCTCACTCCCTGCTCTGCCCTCCACCTCCCTCACCCAGCTCTCACTCCCTGCTGCCCTCCCACACCCAGGCTCTCACTCCCTGCTGCCCTCCACCTCCCTCACCCAGGCTCTCACTCCCTGCTGCCCTCCACCTCCTTCACCCGGGCTCTCACTCCCTGCTCTGCCCTCCACCTCCCTCACCCGGGCTCTCACTCCATGCTCTGCCCTCCACCTCCCTCACCCGGGCTCTCACTCTGTGCTCTGCCCTCCACCTCCCTCACCTGGGCTCTCACTCCCTGCTCTGCCCTCCACCTCCCTCACCCGGGCTCTCACGCCCTGCTCTGCCCTCCACCTCCCTCACCCAGGCTCTCACTCCCTGCTGCCCTCCACCTCCCTCACCCGGCTCTCACTCCCTGCTCTGCCCTCCCACCTAACCCGGCTCTCAATTCCTGCTCTGCCCTCCACCTCCCTCCCCCAGGCTCTCACTCCCTGCTGCCCCCCACCTCCCTCACCCGGGCTCTCACTCCCTGCTCTGCCCTCCACCTCCCTCACCCGGGCTCTCACTCCGTGCTCTGCCCTCCACCTCCCTCACCCGGCTCTCACTCCCTGCTCTGTCCTCCACCTTCCTCACCCGGGCTCTCACGCCCTGCTCTGCCCTCCACCTCCCTCACCCGGGCTCTCACTCCCTGCTGCCCTCCACCTCCCTCACCTGGCTCTCACTCCCTGCTCTGCCCTCCCACCTAACCCGGCTCTCACTCCCTGCTCTGCCCTCCCACCTCACCCGGGCTCTCAGTTCCTGCTGCCCTCCACCTCCCTCACCCGGCTCTCACTCCCTGCTCTGCCCTCCACATCCCTCACCCAGCTCTCACTCCCTGCTCTGCCCTCCACCTCCCTAACCTGGCTCTCATTCCCTGCTCTGTCCCCGCACCTCACCACGCTCTCAGTTCCTGCTGTCCTCCCCCCCTCCCACCCCCTCTCCCCTGTTAGTCAGCCTGGCTGACACAGCCTCCCGGGCACCCCAGTACTTAACAGGTCTTTAAACGACCATTTGTTTGTTAATGAGGCTTTGTTCACCTCTTAGCGCCCCTGCAACTCCACTCTTGACTGTGGCTGGAATCGCCCGGGCCCCCACAGAGCAGTGTCTCTGACTCGCACTGCTGCTCCCCGAGGTGTTTGCTGAAGATAAAAAAAAACCACACACAGGTGCGATGTCTAAAGCTCCGCGGGCCGCCACTGAAGGCTTGACGGGCCGCTACTGGCCCGCGGGCCGTACTTTGAGTACCCCTGGTCTAGACAGTAGGCAATATGCCCCATGTTCCAGATTCTTGCTGCCACATTTCTGAATACTCTCATGCTACAGAGATGGTATTTAAAAACCGGCGTGACCTGAGGGCCCATCTGGGAAAACAGTCCGTTGTGGGAGAATCCATTGTTTGAACATATAACATCAACCCTCAAATCCCTCAACTGGCTTCCAAATGAAGGTTGATGTATTTACAAGTCTGCATGATCACACGCAAAACCCTTCACTCACATTCCCACAACTACCTAAACAGCAAACTTGTGAAAGCAGGAAGATCCAGAACTCTGAGAAGCTCTAACTCACTTCTTATCATCCCTCTGAAATTGAAAATGAAAACCGATAGATCTCAGATGCAACCCCTCCTTCTCCTGCTTCAAAAGGAACTTGAGACTCCATCTCCTCAACAAAGCCAACCGATCCAGGCTCCAATAGCTTTGCTGACTCAACTCACAATCTACACCATCAAGGATTAGTGGTCATGTTATTTCATCTACCTAAGCTATCACTCACCTCTTTAATGTATTCTGTCTTAATGTTATGTCTATTCCTTTATGCATCCTTATTCCATGTTACTCCATGCTATTTCTTTCGTGTATGTAAAGCGCTCTGATACCCATGAGTCTAACTAGCGCTATATAAAACCTATAAATAATTGTACCTTGGCATCTAACTTTAGTCTTGCACTGGACACATATATGGCGCCCTTAATTTGGCATTATTGCACCACCACTTCTAACATTGCCCCCTTTTTCCCTACTCTCCCATCCATCACCCTGTGCTGGTTGGTTTGCCATTTAGCCCATCAAACACTACAGTAGGTTCCCCCTTCATTCCATGCCTCTAAGTTTGAACTGTGCTCCCACAAATCCCTAGGATCAAGGTCATTGGTGTAATCCCTTTGTAAAGTTATCAAGCACCTTTAGCCGTTTAGGCATCTCTTCTACTATTCCTATGATGTCAGTCAGTCAGTCAGTCAAAAAATAACTTTATTTGGTTTATCATAACCATAAAGCATATACATCACCCATTATTTATTATAAAAATTAAAAGCGAAGCGTTTTTCAAGTCCGTTAAAATATTTACACTTTCTGTAAAAAGGGGTATTTTCTTTTCCTAGCCTTTAATCTTTCCCAGCTTTCATGAGCACATTTTCTACTAATGTCATGAATTTTACCCCTCGACATGTTAAAATGTTCGATGAAGCGCCCATCCAACTTGTTACCGCGTGTCTACAGGTACGAATGTTTAAGCCAATAAAGACAGATTTCAACAAGGTCCTTCTTTCAGCGTTTACTGATGTACAAACGCACAATAGCTGGCTTAAGGACTCTGTGTGGTACCCGCATAAACAACATGCCTTTGTTTGCTGTTTATTTTTCTAGGAGGGGACCAGGTCCTTCGAATTGTAATCACCAAGTCTAAAAGCCATAAACCTCCTTCCATCAACTTCCTATGATGATAGTTAATTAAATTAAATCCTTATATTTCCTCTCATCAGCATACCAATGCTGATACCTCTTAACGTGGTCGTAGTGTGGACTAAAACAAGCGCACTCATTCAGAGTTGTAATTCTGATTAATAGCATTATGTGCACTTTCTTCAATGATGGACTTCAACAGCCAAATCTCCTTTGTTCATTCCTACCTCAAAGATCATCTGGATTTTGTTTCAATAAGTCTAATGACAGTTAATTCCTCGTCTTGCTGAGTTCCCAAGTCCTCACCTGGAATTGTTTCCTGGGGACAGTTTACAAATCTGAACTTGATCGATTCTTTTGGTTCAGTTAAGGTAATTTTGCCCTTGTGGAATTATCAGCCGTTCGCTCCAAGCCGACATTCTTGAAAGTCTCAAGTGATGAAACATGTTCTTGAATTGTGAAACAAGATCTACGCAGATCTTACTCTAAAAGTTTATCAAAAAGATTAAACTTAGTTGGCTGATATAGGCTCCAGCTGCTTGTAGATGGATTGCTCTTCATCTGGGGGTAGCTACAGACCGTACATGTTTTACTGCTCTAACATTCCAGTGCCTAGAAGTGTTCATAAAAAAGAGAGCATAAAATAATGATGAATTTGGACAAAAAGCACATGACGCTTTTTAAAGTTGTTGTGGCCTTGCAGCAGGATTTTGGGATCTTTGAGTGCATTCTGCTGTATTCTCCCCTTCCATAACCCCTGTCGGTATCTAGGAGTTGGCATTTGATCTTACTAGTTCCTGTACAAAACCATCACTTGCAGCCTTAAAGTATAACCAAAGATTTTTAGGAATATACATTTAACAAACTATCAACTGGTTGGTTAAGGCACCTCTTTAACACCTAGTCCACAAGCATGTATCTTATTCATTGAATCCTACCTGTTCTGATGATCTCAATTAGCCATTCAAGGTGCTTGGGGGCAGGGGGCTGTTCTAACTTACTGGAGGCTTTGCCTCTCTTGAGTCATAGCCCCAGCGCTTGGGTTCGGGTCATGACTTCAAGTCATACAATAAGCCCGTCCTTAAGCACCCCGGAGGTGATCTAGAACTGCAAAGTTGTATGTAGCCAACACAGGAAAAAATCCCAGGCCTCACATAAGTCTTACTCCAAGTCAAGGGCTCATACCTGCTCCGAGACCGCTCTTGTGAGTAGTAGTCTTTGCAATCAAAGTTCTCCAGTAAGTCAAGGTCCCAGTGGAAGCATAAGAAAACAAAGCAGGACATGGCCCCTTCCGGCCACTGTCCATCAAAACAGAACTCGCAAGGGCATAAGGTTGGCAGTCAATCTTGCTTCCGATCGCTAATTGAGGAATCCTCATGTTTCTTCACAAGCTCTGGGATCGCCGAATAACAACTGGACAAAGTTCAACACCAGTTATCAGAATCTCTGGGGAAGGGCATTGAAGAACTCCTAGTCACTGTCCGTTCTTTGGATCCCATCAGGATCTCAAGGATCCATAGCTCTTCAAGTCATATGTGAATGACTGTATAAAGGGTGAGGAATGAAGAACACACCCTGCTAATTCTGTCCAAGACATAATTCAAAATTCCTCTGGTCAGACTGCCATTGTCTTCCTCGATACCACGAGAAAAATCCTTTTTTTGTGTGCAAGGTGTTAAAGAACAAAAAGATAATTCGGTACGCAAGAGAACATTGCTGAGCGCTCTACAAGGTGCAGCGACAGGAACGGAGCCTAATTTCTGACTCAGTGGGTCAATGGGAACAAGACTCAAAAGGGGAAAGGCCTTCATGACTGGAACTTGGCCAGGGAAGAACACTCAAGGGCAGCCAGCGTGACAATCCCAAACCACCTTTTACATCAAAGGACTGACCATGTAGTGTTCAGCCTCAAACATATAATGCCTGAGGTAGTAGCGCATCAAGCCCCGAAACCTTGCCAAAAGGCTCTGCCACCCAGCCGGAGATGCCTTGGCGCTGCGAGCCATCCTCCGCGCCGAAAAGGCCTTAGACTGAAAAAAAACACCCACCAAGCTTTGGGGCACCAAAGTTGGTTCCAAAAACAAACTTAGGCTCTGTGCGGCATAAATCATTTGTGCCCATAGAGCTGCCAAATATACCAGATGTGAAATAAAGGAGGTGCTACATCCACTCCACCTTCAAACAATTTCTGGGCCGACCTCCTGCACCTCAGGAGCTAGCCTCCACTCCCTTGAAGAAGAGGAGGCAATTTCCGAGGACCATGAAAGATTCCCAATACCAAAGAAGCCCTAACAATCGGAGCATATACCAGGGTCTCAGCTGCCACAGTCACAACATAGCTCTCCTTCCCCACAGGGATCCCCCCACATTCTTTGACTTTGATCTTGCGTATGACATTCAGAACCCCTTTGAACAGCCACTGCAACCACTTGACGGGGATGACCTGAGGGAGGACCACACTGCTGACCCCAAGGACGATGCTGGCTTAGAGCCTGACTCTTTAAAATATTGTCGACATTCAACCGGCAGCTGCACACCATCAAGTCAAGCTCCCCGTGGTAGAAGAAGAAAAGGACTTGATCTTCGAGAACTTTAAGTCCAGTTCTTGTTCATGATTCAGAGCATACATACCTGTGTACTGCTGAGAATTTCAAGAAACCAGTGAAGTTCAGGGTTGTCTTTCTTAGTATAGAAAAAAAATCCAGGGCCCACATATACAACAGTGGTCATGTGCCTTCTGATTCAGTGGCAATGTATATGTCTCAGAAGAGAGCTTTTGCGCAGGGCAAAGGTGAGACTCTGCCGCTGAACAAACAGAGCCAGAATAGTGACACTGCCGGGAAACTAGTGGCAGTTGGGGCTGCAATACTATTGTACATAGCAAACTCAATGAGTCTTCTGTAAAGATAAAATAGATGCCATTGGGAGGAGATGAAACAACTGACTTAACTCCTAGAAACCTACAGGGAGGATCGTAGGGAGTTTGTGCAGACAGCAAGACCATCTTCAATGCCTGCATCATGTGTCCCCTAGTTGTAGCAGATTCTGCCTCCAACTAAGTCAATACAAGCATGATCCTGCGCAGGCATGCATGGCATCTGGTATCTGCCCTGAAGTGCAAGAGCATCTTATAAATTTCTCCTTTGGTTGGGAACATATATCCAGCCCTCAGGTTGACTCCATGCTGAGGAAAAAACAAGTTCAACCATTTACTTGAGTGGTTAAAAATTCAATCAAAGGGAAAGCCTACCCAAACCGAGAGAGGATGATGGCATTGAAAAAGATTCTAACTTTTTTTCAGGCAGTGCGACCACTAACTAGAACAATAATGAAACTATCAGGGTTGATTGCATTGTGTATAGCCATAGTACCCCATGAACTCAAGATCTGAACCTTATGATACGGGGGGGCGTGGCTTATCCGGCTGCAAGATGGCCGCACCCTAAGTGGGGTCTGCCGGCCAAGCCTTTTATCGGCCAATATCCTGCGGACCTGCATGGATTCGACCCTCCACGCACAGCGATCCTGGCTCCCTGCACTGCGGGGCATAGGTTGATCCCCCTGTGGGCGCTCTCCCTCACGGCGGCGTCAAGAAACTGCCTGGTGTGTCCTGACCCTATGCATGACGCCTGGCCTAATCGGCGGCGCGCTGTCGTGGGTGGCACCGGGCCGCTGTGGAGCACAATCGCCTCCTGCTGAGCCGCGACGGAGCCTGAAGTAGTCGGCGATGGATCCTTATCGGCCCTGCTGCCACCTATGACCCCGGTGAGAGAGCGCTGTGTGTGAGGCGGTTTGCGGCTGGCCCGGGCTGCATGCTTTGATGGTAAGCACCCCCTTGCGCTCCATTTGTTTTGCAGACCTCATCGACAGGCCCCGGACCCCGCGACGTGGGCGGTAAGCCTCCGCACCTCCCCGCTGCTAGCTGCCTCCAGTCGCTAACTGCTCCCGGCCGCTGACTGCCTCCTGTCTCTTCAGCGCTCCAGCGTGCCTTGGCTGTATCGCTCACTGCTGTGGGGCCACCTCGTTCACGGCCCCATTCGGTTCTGCTGAGTTCATCTATAACACCGCATCAGCCCACTCCTCCGGTTCTGCTGCCCTGCGTGCTTATCCCCTGTGGCGCTCCACCCTGTTGACATTGGGGACTGCTCCTCTCTCCTCCCTGCCGGCGGCCCTGCTTCCTTGGGGGTGCCTGCATGCAGCGCTTCACCGCCCGGCCAACCCCAGAGTGCACTGGAGGCCTCGCTGTCCAGCCTGTGATTATTCAACTGAGATAGGCCTCCTCTTCGCCGACCTGCAGGGCCCCACTGCCCTCCCGGGAGTCCCTACTCCCAAATTGCTGCGCCGCACCAGCGACTCTCAGCTGCCACCATCTCCCCCACTGTGAGAAAGTGCCATCTTTCTTGCATGGTATGCCCCCACTTTTTGCTGAAGTGCTGATGTACCTTGACTAAGTGTGCCCTGGGCTCCTGCCAATCAGGTGCCCAGGGCCTGTGTTACTTCCCTAAAACTGTGTTGAAGATAAAACCCAATTGGCATCTCAGGCCACATGTCAGCCCCTGGTAAATGGTACCCTAGGTACCTAGGGCATTGTGACCAGAGAAGACCCCTAAGGGCTGCAGCACTTATTGTGCCACCCTTAGGGGCCCTGCACCCTGACACACACTGCCTTTGCAGGCTGAGTGTCCTGGTGCAGAACTAAACAGTCGACATGGCACACATCCCTGTGTGCCATGCCCACAAGCTCACTGCCCTGGCATGCATCAGTCACCCCTCCAGCTGGGTTCCCTATGCCAGTGGTGTGGGCACAGGTGCATGAATCCTGTGGCCCTACAGTACCCAGGGCCATTCCTGGGAACTGTAAGTGCAGTGATGCCATTAAGAGTATATGGTGCTGGGAGGTTGTCATTACAAACTCCACAGCACCATAATGGCTACACTGAAGACTGACAAGTTTGATATCAAACTTCTCAGCACATTAAACCCACACTGATGCCAGTGTGGGATTTAATGTAAAATGCACTACAGAGGGGCATCTTAGAGATGTCCCCTGAAACCTAACCTACAATCCACGTCTTGTCTGAGAGACTGCCTAGGCTGCCACACAGCAGACATGTTGCTGGACCCATGGGTGGAGAGCCTCCGTTCTCCTGTGCCTGCAGCAATGCACATCCTGGGTGAGGTGCTAGGCCTCCTATCCCAGGATGGGCAGGGGGGGGGGAAGCTTCAAAGGCATACCGCCTTTGTGAGCTTCTCCAGACCACTTGCTGTACTCAGCAACTGGCCCCCACCGGTTCTGACCCCCACTCTGACGGAAAGACTGGCGGGAAACCCTAGGTGAGGGAATGGGGTGTGCCAGCCTGTGCCAACTCCACCCCTCAGGTGGGAGAGGCGAGGTGAAGCACAACTCCGGGCTCCAGCAATCTTGAGGATGGGGTGCCCTGCCCAACCAGAGATAGGCTCCTGCACCCCTTCCACAGGAGAGGAGCAGGATAGGGGGTGTACTCACCCCAGGACAGTGACCTATTGGTCCCTGCCCTTCCCCTACCTGTAACACCCCTAAATTTAGTATTATGGGGCACCCTGAACCTTCCTTCCTCAGATCCTGATTTCGAAACAAGAAAGAAGACCTGCCGTGCAGCTGCTAACAAGAGGACGACACCAACTGACTTGGCCCCAGCCCTACTGGCCTGTTGATCCTTGAACCTGCTCCTGCTAAATCCCGGCGTGACCTGCGGACAGCTACCTCGTGAACCCCGGGGACTTGCCTGCCTTGACCCTCTTAGAGACTGGGACTCCCATGAGCAGTGGTTCTGCTCAAACAGCAGTACCCCTGGTGCCAGCCAGGAACCGCGAATCCAGCGCACACTGCACCCGCCGAGCCCGACCTGTGCCTGAGTGGACAAAGACCCTGAGGACGTCCCCCTGGCATTTATGACCTGGAATCCAGTGCCCAAGGACCCTCCTGAGCGACCCAGACGACGCCTGCAGCCTCAGAACCAGGGACCCCTCCAACCGCGACCAGCAGAGGGTAAGATTTCCTGACGTCCAAAGACACCCCTGCACTCTGCGCCCAACTCCGGGGTGCCTACCTATCCTCCAAGATCCCAACTTATCTCTCGAAGTGTTAGTCGCTCCGGAAGAATCTCCGTAACCCGAGCCTGCAGCCTTTGTTCCTTTTCAAGATCTCCATTGAATAACATTGAGCGCCCAACGGCTCAAAAGTATCCTGCACCCCGCCGCCCAAGTACCCCTGGCAGTGCAACCTTTGTCCTTTCTTACTTCTCCATTTGCCCTGAGCAAGTAACCGGGAGCCCAGCTCCCACAGCCACGTGGCCTGCTAGCCAGCAGCCACCAACCGAAGGCCCCCTGCCTCTCATTGGATAACATTGGGCCTAACCACCTCTGCACCCGGCTGCCCTGTGCCGCTGAGGGTGTACTAACTGTACTTACCTGACCCTGGGAGACCCCTGAGTCTATGCCCAGAACCTTAACTCTGCTAGTCGAGTACTTGCCTAAAAGCAGATAACTCACTTTTCTTCCATAGGGTAACATTGACTGGTTTCACTTGGAAATTCTTCTAAGTGTGGAGTTTTGGACTTTAAAATATTCATTTAAAATCAGCCGAACAACGAATTCTGATGTACTCACCTGATTTCAGGAGAGACCTCAGTACTGCATCTTTTAGCCCAGTGCTGACCCTGAAAAGTAATATCTGAAAGAAACAGGTTAGTATTAGATTCCTTACCTTAGAATATCCCCAGGCGTCAGTCTGGATCCGGAAACTTTTGCGTAGCAGTACCCTTGTGTGTCGGTAGGCGTCGTCTGCGGCTCCGCGTCCATCATCGGCGTCGTTGGCGCCGGAATGACGTCCCCGGAGTACTTAGACGCCGCCCTCGCGCGCTGAGGTCAGTTCCTATTTTTTCCGCGCCAGCAAGCGCCGATCCGGAAAAAGTGGTATCCTTAGTCAATTTTTGATTAAACTTTTCCGATCATTTTTGATCTTTCTTCGAAGTCGAACGACTCCGACGGTGCCGGTAGGGATGCCCGGGTTCAAGCCCTGCGTCGACTGCAAACGACTGTCGGTTACCGACCCCCATCGCCGGTGTCTTCATTGCCTGGGGCCCGACCACGATGACAAGTCGTGCCCCGACTGCCGGACCTTGACGTCGAAGGCTAGGTGGGAGCGGTCCCGCAAGCGCCTCGAGCTCCGGCAGTCGGCCCGCGCCGTTCGAGGTCCCGGTCCGGAAGGAGGTCGAGGGACCAGTCGCGGGGCTGGAGTCATCACGGCTCGGAGGATCGTCACCACTCCTCGAGCTCCAAGTCCTCAGGTATGAGGCAAAAGAAGTCGAAGAAGTGACATCGCTCTTCCGACTCCCCAGACGCTCGCGCAACGCGGCCGGGGGTTCGTGTGACACCGCCCACGCGGCTACATCGGAGCCACTGGCATTGCGGCCTGCTCCATACCTGCCGGTCCCTGGGCAGAACGCGACACCGGAGGAGATCGGCACCTTCCTCACGCCCATGAGGTCGCTCACTCCTCCGTCGGGTTCCGCGGCGCCTTCGGGCCAAGCGGCCCCGACTGGGAGCCCAAGCGGGCCGGGTGCTTCGGCCCCGGCGCCGTCAGCGACTTTGGTCCCAGCGCAGCAGGGCCCCACGTTGATCCGGTTCCGGGTCGTCGCCGGTCGACCTTACGACCTCGCCAGCCGCTAGGGTGTCGCCTCCGGCGCTGTCCACGGATGACGTCGTCCCGGTCCCCCACTCGACCCGGTTCCGACGCCGGAGCTCTTTCGACGCCGATGGGAGATTTTTTCTTCTATGATCCGGCCCCATCATTTGACCCTGAGTACCAGGAGACTGGTGGCGAGGCGGATTGGGAAGGGTCTAAGGAACCTCTGGCACGTGAGTGCCAGTCTTTTGAGGACTGGGCAGGTGAGCTAGGGGATGCCAGTGGTTTGGACACTTCACCAGACACTGGTTTTGTCTCCCCTCCTACCGTGGCTTCGGAGGAGGGGGCTGCCTATAGTGTGGTATTGACGTGGGCGGCCAAGGCCTTATCCCGTGATCTCCTCGTCACGGCCGTGAGGACTAACCTCCTCACTGAGGTACTTAAACCGCAAGCAAGCTCTTCGGAGCCTCTTTTGCCGTTTAATGAGGCTTTGTCTGACATTCTTCTGGGCACCTGTTCCAGGCCCGCTACATGTCGCCCTGTAGATAGGAACGTGGCCAGACGCCACCGCCCGGCTCCGGGCGACCCTTGCTTCCTGTCCACCCACCCCACTCCCGAGAGCCTGGTCATACAGGCCTCTAACTCCCAATCCGCATTCCCGACGGCTCCCCCCCCGATCGGGAATCCAAGAGGTACGAACAGTATGTTAAGAAGATGTTCTCACTGATTTTGGGGTTGCGGTCAGTTAAAACCGCGTGCCTCTTGGGCAGTTATAGCCACTCTCTGTGGGACACGGTCGCGGACGTGCTGCCACAATGTCTGCAGGAGGCCCGGACTAAACTCGCCCAAGCCCTTGCGGAGCGTCGAGATGCGGCACGGTATTCCATCCGATGTGGGCTGGATAGAACGGACTTGCTGGGCAGTGGGATGACAACGACGGTGGCGACGCGTCGCCACGCCTGGCTGAGGTCCGCCAACTTTTCGGCTGATGTCCAAAACACCCGTTTGATGGCTGTCGCCTTTTTGGCGACAAGGCAGACAGTGCGCTTGAACGCTTTAAGGACTCCAGGGCTAAGGCCAAGTCCTTGGGCCAGTCGGCCCCGTGCCAGCAGACTGCTGCCTTTCGCTCCTTTCGTGGCCAAGGAAGGGGCGCCCCTACACGTCCTGCCAGCCACGGGCCGCAGACTAACATCCAGCACGGTGGCGGACGTGGTAACCGCCGTGGCGGTGCCCGGGGACAACGGCAAGGCCAGTCCACATCCTCCCCCGTAGCATCTGCATCGAAGCCCTCCTAGTCCGAGCTTTCAGGCCCACGTGACGCCAGTGGCGGGCAGGGTTCGCCATCACCTCCTCCACTGGCGCGACATCACATCGGACAGGTAAGTGCTGCAAATCGTCCGAAGGGGCTACTCCCTCCCCTTCGAGGCGACCCCTCCAGCCATGCCACCGCAGTACCACCACGTGTCGGCGATCACTTGAATCTTCTGCGAGAGGAAGTTACGGCCCTCTTGGCCAAGGGGGCCATCGAGCGCGTACCTGGGCCAGAAGTAGGGTGTGGTTGTTACTACCACTACTTTCTGGTTCCCAAGAAGGGCAAAGGGGGCCTACGCCCTATCTTGGACCTGCAGAACGTCAACGGCTTCCTCCGGAAGGAGAGGTTCAAGATGCTGACACTGGCTCAGGTCTTGGACCCGGGAGACTGGATGGAAGCGTTGGACTTGCAGGAAGCTTATTTCCACATCCCCGTCCTGCCGGCCCACCAGTGCTACCTGCGGTTCACGGTAGGCCACGAGCACTTTCAGTTTACCGTGCTCCCCTTCGTCCTTACCAGCGCCCCACGGGTGTTCACGAAAGTGATGGCGGTGGTCGCAGCTCATCTGCGCAGGTTAGGGGTTTCAGTCTTCCCCTACCTCGACGACTGGTTGTTGAAGGCGGGCTCGCCCCAGACAGTCGTCAGCCACCTCCAGACTACGGCCGACCTCCTGCACCTGCTGGGGTTCTCCATCAATGTGCCGAAGTCCCACCTGTGTCCCTCTCAGGAGCTCCTCTTCATCGGAGCGGTTCTAGACTCAGCGCAGTTTCGGGTTTATCCTCCCGAACAGCGGGTTCAGGATATTCAAGCTCTGATTCTGATCTTTCAGCCGTTATCCCGAGTCTCGGTAAGGTTGACGCTGCAGCTTCTGGGGCTGATGGCCTCCTGCATCCTTCTGGTGCATTACGCCAGGTGGCGGATGCGGGCTCTGCAGTGGGACCTGAAGTTTCAGTGGGCCCAGCATCAGGGCAACATGTCTGACCATGTCTTGATCTTGGAGGGCACTGCAAGACAGTTGCAGTGGTGGCTCACGGACCGCGATTGGGTCAGCGGCAGATCCCTCTCCCAACCGGAGCACGTGGTTGTGACTGACGCGTCCCTCCAGGGCTGGGGGGGCCACATGGGAGAGGCGGAGAACAGAGGCCTCTGGTCTCCGGCGGAGTCCCGGCTCCACATCAACCTTCTGGAGCTGCGGGCGATCAGGCTTGCACTGAAGGCATTCCTCCCCTCTGTCCGGGGGAGTGTAGTGCAGGTGTTCACGGATAACCCCACCGCCATGTGGTACTGCAACAAACAGGGCGGGGTGGGGTCGTGGACCCTATGCCAGGAGGCTCTGCGCCTCTGCGCCTCTGGCAGTGGCTGAAACATCAGGGCGTGACCCTGGTGGTTCAACACCTGGCAGGTTCCCTGAACGCCACGGCGGACAAACTCAGCTGTCGGTGCATGATGGATCACAAATGGCGTCTGAACTTGGACGTGGCGCAAGGCCTCTTTCAGCAGTGGAGAGAGCCTTGGTTAGATCTATTCGCCACAGAAGAGAACGCGCAATGTCATCAGTTCTGCGCGTTGGAATTTCCTAGGCGGCACTCGCTCGGAGACGCTTTTCGTCGCGAGTGGAGTTGTGGTCTGTTGTACGCCTTTCCGCCTCTACCACTTCTGCCCAGAGTGCTGAAGATCAGGCGCGACCGAGCCCAAGTCATCCTTGTGGCTCCGGACTGGGTACGAAGATTCTGGTATCCCGAACTACTCAGCATGTCTGTCCAACCCCCCGATTCGTCTGCCCCTTCAGGAGGACCTTCTGTTGCAGCAGCAGGGGACGGTCCTCCACCGGAACCTGTCAAGTCTCCACTTACATGCGTGGAGATTGAGAGGCGGCAGTTGAGGCCATTTGACTTGCCTCCTGAAGTCTGTAATGTGATTCTGGCAGCCAGGCGTCCCTCCACAAAATCGGTATATGCCTGCAGGTGGAACAAGTTTGTGGCATGGTGCACAGCAAAGTCTGTGGATCCACTTTCTGCCCCCCTTTCAGAGGTTCTCCTCTTCCTTCTTGCTCTGGGCACTCTAAAGGGCTACCTCTCTGCCATTTCCGCCTTCTTAAGGCTCCCTGATCAGCCCACTTTGTTCAAGTCCCCAGTTGTAAATAGGTTGTTGTAAATAGGTTTTTGAAGGGCATCACTCATATGTTCCCTCCTGTTCCTTTCGTGATGCCTCAGTGGGACTTGAACCTTGTTCTGACCTATCTGATGTACGCTCCCTTCTAGCCACTTCATAACTGTCCTCTTCGCCTCCTTAAGACTGCATTCCTGGTTGCCATCAACTCTGCCAGGAGAGTGAGTGAGCTCCAGGCCCTTTCTTCTAAACCTCCTTTTCTTTCTGTCCATCTGGACAAAGTTGTGTTGCGGACGCGACCCTCTTTCCTGCCCAAGGTAGTCACAGCCTTCCACATCGGGCAGTCCATCACCTTGCCCACCTTCTTTCCGCCTCCCTCGAAATAGGAAGAGGCGCTCCACCGTCTGGACCTATAACGTGCACTCATATTATCTGGATCGCACATGCCAGTTCCGGGTGGATGACCAGCTCTTTGTTGGCTACGTGGGCGCTAAGAAGGGATGGGCGGTGCACAAACGAACCATTTCCCGATGGGTCGTCTTGTGCAGCAAGGCTTGTTACTCTCTGGCTCGAAAGGAGCCTCCTGTGGGGCTTGGTGCCCATTCCACACAGGCCACGGCGGCTGCTACTGCCCTGGGCCGGGGAGTCCTCTTGAAGGACATCTGTCAGGCATCTACGTGGGCCTCGCTGCACACGTTCGCAAGACATTACTGCCTGGACAGCCAAGTCCGGAGAGATGGCTTCTTCGGCCGTTCTGTTCTCCAGGACTTTCGGGTGTGATCATTGGTTCGCAGACCCACCACCGAGGTTGGTATTGCTGGGGTATCTATTCTAAGGTAAGGAATCTAATACTAACCTATTTATTTCAGATGCACAAGTTACTTACCTTAGGTAACGATGTATCTGTAAGAAACAGTAGTTAGTATTAGATTCCTTACCGCCCCACCCATCCTCCACGTTCTGCGAAGCGATATCTAGTTTTAAGGTCATCCCCTCTCAGGGCCCTAGTTTTCATGGCACCAGTGTTTGGTTTTTATCAAGGCTCTGCGTTTCAGGCACGGAAAAGCTGTGTATAAGAACGGACGTCAGCGCGCGAAGGCGGCGTCCAAGTACTCCGGCGACGTCATTCCGACGACTGACGCGGAGCCGCCGCCGACGCCTACCGACGCGCAAGGGTACTGCTACGCAAAAGTTTCCGGATCCAGTCTGATGCCTGGGGATATTCTAACGTAATACTGTTCGAGGCATGTGGGCTACTGAATTCATATCTGTGCATAGATTGCCGCCTAGTGTTGGGTCCGGATGATTGCACATTGTTGTCCTGGAAGAGTCTTCGAAGTATCACGAGATAGGTGGCTCCTCCCTTAGACTACAGTGCACATGGGCATCCTCTCCATCCTCAGATTGTTTTTCTCCGCCATTGGGTTCGGATGTATTTTCCTACTTTCCAAGTTCGGAATCAAGAAAAACTTTTCTAAGGGCCAAAAGGCCTTTGGATCCGTCGATATTGTTCAGCGCTCGGTGCCGATACACTCTTCAAACTTTGTTGCACTCCGGTCGTCGAATCGGGCCGTGAGGCCTTCTCGACGCCACGTGGACCGACCGTCGATGGAACGAAGTCCATTCAAGTACTGCCCTCAGTGCAACTCGAAGTTCCCGCACACAGACAAACATCCAGTGTGCAACAAATGCCTATCTCCAGATCACAATGAAGATAGTTGCCTAGCCTGCGCCCAGTTCAGATCGAAAAAGACTATTCGGAATCGACAGGCGTCGAGGCAAGAAATGCAACGGTCGGCGCCAGAACCCGATAACATCTTTGATGACGAAGATCTAGCAAGCGCCGAGGACTCGGATCAAGGCGACAGACAATACTCGGAGCCCGACTCCGATTATTACCCCGAGGAGGGAGAACTGATCGTCGATCTCGAGGCCTATGATCAGGACATCGTAGCAGTTGAAGACGACTCCGATGACGACATTGGGCGAACCGTGAGTACACCGCCCCATATAGACACTACACCTCTATCAGAGACTCAGGTCAAGGCATCGCCAGCAGGCCTTAGCCGAGATCAACCGCCTCGTTCTACAGTCCCGCTATACGGCCCGGCTAAGAACATTTCAAAAGAGACCTCAGACACATCACAAAACATCGGTTCCATCGAAACCGGTCGACAATACCGTTTTCGGACCAAATTACGTCGAACCGAAAGTGTCGACACCAAAGGGCGTCGAACCGAAGGCCATAATACCACTACAACCTTCGAAAACAAAGACCGTCGAGTCGACATCGAAGAGCAAAGCAGTCGAGTCGAGCTCAAAGTCAAAGGCCGTCGAGTCAACCTCGAAGCCGAAACACGTCGATCCGACACAAAAACAAAAGCACATCGAGTCGACCCCCAAAAAGCACGTCGATTGGAGCAGAACATCCTCAGGTATCGACAAGGGGAAGAAACTGGTCGACGACAGGTCAAGGCCTACGCCCAAATCTACCGTCGACCCAAAAACGAAACCGAAGGTGGACGACAAACGGTCGAGCCGAAACCCATCGAACCGTAAAAGGGCATCGAGCCGAAACAGCAGGCTCCAAAACAACATAAAGACACTGTCGAACCGACAAAACCGCTCGGTCCGAAACAGGTTGTGAAGCCAGTCAAGGACGTTCAACCAACAAAACCTGTTGAAAAACGCCCAAAAGCAATCCAACCACCGAAACCAGTCGATAGCACAAAAAGCCTCGACCCAAAACCACAAAGACCAAAGGTCACAACGCAAAAACCAAAGACTGTGGAAGAGGAACTTCTTCTCCCAGATCCCTCCACAGAAGAGCAGTCCAAACTATACATTGACCCACAAACTGGAAAGGTGTCTGTCTACACCAAAAAGAAAAGACCTCTACCAACTGAAGATCTTTCGAGGATCCCCCTAAAGAAAAAAAGGGACTGTGCTACCTCTCCCATTTTCTTTGAACCTATCACTCCTGCTATGCCTACTACTCCTTATACCCCAACATCACCAGCACGCTCTGACTACATCCCTGATGAAGATCAGGACGCGGATGTAGGGTTTGGCTATCCACAAAACCCTCTGCAGGAGCCAAACACACAGGTGGAGGAGGGGAACCAGACACTGAAGGGACTCTACCCATTACAGACCCTACAGTATACCCTACTAAGCCATCACCCACAGAGGATTCAGTAGCGTTCAATTCACTACTGGATAGAGCAGCAACCTACCACAAAGTAGAGATGCACTCTGATGCTGTTGAGGAAGACTTCCTCTTTGATACACTAACAACATCTGAGAGACACGTTAAAACACTCCCAATGTTAAAAGGGGTATTGAAACATGCAAGTGACATTTTTAAAGACACGGCTAGGGCACGGGTCATAAACCCAAGAATTGAGAAAAACAGGGCTGCACCTACAGATCCCACATACATCAAAGGGCAGCTACCCCTAGATTCCTTGGTTGTATCCAACGCACGTAAGCGTGCAAACTCAGACTACTGGTGAGGCTGCACCACCAGACAAGAAGTCTAAAATATTTGAAGCATCAGGCAAAAGGGTAGAGCTCAGGCAGCAAACTCCTGGAGGATAGCCAATACACAGGCCTTGCTAGCCAGATATCATAGGGCGCACTACGACGGGTTGGAAGAAATTCTCCAACACTTACCTGATCCATACAAACAGCAGGCAGATGAACTCATACAGGAGGGAAAGCTCATCAGCAATGCATCCATTAAATGTGCCCTGGACGCGGCAGACACAGCTGCCAGGTCCATCAATACAAGCGTACTACTAAGGCGCTTCGTATATCGGGCTTTAAGAATGAAGTACAATCTACAATTCTTAATCAGCCAATTAACCCAGACTTTTTATTTGGTCCAGCGGTTGATTCTATCCTGGACAAAATGAAAAAGGATGCGGACACTGCAAAGTCTATGGGAGCTCTTCAGTCCCAACAACACCGGGGCTCCTTTCGTCGCTCCAATTATAGAGGAGGAGCACGAGGAACATCACAGCAGTCCTCCAACTACAAGACTAATACACAATCCACATATAACAAAAACACCAATAGGGGTGTTTATAGACGAAACAATACCAAAGGAAGAGATCGTGGAGGCAATGCCAATAGATCCTCCACTAACACAAAGCAGTGACTTCTTCACACTACCCCCAGACCACATAACACCAGTCGAGGGAAGAATACAACAATGTCTGCATGTCTGGTTAAATATCGCCACATACAAGTGGGTCAGGCAAATTATCCAACATGGCTATTGCCTAGAACTCACCTCAACACCACCCAACATCCCACCCGTGCACCGTCCCATGTCACAGGAGCATATAACGCTCCTTCAGCAAGAGGTCATCAGTATGCTGCAAAAGGGGGCCATAGAACCAGTCCCACTGCAACAGCAGGGAACAGGAGTATACTCCCTATACTTCCTTATTCCAAAGAAAGACGGGTCTCTCAGACCAATATTGGACCTCAGGCCCCTCAACCTGTACATTTTGTCAGAACATTTTCACATGCTCACTCTCCAGCAAGTCTTACCATTGCTTCGCCAGGGAGACTTCCTAGCAACCTTAGACCTCAAAGATGCATACTTTCATATACCAATACACCCTGCTCACAGAAAGTATTTGAGGTTCACCATCCAAGGACAACACTACCAGTTCAAGGTCCTACCATTTGGGGTGACAACAGCTCCAAGAGTGGTCACCAAATGTCTAGCCACAGTGGCAGCACATCTCAGAAGGCAACACATCCATGTGTACCCTTATCTGGACGACTGGCTAATACACGCGCCAACAGCCCAGCAATGTGCCTACCACATGTCAAAGACCATACACCTACTGCACAGTTTAGGATTCTCACTAAACTACCCAAAGTCACATCTACAACCCTCCCACGTCCAACAGTACCTGGGAGCCACAATAGATACACTGGCAGCAAAAGCATATCCCAACACAGCACGTGTCCAGGGAATGCAAACGATAATACAAAAGTTCAGACTCACTACCAGCTTGAGTGTTTATGCAGCTAATAGGCATGATGGCCTCGTGCATCTTCATAGTCCCTCACGCCAGACTTCATATGCATCCGCTACAAGAATGCCTTGCAAGGCAGTGGAACCAGGCTCACGAGCAATTAAAAGACCTAGTGTTGGTGACCAGTCGGGCATACAACTCTCTGCATTGGTGGAATCCACAAAATCTTTGCAAGGGACGACTGTTCCAAGAGCCTGTCCCACAAATAGTTCTAACAGTGGACGCATCCCTACTAGGATGGGGAGCCCATGTCCTACACTATACAGTACAGGGACTCTGGACTGTACAGCAAAAGAAAATGCATATCAACCTTCTGGAGTTGATGGCCATCTTTCTAGCCCTAAAAGCTTTCGCGACACACTTACGCAACAAAGCTGTGTTGATCTGGTCGGACAACATGACAGCTATGTATTACATTCAAAAACAAGAAGGAACACACTCGCCACAGCTGTTGCACCTAGCTCAAGCAATGTGGAAATGGGCCATTCAGAGGAACATTTTTCTCATGGCAGAACACCTCCCAGGCAAGGACAACCAGTTTGCCGACCTGTTAAGCAGGCACAGCCAACAGATGCACGAATGGGAAATTCACCCCAAAGTGCTCCAACCATTCTTCCGGAAATGGGGACACCCGGAAATAGATCTGTTTGCCACAAGCGAAAACGCAAAATGCCAGTACTTTGCCGCCAGGTTCCCACATCCGCAGTCGCAGGGCAATGCGATATGGATGAACTGGTCAGGCAAATTTGCGTACGCTTTTCCCCCAGCTCCATTAATACCGCTGCTGGCACGCAAAATGCGCCAACATTCTCTGACGCTAATTCTAGTTGCTCCCACGTGGGCGAGGCAACCATGGTACACAACGTTCCTAGAACTGTCAGTAGTGCCTCATCAAAGACTGCGACTAACACCCAGTCTTCTAACGCAGAACCATGGCGAAATCCAACACCCAGATCCCCAACAGCTGAACCTAGCGATCTGGCTCCTTAAATCCTAGAATTTGGATACCTCAACTTGCCTCCAGACTGCATGAATATTATCAAAGAGGCAAGGAAACCCACTACCAGAGCATGCTATGCAGCAAAGTGGAAACGTTTAGTCATTTACTGTAATAACAATAACATTAACCCACTTGATGCTTCCACTCAAAACATCATTTGCTACCTATTGCACCTCCAACTGTGCAATTTAGCATTTTCTTCCATCAGAATACACCTAGCTGCGTTAGCAGCATATCTGCAAAACAGGCAACACCTTTCACTATTTAGGGTGCCAGCAATCAAAGCGTTTATGGAAGGACTTAAACGCATAATCCCTCCAAGACACCCACCTTCACAAGTCTGGAATCTAAACGTTGTGTTCACCAGACTAATGGCACCACTCTTTGAACCACTGCACTCATGCGAACTACAATTTCTTACTTGGAAAGTGGCTTTCCTTATTGCCATTACTTCGCTTCGAAGAGTTAGTGAGCTGCAAGCCCTAACTATTCAAGAGCCATTCATTCAAGTACATGCAAATAGAGTAGTTCTTAGAACAAACCCTAAATTCATGCCAAAGGTGGTATCCCATTTCCATATAAATCAAACTATAGAACTGCCAGTGTTCTTTCAGAACCCACAAACAGTAGCTGAAAGGGCCTTGCATACCCTTGATGTCAAAAGAGCTCTGCTATATTACATAACATTTCGGAAAACAAAACAATTGTTTGTTGCCTTCTCCCCACAACACAAGGGTAATCCTATTTCAAAATCAGGTATAGCCAGATGGATAGTTAAGTGCATCCAAATATGTTGTTTGAAGGCAAAACGCACCTTAACAGTCCCCCCTAGAGCGCATTCCACACGTAAGCTAGGGGCATCCATGGCTTTCCTGGGAAATATTCCTTTACACGAAATTTGTAGAGCAGCCACATGGTCAACCACACATACATTTACAAAACACTATTGTGTAGATGTACATTCAAAACAGCAAGCTGCTGTAGGACAGGCTGTTCTCAAAACTCTTTTCCAGACTGCTGCAGCTGACACAGGTAGCCACCGCTAAGGGAGATACTGCTATACATTTTATGCACAGATATGAATTCAGCAGCCCACATGCCTCGAACGGAATATGCTTCTTACCAGTATGCATCTGTTCTTGGCATGTAGGGCTGCTGACATTCATATCGCCCACCCACCTCCCCGGTGCCTGTCGTAGCTGCAGCATTCACTCTTTGCATGGACATCTCTTACTGTACTATACTCCATCTCTGCCACAATGGCGAAAAACAATCTGAGGATGGAGAGGATGCCCATGCGCAATGTAGTCCAAGGGAGGAGCCACCTATCTCGTGATACTTCGAAGACTCTTCCAGGACAGCAATGTGCAATCATCCGGACCCAACACTAGGCGGCGATCTATGCACAGATATGATTGTCAGCAGCCCTACATGCCAAGAACAGATGCATACTTGTAAGTAGCATATTCCTTACCCCCAGTCAAGAGATCTGGGTTAAATCCATTGTTCTTTTGCTCACCATGCCACCCCAGTTTAGACCCAGCCATATGCAAATCAGTCTTGACCCTGTGCCTCATGGGAATAGTCCAGCCCGAACTGCCAAGCCAGGTCCTCCCTGGACCGGAAACAAGCATCCTAGGACCGGTTTCAGGGTTTCACCTCCCTTCAGCCAGGATAGCTTGATTCCAGTGGCACATTGAGCCCAGGACCCACGCTTGGGCATACCTGGCGCCCTTAGTGCGAGAAAGCAAAAGACACACAATTGATGGATGGAATGCAGAACAAATCAAAACATTAACCCCCAGCCAAGAGATCTGGGTTAAATCCATCATTCTTTTGCTCACCATGCCACCCCAGTTTAGACCTGGCCTTATGCAAATGCCTCGAGGGTACGCACCACGAGAAAGAGAGGGGCTGCATTGGCTTTCTTGGGTAAAATGCCATTAGCATGCATACGCAAAGCAGCTACTTCATGAATGCTCACACCTTTGCTAAACACTAGAGCATGGATATTCAAGCCCATCAAGTATTACAAGTTAGCCAAACAGTCCTTAGAACCTTGTTTTGCACATCCGCTCACTGCTTTACAGTCTATGCAAAGCATGTGATCTACGGCTGTACATGATACCGATGTGCAGCAGCACCCTTTCTGGACTGCCGTCCAAACCGGAAGTAGCAACAATAGTTAATTAATTTGTCTAATCAGAATTGCATTTTTTCTTAAATGCTCACATGTGCAAATTATTTGTGAGTCCTAAACAGTGAAGACTTATTAAAGTGTTAGCTCTTTAAACCCTGCTCTGCTTTAAACATTAATATCTCAAAAACAAATGAACTGATTTACACTAAAACGACAAAAGCACAGTTCAAGTAAAGTTATACTTTAATGCCAAGCTTGGTGTAAATCCATTCAGCAGTTTGGACTGTAGGTGTGAGCAAAATAATGGGAAACCGCTTCTCAACCCATAATTCCTTAACTCTTTCTCACCCGCGCACCCCCCCCCCCCCCCCCACCCCCACTTTGGACGAAACATCACAAACCTTTGCATGCAGAAGTGTAGCTGATTATCTAGTAAACTGCCAAATTTTATGAGAATCCAAAAAGATATAGGCACATCAAAAAATGCATTTTCAATGAAAAGTACATCTGCACCGTAACTACAATCACTATATATATATATACTTGTTCGAGTGTTAGCTCTGTGAAATGCGATATACCAAGTACACATATAATGTAACCACATATTTTGAATATTAATGTCTCTTGTGTAATCGTTCATTTTAATTTTAGGGCTGGAGTAGTGCCTATTCAATCGAATCAGTGATCATGCAAATCAATGCCACTTTAGTTAAAGGAAAAGCCAGAGTACAGTTTGGAGCCAATAAGGTAAAACTATTTTTAAATATTTTGGTTTGAGATTTGCTGTGATGGGGTGTGTGTGTGTGTGTATTAACAAACATAACCTTAGATATTGAACTTCCTTCCCATGTATCAAGAACCCCATATAGCAGTATTAACCCAACTCACAGGGAGCCCTAGAACTTTGTAAGGATGCAAGAAATAAATGCAGTCGTTTGTGAAACTCTCCTCACTCCTGCAGTTTGTTCCTGCTCCTGTGGCTTTGTTCTTTTCCCTCTATTCTATAATCTGTTACAATGTTCCCAGGTGTAAAATGTGGTAAGGATGTATAGCACATTCTGTTTTTTAATGTATGTGGCAGCTAACTAGATACTTAAAATGCGCTAACATTGACTCTTATTTTTGGACGGGACGTTTTAAAATGTATTGTGAACCAATGCAGCAGTGTCAAGTAGCAACAAATATTAAGTATATTTAAGCAGTTTGCTCTTTTGCAATGCTGTTTTTTGATTTGTAGCTTCCAATTGTCTTTACTGAATTATTTTTAGCCGGTAACTCTACAAGTCTCCATATATAATCGTATTTTGAGAATGTCTTCTACTTAATTTTTTTTCTCAAACATCAATCAAAATACACATATGTAGTCCTACCGACGGACTTGGCATGTTCCAGTGTTCAACACATTTTGCTTCCATCGTACAGATTGGGGCAGCAGGTTAGCCAGCTTTAACCATTAGCTGTGTTTCACTGTGAGTGATGGCATTCATATGTATGTGCACAGTGACAGTTCAGTGCCAAGGCTAGTTTGCTGTGTGTGTGTGTGTGTGTGTGTGTGTGTGTATATATATCTATGTATATAGATAGATAGAGAGAGAGAGAGAGAGAGAGATATATTACCTACTGGCGATAGCCAGTAGGTATATATAGTTAGGATTGTTTTCCATAGGGAAATCGAACATTCTATTGGGAATAACTTTGGCGCCGGTTGAGGAATCTTCCTGAATGGTTTTCCACCAAACTTGGCAAAATTGTAGGGACTGGTAGCCCGATGTGCCTTTGCTATTTCTCAAGATATGTGCTCCAGTGGTTTTTACAAAAATTAACTTTGAAAAAATATATATTGGGCTACATTGGGCTATATATATGTTAGAGGCCAAATGTAGCCCAATGTAGCCCAAAGATGGCCACCAGAGACAAGAAAAACCAAATGTAGCCCAAATATCAGCCAGATGTAGCCCAACTATAGCCCAATGACAGAATGTCCCAGAGTGTTCTAAAGAACAAATAGAGCGCTAACAGTCTTACTTATGACAAAAGTATGGCACACCTGAAGTCATCTTGATTGGAATAAAGTGTTAACATTTAAAACATTTAATTTGCAAAGGAACAAAATGAGGGGGTTCATTTTGCCATAGAAATTATGATTAGTGCTGAAGAAAGAAAAATTAGGGCACATTTTGAGTGACTTCTCAAATCCTCTTATATTTCATTAAAAAAATTCTGATATGCCGTCTCCCAAGATGGCCACCAGAGACAAAAGAGCCCACATGTAGCCCAAATATCAGCCAGATGTAGCCCAACTATAGCCCAATGACAGAATGTCCCAGAGTGTTCTAAAGAACAACTAGAACGCTAACAGTCTTACTTATGACAAAAGTATGGCACACCTGAAGTCATCTTAATTGGAATAAAGTGGTAACACTTAATACATTTAATTTGAAAAGGAACAAAATGAGGGCTTTCATTTTGCCATAGAAATTTTATATATATATATATATTCACTGAAAAAATCATAGGTTACACACCAGTTATAGTTAGGTATTAGCATTTAAAAAAAACTTTGAAATTCACTGAAAAAACCATAGGTTTCACACCAGTTATAGTTAGCTAGAAATTGTACTCGCATAAAACCATTGAAATTCCCACGTTATAGTTAGTTGGACTCACTATAACTTGCACGTCTGCAATGCACTGCTGATGACGTCACATATTACATCACTCATGCATATATTTAAATATTTAAACATTACTCGCTAATATATGTATTCACTAAGATACACTTAATAAGCCAGTTAACCAATCACTTTTTTTTTTTAAAAACCCTGAAAAAACCATAGGTTTCAGGCCTTATAAAGTTAAGAATTAGCATTTAAAAAACCTTTGAAATTCACTGAAAAAAACATAGGTTTCAGGCCTTATATAGTTAGGAATCAGCATTTAAAAAACCTTTGAAATTCACTGAAAAAAACATAGGTTTCAGGAGTTATATAGTTAGGAATTAGTTTTTAAAAAACCTTTGAAATTCACTGAAAAAAACATAGGTTTCAGGAGTTATATAGTTAGGAATTAGTTTTTAAAAAACCTTTGAAATTCACTCAAAAAATTATAAGTTTTAGTGGTGCTATAGTTAGCTGGACATTTTACTCATACAAAACCAATGAAATTGCTCCTATATAGTTAGTTGTACTAACTATATTTCGCGCACCCGCAATCCACTGCTGATGATGTCACATATTAGATCATTCATGACATGGTCAGTGACATCACTGATGACATCTCAAATGACATCACTGATGACATCACTGATGACATCATCCACGTGACAATCACATACACCTTTTCATACACTATTACAATTTTTCATCACTGTTTGTAAAATACAGAGTATCATATTTAAATCCATTGTCACAGCAATACAAGTATCTAAAAATCCACTCAGTGATTCATAGATGTATACACACATCTAATCACTTACCTATGGATTCACTCATACATGCTGTCAATGAACAATAGAACACTATCAAAAATACTTATACATCTATATCGACATTAAACAACAGCACGCATCCTATTCACATATGAAGTCATCCTACTCACGTATGCAAACAATGGATCATACTTACATATTTACTTAGCAAAACACTTATACAAACACCACTTCTTCTATTCATTTAGATAGTAAGTCATACTTAGTGAATTATAAAATCATTATTACAAGTATACAGTTATCCATACAGTCACTCACACAATCATTGTGTCTTATGTATACTTATTTACATACAACAACTGACACATACACTGCCTTTTATTTTTCTAGTTTGTTGGACCTGTACCTTTGAGAAATAAATTTGCTCATCACCACACCCATGAAGAGATTCCCTCACCCAAACTGTTAGAACATGTAGTTTTAACTTCATGTATCTACTGAATCAACTATTCACACATCTTTGGACAGTCACACACCCCCCACCGAACCACACACACTTTTACACTCCCATACAAATACTCAGTTAACTAATCAATAACTAATATAGACTTTCACATAGCTAGTAACCAACTGTAGAATCAGTTTACACAACAACTGACAAAGTGATACAGATATTCACACAGTTTAGTCACTATCCACTATATTTAGTGAGACATTATAAATTGGTCAAGTAAACAATCAATTACACTGCTACTAAATTCTCCATCCAAATATTTATTTATATATATCCACTCATTCTTCAATGTAAATTGCTATATATATATAATGCATATTTAAATAATGAAGCAAACCACATTCACTGGATGATGTCATCAGTGATGTCATCAGTGATGTCATCAGTGATGTCACTGACCATGTCATGAATGATCTAATATGTGACATCATCAGCAGTGGATTGCGGGTGCGCGAAATATAGTTAGTACAACTAACTATATAGGAGCAATTTCATTGGTTTTGTATGAGTAAAATGTCCAGCTAACTATAACGATTCAGAAAAGGGGGTGGTGATGACCAGAGTGCCGGAATTAAGCAGACCACTTTTACCCAGTCCAAAGATCAGGGCTTGATCCATCACCGTTATTTAGCTCACTGCCCCATCCCAGCTCAGAACCTGGCTATATGCAAATTAGTCTGTCCCTGGCCCAGTGCATCATGGGAACAGGGCAGACCAAACTACCAAGCCAATTCTTCACCAGAAAGGATACAAGCTACCGGGGACCGGTTTCTGGCATTTCAGCCTCGTCGGCCCGGCTTGCTTGAATCCTGATGGAGCAGTGAGCAAGGGACTCATGTCTGAGTATACCCTGCCACACCTAAGTGGCCAAAAACGATTCAGAAAAGGGGGTGGTGATGACCAGAGTGTCTGAATTAAGCAGACCACTTTTACCCAGTCCAAAGATCAGGGCTTGATCCATCACCGTTATTTAGCTCACTGCCCCATCCCAGCTCAGAACCTGGCTATATGCAAATTAGTCTGTCCCTGGCCCAGTGCATCATGGGAACAGGGCAGACCAAACTACCAAGCCAATTCTTCACCAGAAAGGATACAAGCTACCGGGGACCGGTTTCTGGCATTTCAGCCTCGTCGGCCCGGCTTGCTTGAATCCTAATGGAGCAGTGAGCAAGGGACTCATGTCTGAGTATACCCTGCCACACCTAAGTGGCCAAAAACGATGCCAGAAACCGGTACCCGGAAGCTTGTTTCCTTCCCAGTGTAAGAATTGGCTTTTGTAGTCTGGTCTGCCCTGTTCCCATGATGCACTGGGCCAGGGACAGACTAATTTGCATACAGCCAGGTTCTGAAACTGGGATGGTGCAATGAGCTAAAAAACGGTGTTGGATCTAGCCCTGATCTCTTGACTGGGTGAGAGTACTCTGCTTAATTCAGAGACTCTGTCCATCACCACCCCTTGTTGTAATTAATTTTGTCCACCCTAAGCGTGGAAGGGTATACTCAGATGTGAGTCCCTTGCTCATTGCACCATCAGGATTCAAGCAAGCCGGGCCGAAGACGGCTGTAATGCCAGAAACCGGTCCCCGGAAGCTTGTTTCCTTCCCAGTGTAAGAATTGGCTTTTGTAGTCTGGTCTGCCCTGTTCCCATGATGCACTGGGCCAGGGACAGACTAATTTGCATACAGCCAGGTTCTGAAACTGGGATGGTGCAATGAGCTAAAAAACGGTGTTGGATCTAGCCCTGATCTCTTGACTGGGTGAGAGTACTCTGCTTAATTCAGAGACTCTGTCCATCACCACCCCTTGTTGCAGCTAACTATAACACCACTAAAACTTATAATTTTTTGAGTGAATTTCAAAGGTTTTTTAAAAACTAATTCCTAACTATATAACTCCTGAAACCTATGGTTTTTTCAGTGAATATATATATATATATATATATATATATATATATATATATATATATATATATATTCCTGAAAAAAACATAGGTTTCAGGGACGTTATACTTAGTTGGACATTTCACTCGTACAAAACCATAGAAATTCCACCGTTCTAGTTAGTTCAGCTAACTAGAACTCACGCTCCTGCAATGCACTGCTGATGATGTCACATATTACATCATTCATGACATGGTCCGTGACATCACTGATGATAACATCCAGTGACTGTGTGTTTCTATAAAGTTTAAATATGTTTTATATATCTATGCCAAATTGTATTGAAGAATGAGCGGGTGTATAAGTGTCTCGATGGAGGATTTAGTAGGTGCGTGACTGACTGTATAAGTGAGTAATTAAACGTGGGTTGAGGACTCTTCTCTAGAGGCCTCTGGAGAGAGTTTGGCGCCACCCTGACGCCCGACATCGCCGGAGGTATTGTTGCCAGTGCCCCCCTTGGAATTTGTGGAGCCTCCTCAGGAGCTCCCAGATCCGGCAGGCTCTTCATCTCCCCAGGAGCCCCATCAGGATCCTCATTCTTCAATGGGGCTTCCTTCTGTGGGGCATTGGTCGCACCCTCAGTGTCTTGGGAGGGTCAGCTTACACCCCTCCCCGCTGATGAGCTGTTGTCCACTCCGCGGAGGGCTACCGAGGCTGGTGCTGCTTTTTTCAGAGTGGTCTCATTGGCTACTCGCATTTTAAACATGCAACCCCCTTATGCCCCCTTGTCTATGGACCCCTTGCTTGAGGTCCTTCCTCGTGGGTCCCCGAATGTGGAGCCGCTTCTGCCCTTTGAGGCTTCTCTTTATGATGACCTCTTGGGTACCTGGGTCCGGCCTGCTTCAGGTGACCCGGTGGCTCGTTCAGTTTTGCACCGCCACTGTCCATCTCCACATGATCCTGTTTGTCTTTTTGTGCACCCTGATGCGCAGGGGTTTGTGTTGCAGACTCCCTTTCCTTCCCTGCCCCTCTAACTCTTCCTCCCTCTCGGGAGTCCAGATTCCTTGAGTCATGGGATAGGAACATCTTTGCATCCACTAGTGCAGCCCTACGGTCCTTAAATACAGTGTGTGTTTTGGCTCGGGCTACCTCTGCCCTGTGGCACTCTGCAGAGTCTTTGCTTTCTGCCACCTCTGAAGGTGCTCGCGTTAATCTCCTTCACATCCTCCGGGATGGCCGCGACCTGGCCGAATTTACAATCCGGTTAGCCTTAGATACTGTGGATTCTTTGGGTTGAGCTATGGCGGGTTCTGTTGCCTTAAGGCATCACCCTTGGTTGCGAGAAAGCGTCTTCCCTGAAAATATCCAGGAGTGACTGGTTGACTTACCCTTTGATGGGGTGTTTCTGTTTAATGCTCACGCCGAATTGGCGGTTCACCGGCCTTGCAGGCTTTTGCCCTCCCACTTCGGTCTTCTTAGGCCTGTCTTCCGTGGTTTTACTCTTTCATTTCGCACCTTTTCGATGCTCTCTGTGGTCAAGGGTGATTACCCTTTTATTGGCATCCCTTGAATGTGTTCTGCTTTGATCTGCCTGTTCTACTGCTGTGGCCGTGTTCCACAGGTTGCTGTGTCTTCTGACTGTGGTATTGAGCCGGTGGCTCCGCTCGGTAATGTCATACGGCTCAGAACTCATGTTCACGGGTTCGGTTTGTTACTGCGCTCTTTTGGCTTGGCTTATTTCCCTGAGAGATGTTCCCCGTTGTTTGGGGTATGCATACACCATGTGGGATACTTGTATGCTATTATATAGCTTTGCTTATCTCACCTGGGCCTGGAGATCCTGTGGGCTTCATGCGTCGCTTGGTGGTCCGTCGTACGGTGTTCTATGTTTTTCCCTGGTGCCTTGGTCATCCACCTCCTTGGGAGGTTTCATGGTCTCCTCTTCAAAAACCAATCCTACCTGCCCTTACTGTACTAGGTATGATCCGGTACGGACATGTTCAAGATCCTGGCTAGTTCTGTCTCTACATAATTATATGTTCGAGGCATATGAGCTGCAGATTGTACACTTTGCATAGAACGCCATCTGGTGTTGGGCTCGGATGATTGCATGTTGTTTTTGTCTTCGAAGAAGTGTTGTAGTCACGAGACCGGTGACTCCTCCTTCGGTGCAGAGTGCGCGTGGGCTTCAGCTCCATCGTTAGATTGTTTTTTTCCGCCATCGGGTTCGGATGAAACTTGCTGCGCTCCGGTTTGGCACCTTTTCCAGACCTCTTCGACGCGCAATTACATTTACCGACGGTATTGTTTTGATCGCTTGCCTTCGACGCGCACCTTGAAAGCTTCCATCACTCTTCGACGCCTGCAAACGTCGACGCGGGCTGTTGGGCCTGCCCGCGCCGATCTAGACGGACGTTGATGGAACGGACTCCATTTAAAAAATGTCCACAGTGCCTGGCTGCAATTTGTGCCTCTCCCCAGAACATCGAGAGGACAACTGTGAAGCCTGCCTTTCATTCAAATCGAAAAAGAATGTCCGGGATCGTCTAGCTAGACGCCGAGACATGCAGCAAGGCACAGGCTCCATTCCGGACATCTTCAATCCAGGTCCCGACCTTCCAGTGCCAAAAGAGATCATGGACTCCGAAGTAGACAACGCCGAGGTCGATGATGACATCACTCCGGGCAAAAGGGATGTACTGAAACCCCGACCCAGCCCAAGACAATTGCACCGGTAACACCTTCGCCTTCAGGCTAAGGTTTACACCGTACCAAGACTTCGAACGCCCCGCCCTCGGGCTCGGCACCGAAGGTCAGATAAAAGCCATCCAGCTCGAGCCAACCACTCGGCGCTGAAAAACCACCCTCGGCCCTAAAGGCGCAACCATTAGAGTTGCCATGCCCTCTTATGTCCACACCGACAAAACACTTGTTGCCGAAACCAACATAAGACCCCTCTGCTCCAAAAGACTCCAATAAAAAGTCGGCGCCAAAGCAAATCGATAAAGCATAGACACCGAAAAAGCCGGATAAACCCCCGGAACCGGGAAAAAACAGATAAAGTTTCGGGTCCGAAACAAACTGAAAAACCTTCGGCTCCGAAGCATATAGAAAAAACCTTCGTGCCATCAAAATACAAGGCACCGAAAACTTCAGAACCGACTAAGGCTGTGGTACCGGACAATGTCCCAAAACACCCAAAATCAAGTTCTAAGGACAATTCTTCGACGCCAAGCAAGTCTGCGGAGTCTGAAGACCTTTTCTTCCCAGATCCAAAGCAAACTATATATTTATCCACCCAAAGACTGGTACTATAGTCACCAAGCTGCCTGCAAAGAGGAAACCAGAACATTTACAACAAGTTCCAGTTCCTCCAAAAAAGATTCACATGTCTACTAACACTTCTCCTTCACCCCCACCACCTGATAACCCTAACTTAATAATTTCACCACCACACTCTCCACATTTAGAGCATAGTGATGATTCACAAGGGCATGGAGATGTAGATGATGATGTAATGCCATTAGGTCCTGTCAATTCACCACAGGAGTTAGACCCATGGCATAATTATAACACGGATCCTGATATAACTAATGATCCAGATTTCTACGCCATAAAGCCATCCCCACCAGATGATAATGTGGGGTTTGCACAACTAATTAATGGGGCAGCTACATACCACAAAGTCAAACTCCATTCAGACCCTGTGCAAGAGGACTTTTTGCTAGAAACTTTCGCGCAACCACAAAAATCTACACATGTATTGCCTATGCTACAAGGCCTTATTAGACATGCTCCTGAGGTTTTTTAAGACCCAGTCGGAGCTAGGGTTCTTAACCCCAGAATTGATCAAAAATATAAAGCAGCCCCTAGTGACCCTATCTATATTAAGGGCCAACTTCCCTTAGATTCTTTAGTGGTAGCCAATGCACGTAAAACGGCAAACTTCCAGGCATCAGGTGATGCACCACCTCCTGACAAAGAATCTAAGCTATTAGACGCATCAGGAAAACGTATGGCGTCTCAGGCGGCTAATTCATGGAAAATTGCAAACACACAAGCCCTGCTAGCAAGATATGACAGGGCTCACTATGATGAGCTAGAAAAACTCATTCAACACCTTCCACCAGAGTACAAAGACACAAAGCTAATGAGCTTGTACAAGAAGGCAAACTAATTACCAATACTTCAATAAAATGTGCACTAGATGCAGCAGACACCGCGACACGTGCCATAAACACTAGTGTGCTACTATGTAGACACGCATGGCTTAGAGTGTCTGGTTTTAAACAAGAGGTGCAAAATACAATTCTAAATCAACCATGTGATCAACAGCACCTTTTTGGAACTGCAGTTGATGCATCTTTAGAAAAAATGTAAAAAGATACAGAAACAGCTAAATCTTTGGGGGCCCTGCAGTCACCATCTGCCAGAGGTAACTTTTGGTGCTGCTTTTACATAGCAGGGTCCAAAACTACCACATCAGAACACCCTACATCCTCCTATAAAAGTCCAAACCAAGGCTACTGTTCTAGGGGATACAATAAAGGAGGTTACAAAGTTAACAAGGGTAGAGGCAGAGGTAACAACACCCGCAACTCCCCTAACAACAAACAGTGACTTCCCTACGCTTCCCCCGGATCATCCCACTCCTGTCGGAGGACGCATCTTACAGTTCCTACCTGTCTGGAATTCCATCACAACAGACAAGTGGGTAAGACAAATGATCCAGTATGGTTATTGCCTGGAACTCACTTCTACACCTCCCAACATTCCTCCAAGACAGCGCCCAATGTCATTAGACATTAGTGCTCCTCAAACAAGAAGTCTTGGAAATGTTACAAAAGGATGCAATAGAGCCAGTTCCTCTAATCCATCAAGGGACAGGAGTTTACTCCCTTTACTTCCTGATCCCAAAAAAGGACGGCTCTCTAAGACCAATATTGGATCTCAGACTGTTAAACTGGTACATTCTTTCAGACCACTTCCACATAGTCCCTTTACAACAAGTGCTTCCATTACTTCAGCAAGGCGACTTTCTCTCCACTATAGATCTAAAAGACGCCTACTTCCAAATTCCAATGCATCCCTCTCACAAGAAATATCTCAGATTCGTGGTAGATGGCCAACATTACCAGTTCAAGGTGCTTCCATTCTGAGTCACCACAGCACCCAGAGTCTTTACAAAATGCCTCGCAGTAGTTGCAGCTCATCTCAGAAGACAACAAATTCATGTCTTCCCCAACCTAGACGATTGGCTTATAAAAGCAAACTCCCAAAACAGCTGTGTGCAACACACGCTTCGCACAATACAGTTGCTTCACGAACTAGGATTCACAGTAACTCTAACCAAATCCCACCTCCAACCGTCTACAATGCAGCAATATCTGAGGGCAACAGTAAGCCAAAGCTTATCCCAATCCCATCAGGATAAACGCTATACGAACACTAGTTCAAAAATTTCAACCACAGCGCACTCTACCAGCAAGAGTGTTCATACAACTAATAGGAATGATGGCATAATGCATTTTTCTCGTCCCTCATGCGAAACTACAAATGCGTCCATTACAGTAATGTCTAGCACAACAGTGGAACCAAGCTCAAGGTCAACTAACAGATCTGGTGTTGGTAGACGACCGCACCCATCGCTCTCTGCAGTGGTGGAGCACAAAAAACCTTGCCAAAGGACGGTCGTTCCTCGAGCCACTTCCACAAATAGTGCTAACAGATGCGTCGCTCATCGGATGGGAAGCACATCTCAAAGACCATACCACTCAAGGGTTATGGACCTCTCAACAAAAACAGTTCCACATCAACTATCTGGAATTGTTAGCGATCTCTCTAGTGCTGGAATCATTTCAACCACAGCTCCTCAACAAAGTTGTCTTAATCCGTACAGACAACATGACGGCAATGTATTACATACAAAAACAGGGGGGGGGACACACTCTCCAGTTAACCTGTCTAACCAGTTAACCTGTCTAGCACAGAGCATCTGGAGGTGGGCCATTCCGCGAAACATATACCTCCTAGCAGAACATCTACCAGGAGTACACAATCAGATAGCGGATCTGCTCAGTCGTCAAACACAACAGATCCACGAATGGGAACTTCATTCCTCAAGTTCTTCTTCCATTCTTTCATATGTGGGAACAACAGACATAGATCTGTTCGCCACACACAAAAACACAAAATGCCAAAACTTTGCATTCAGGTATCCACACCCATTGTCCAAAGGCAATGCGCTATGGATGAAAATTTGCTTACGCTTTTCCGCCTCTCCCACTCATTCCATCAGTGGTGAGGAAACTTCAACAGCATTCCCTTACAATGATCCTAGTTGCTTCAACATGGGCAAGACAACCATGGTTCACAACCCTGCTGCAGCTATCAGTAATGCCACATCAAAAGCTGCACCTCTCTCCCAAGTTTCTCACTCAGAACAATGGAGAGATAAGGCACATGATCCCAGCCAGCTCAATCTAGCAATCTGGCACCTGAAGTCCTAGAGTTTGGATATCTCAACCTTCCACAGGAATGTATGAACGCTATAAAAGAAGCTAGACGCCCTACAACAAGAGCGTGCTATGCTGCTAAGTGGAAAAGATTTGTCATTTATTGTTCTAACAATACAATTGACCCACTAGATGCTTCTATTCAAAACATAATTTGTTACCTTTTGCATCTGCAACGTTATAATCTAGCGTATACATCCATAAAATTACATCTAGCTGCCATAGCAGCTTACCTGAAAAACAGACATCTGTCGCTTTTTAAAGTTCAACCAATAAAAGCTTTTATGAAAGGGCTTAAAAGAATAATTCTACCAAGAGCTCCACCCTCCCCAGTGTGGAATCTCAATATAGTCCTTACCAGACTAATGGGCCCTCCATTTGAACCTTGACACACGTGTAAATTAAAATACCTTACTTGGAAAATAACATTTTTAGTCACTATCATATCTCTGAGAAGAGTGAGCGAACTCCAGGCATTAACCATACAAGAACCATTCTTGCAAATTCATCACAACAAAGTGGTTCTTAGAACAAATCCTATTTTTCTACCCAGTCTCTGCCTTCCATCTAAACCAGTCAGTTGAACTACCAGTATTCTTTCCTCAACCAGACTCAGTAGCAGAAAGAGCGCTACATACTCTTGATGTCAAAAGAGCATTGCTCTATTACATGGAAAGAAGGAAACCATTTAGGAAAACCAAACAACTTTTCGTAGCTTTCTCCCCACCGCATAAAGGCAATCCTATAACTAAAACAGGAATTGCAAGATGGATTGTAAAATGTATACGAATATGCTACCTTAAAGCTAAACGCACATTAACAATTCTCCCTAGAGCTCATTCCACACGCAAGCTAGGGGCATCTATGGCATTCTTAGGAAATATTCCTCTAGATGACATATGCAAAGCAGCAACTTGGGCCACGGCACACACCTTCACAAAACACTATTGTGTAGATGTGCAAGCAAAACAACAAGCTAGTGTGGGCCAGGCTGTATTAAAAACACTTTTTCAAGCTACTGCAACAGATAGAGGTAGCCACCGCTAAGGAGGATACTACTATATAGTCTATGCAAAGTGTACAATCTGCAGCTCATATGCCTCGAACGGAAAATGCTACTTACCAGTATGCATCTGTTCTTGGCATGTAGAGCTGCAGAGTTGTACACGCCCACCCTCCTCCCCAGATACCTCTATCTGATCCAGTATTATCTTAATTAGATACATCAGGCATGGGCACTTCTCTATTGCTTACTACTCCATCTAACCCTACTGGCAAAACAATCTAACGATGGAGCCGAAGCCCATGCGCACTCTGCACCGAAGGAGGAGTCACCGGTCTCATGACTACAACACTTCTTCGAAGACAAAACCAACATGCAATCATCCGAGCCCAACACCAGATGACGATCTATGCAAAGTGTACAACTCTGCAGCTCTACATGCCAAAAACAGATGCATACTGGTAAGTAGCATTTTCCTTTTATACATTTATTTATACATGCCGGTTGCCTTGGTAGTCCTCTTCCTACGTTGCCTCTTCTTTTCGAGCCTGCGAGGTCTGGACCAATATCTCCATGTGTGGGGGAGCTTTTCTGAGTTGTTGCAAGTAGCCCATAGGTTCCTCTTTGGTTCCGCTTACTGGGGTGATTTCCCAATTTGACATATGCTCCCTTTTTGGTCTTCAACGCTGTACGTTTCTTCTCTGGAGGGTTGGTCTCGGATTCTGAAACTCTTCCCACCATTCGTTAACTTGGTGTTTTTGGCCACTTCCTTCGGATATGTCTTTTTTCCAAATGATCACATACTATTGTTAAAGCTACACCTGCGGGACAGCTCTTCTGATGGCAGTGGTCCTTGACTACTGCCTGCAAGTCTATATTGTGGTTGTTTCTCACTTTGGCTTCATACTGCCCGGCCGGGCACTCTTGTGTAAGCCACTTTAAGGTCTCTATGGCCGTTTACCTGCTGCATATTTCAACCTGCTTCAGCGGGTTTAGCATTGATGGTAATTGCCCCTAATTACCCTTTTTGGGATTGAGTGTGCACTTGCCGTGTTTCTTGTCCCGCCGGCTATTCCCAACGCATTGCTCAGGTTCTAGCTCTTGCCTTTGGGCTCTTGACACCGGCTCCTACGGCTTCCTTCTATAGGCTAGTCTGTTAGGCTCTGGTTGCATCTCTTCAAGTTCCTTTATAGGGCTCATGCTGTTCTAGCTGTCATTTTTATACGGGTATGGCGTAGCGCCATTCTGGTGTTTTTAGGATATCTACTATCCCGTTATTTCTGGTCTTTCGAGCTGCTTGAATTGATGTCTGGCTGTTCCGCTACAGCTTTCCCCCTTTATCTGTCACTCTGTTGCCGTATCGGATACTTCGCGCTTTCTGTTCTGTCGCAGACCCACCTACCATTTGGGGTATGGCTGTGGTATCTATTCTAAGGTAATGAATCTGTGGCTAGATGTCTCTATCAGATGTACGAGTTACTTACCTTCAGTAACGATGTATCTGGTAGAGACGTCTAGCCGCAGATTCCTTAACGCCCACCCAGCCTCCCCGTTCTGCGAGAACATTGCCGAGTGGTGTTCTCCACTGGCCTCTTCAGTTGCCATTGGGTTAGCACTCACAGGAGTTCAGTTTGTGACTCCCCTCTGAGTGTTTGCATATACAGTTAACCTCTGCTCAGGGGCTTCTTTCCAGTAATGTGGCACGAGGAGATTTGTTTTCCTCTCCAGTTACCTTCCCTTCCTTCCGTCTTCTCTATTGACTCTGGGCTCTGGTCTCCTCTTGGTCATCCTCTTTTGGGGTCGGTTGTGCTCTGTTTCAACCTCCATTATTATAGGGAATGGGCCAGTCTTTTCATCCTTCCTACGGTGCAATGTTGTTCTTCTGTGCTCCGTTCTTAATAAACGACACAGTTCTACATGGCAATATCGGTCTCTTTTGGTCTGTAGAGATGTTCTTCCCTTGTTGCACTCAGGGAAGGGACTTCGCTTAGCTTGCGGGCTTTTTCTCACAGCTTTTCACTTATATGTAGGCAGTGTCTAATCCGTCTTTTATGATGGTGTCTCCACAATGCTCCTTTGTGTTCACAATTTTTTTTTAATCCTCGCACACTGCTCTCATACTTTCCGTTTTTTGTTGGTGGCTACGCGTTGTGCCGCGGAAAAGTTTCTCCGAAGAAAACTGATGTCAGCACGCCGGGAGGTACTTATATGACCCCGCTGACGTAGCGTACATGGACGACGTCAGGGCGTCGTCGTGTGGTGCAGTCCTCCGGCACGCAGAGGTGCTGCTGCAAAAAATTGCCAGATCCAGTCTGATGCCTGTGGATATTCTAAGTTAAGGAATCTGCGGCTTGACAACGTCTCTACCAGATACATTGTTTCCGCAGGTAAGTAACTCGTACTTTAGAGTAGGTGTATGAAAGGTTATATTAGGGAATGAGGAGGTGCATCAGATTATCACGTGGATGATGTAATCAGTGATGTCATCAGTGATGTCATTTGAGATGTCATCATTGATGTCACTGACATGTCATGAATAAGGTTATATGTGACGTCATCAGTAGTGCATTGCGGAGGCGCGAGTTATAGTTAGCTGAACTAACTAGAACGGTGAAATTTCTATGGTTTTGTATGAGTAAAATGTCCAACTAAGTAGAACGTCCCTGAAACCTTTTGTTTTTTCAGTGAATTTCAATGGTTTTTTAAATGCTAATTTCTAACTATAAAGTACCTGATACCTATGGTTTTTTCTGTGAATTTCAATGGTTTTTTAAATGCTAATTTGTAACTAGAACATCCCTATTTAGTCCCCTTGAATCCTGAAGGCTCCTGGTGGCCAAGTAGCCTACCAGGTACATTCAGTAAGTGCCACAGACCTGCGTTTCAGAGAGGTGTTCTGAAGCCACGCCCTTTTTTACACCACGCTGCAAACGCGGCTTCTGGCACACTGCTGCTCCGAGGATGAAGTCCACTTGTGTCTTAAGGTCCTCAGTACACAAGAGGACCTCATCGCACCACCAACTGCACACCAAAAGCCGCGTTTGCGGAGTGGTGTAAAAAGGGGCGTGGCCTCTGGGCATCTCTTGGCAACGCACCCCTGTGGCGTTTACAAGAGGAACCTGGTGGACTAGTTGGCCCCCCAGGGACCCTCAGGATTGAAGGTGTGGAAACTAACTGGGGGGCACTACCAACCAGAATATAAGATCCTTAATTATTGCCCGGCGGTGTCGCCTCTTGAACCCACAAAGAAGTTAAACTATTGAAGAGGCAGGCGCTGGAGACTGGAAGGCAGGAAACAAGGTTTTTATTCTCTCCGGAGGAGAACACAACGAAACGGACAGAAGGTATCGTTCTGAGGTGCTCTAACTGCATCCCTGAGGCCTGGCCTCTTATACACACGTTTATCTGTTTATTGCATGTAACACATTCTCGTTGATACTTTGAAGTACGGAAAGACATCCTCAGAATCCCCCCTTTCCCAGCCCGTTCCCACGCAAGGTTACAGTGGAAGTCCCCGCCCCGTTCACAACAGGTGATGATCATCGCGCAGCTGGGTATTCCGCCGATCCACAGTGTGTGTGGGTTTCGATCGGATCTCGTGGGATGGGGGGGGCTTTGATCATCTCGGGGGTCCTTAGAGGAGGAAAGCTTTCTATTGTACGGGGAGGGGCAAGGGATTGGTATCGGCAGAGCTGGGTGTCGGCCTGGGAACGGGGAAGACAAACGGGCACACGGGGAAATGGGGTTTGCATCAAAGGGCCGGGGATCATAAATGGGAAGAAGGGAGGTGTCGCGCTGGGAACAGGACGAGGGTCTGGGGCAGAGCAGCGCTGAAGAGGGGTTTTATGATTCGCGGCAGGTGCAGGCAGGGGGGTTGTCAGTATGCGGGGGATGCCGGCGAAGTTAGGAATGGGAGAGAGGCGCGCTGGCTCTCGGCGGGAGCAGGGAAGCCATGGTGTTCAAAAATGGCGGCTGTTTTACGCGCACAAAAAGGTTAAGGAGAGCAAGAGGGCGCCGATAATGTTGACGGTTTCAGCCTAACTTTCAACAGTCCTCCCTTTTCAACATATCTAGCCAACTTGCTTACTCAATGTCAATTTTCATCAAATTCCTAACTTCGGTATCATACAATGCTCTCATATGTTCGCTTCCAATGTCCACAGTTTTGGGAAAAATGCAACTCGCACATAAAGAACACATAGGTGGCAAACATTGAATTCCTAAGCATAGGCCACATATTACAACTACGGGAATCAGGATAATGGTGAGCAGTCTCCAGCCCCAGCTTTTGACGGTGTCCCAGAACCAACCACCAAGCGACCATTCTTCTTGCTCTTGGTGAACTTCCGATGAGAGTCTGTGAAGATGTTCGATGGCTTTGTACACTGAGGGTGAGTTGTCCGGTATGTATGTACAACAGCTGGCCCCAATAATGCGGCATGCTCCTCCACGGTCCGCCAGAACCACATCTAGAACGAGGCGGTTCTGCAGAGCCACCAAACGGACCGCTTGGAGCTCGGCAGTGTTGTTGGCAAAGATGCCCGCTGTGATGTTCATGGTTGTCTCGACTGCCTGAGTCAAATGTCGGATGGCACGGCTGTTTGCCATCGGGCCCCAGAGGGGGACGAGTCCTTTCATAGCATCGAGGAACTGTGCCCCTGTTGAGTCGGCTTGCTCAACGTCTTTGGCTCGTTTTTGCCTGTGGTGATTCGCTGGAGCCACATAAGTTGGAGGAAGGACGAAGGAGATGTAGCAAGTGCCCCCCCAGCCTTTGGGGAGCCAGGTGTAGGCCTTCGTGCCGCAGATGAAATACATGTTTGGAGATGACACAAAGGAAGGCGGATCCGTGGAATCCAGAGTGCTGGTAAAGCGGCAAGCGCTGCGACCCACCAGCTGTGTCCCAAGTCCTTCTACACACATGTGGCCTGTGACGTTGATGACCGTCAGGGCCACAGTCAGAGTGGCAGCCGTTCGTTTCCGCAGATAGGAGAAGGTGGGTCTGGTCGGATTGTTGAACACCTGCATTTCGATTCGTTCTTTGGCCGGGATGTCCATTTGGATCGAGTCGCTGGGGGTCAGCGGGCAGAAGTGTGTCTTTGTCTTGTTTCGCCCGGCCCCATGAGAAGAATGTGCTGCAGTTCTGCTGGAGGTGGCATTTCCCGTATAGCTCTCTTGCAGGAGGATCAGCCAGGCAAGGCAGGAGCCGTGGACGGAGAAGGGTGAAGGGATGAATGGTATTGAATGTCCAGTGGCATGGGGTAGCAACCCACAGATCCAGCAGTTGGTGGCGTTGGTGGCAAGATTGTGCTGGTGAAGTAGCTGCACGAAGGAGTTGTTCCAAAACTCCTTTCGCCTCTCTCTTAGTTGGGGAGAGAGCGAAATTAGATAATGTTCCTTCATGGTGGTAGGCTGAGCAGTGGTTAGGAATGTTTCGTGAGCAGGTGCGTGTTCTTCCATAATCCAGAGCGTAGTCATGAGGAGAAAACAGAGGAGGATTACGATGAAGAGTGCAATTGTCTTTGAGCTATGAAGTCTGTCTGTTCTCGGATTTCTGTAGTGGGTATTTCCTGTTGTCTCAGTCGGCTTCTTGTTTGGCGCTTCCATCATCTTCTTATCTGGCGCTTCCATCATCTTCGTCTTCAAGGTGCTCGGTAGTGGGCAGGACCACAGACTTAGTTTTAGCTTCTCTCCAGGTAACCCTTGGTAGTTCGGGTCACCGTTCTGAGATTCTTTAACCTAGTCCGTGGCCTACTTAGCCGAAGCTCCCTCCTTTCGCCGCAGGAAATACCCTTCTCGAGATGGCACAGTGGGGTCAGGATGTTTTGAAAGTTCAAGTGTCTCTATGTCAGGATAGCAGTTCAACGATGGTCGGTCCTGGTTCAGGAGCTCTTCTTGGGTGTTGACGGTGTCTGTCGTGGCCAGGGCTGGGGAGACCTTTTTGCAGTGATGGGCGTGCAGCCAATGTTTCTTCCCCTCCACTCGAAGTGCGGTCCGAGTGGTGATCAGCACTTGCCAGGGGCCCGTCCACCGGGGTTCCAAACTCTTTGATCGCTGAAAATTTCGGATCAGCACGAAGTCCCCCGGCTGGATGGCGTGACCCGGACCCCTGGAAGCATCGGGGATGGCCTGCTGCACCTGCTGATGAAGGACAGACAAAGTTTCAGTCAATTTGTACAGATAATCAGACATTAGGACATCCGGAACGTCATGAATGGAAGTTGGTTTCGGGGCAGACCAGACGCTCATGGGTCGACCGAAGACAACTTCATAAGGGGTTAAGTGATGTCGGGTGGGGGTGGAGCGCATCGATAGCAATGCCAGTGGGAGGGCGTCTGGCCATTTCAGGCCCGTCGTAGCCACTATTTTGGCCAGTTTAAGCTTGAGTGTGGCATTGTGTCGTTCGACAAGCCCAGCAAATTGAGGGTGGAAGACTGCGTGGAATTTCTGTTTAATACCCAGCCCATTTAGGATGAGCTGGATAACGTTGGCTACAAAGTGGGGGCCATTATCACTCCATAAAACACGACAGAGGCCATAACGGGGGAAAAACTCCTTTAACAGGACCTTTGCAGTGGCCATAGCGGTGTTGTCACGGGTTGGATATGCTTCCACCCATTTGCTAAATGCGCACACCACGACAAGTACATATTTCAGGCCTTGGCATCTGTCTAGCTGGATGTAGTCCATCTGCAGGACTTCAAATGGGTGGTTTGGGACCCCAAATCCCCCCCGGGGTACTACAGTTCCTTTCCCGGGGTTGTGTTGCAGGCATATTAAGCATTGTTGGACCAGGCGTTTGGCGGAATCTGGGATCTTGTCATTGTGCCAAACCCTGGAGACAAGTTCAATCATGGGGGCTGATCCTATGTGGGCAGGGGAGTGTGCCATGGTTAATATGGGAATCAAGTACGAATCAGGTAGCAACCATCTGTTCGTGTCTTTTGTCCGCCAGCAGCCTTCATCGTCTTTCAATCCTACCCGTGTCCATTCAGTCAATTCGTGTTGTGTGCTAGTCGTTTGTATGTCTCTAATTGTGTCCTTGGCGTCAGTCCAGTTTTCTGCTTGTGACCTGGTCACGTACATATGTGTTGTTGTTCTATTTTCAGCTGTCGTTCGGGCGGTGATGTCAGCTAGTGCATTTCCCTGTCCAATAATGTCTGTCACTTTCTTGTGTGCCTGGCATTTGATAACGGCAAGTCTGTTGGGGAGGAGGACAGCTTCGATTAAGGCGGAGACTAAATCTCCGTGCAAAATGGGTGTGCCATGTGAGGTCAAGTATCCTCTCTCCCTCCAGAGGAGCCCAAAATGGTGAACCACCCCGAAGGCATACTGGCTGTCGGTGTAAATGTTCGCTGTGGTTCCTGTTGCCAGGATGCAGGCTCGCGTCAAAGCAATCAGTTCCGCTGCCTGGGCAGATCGCTGGGTGATGCGGGCTGTTTCTACTACAGTTCGAGCCGTGGTGACTGCATAGGCAGCGGAAGTGGTACCATCGGAGAGTTTGATGCAAGAACCGTCCACCCACAACTCCCCGTCGGGGTCAGGGAAAGCTGTGTCTCTGAGATCGACCCTACTCCTGGTCTGTTCGTCCGTAAGAGTCACGCAGTCATGTACGGGGTGCACAGTGGGATCGTTCTCTGGCAAGGGTAACAGAGTTGCTGGGTTCAGTGTGGTGCATCTTTTCAGGGTGATATGGGGGGCAAGCAAGGTTAGTTCGTATCCAGTCAGTCGTGCACTCGTCAGATGTTGCGTCTTGGTTTGGTTCAGGAGGGTGTCGACTGCATGGGGTACCAGTACCGTGAGGGAATTCGAGAGTACAATCCCCTCACTCTGTCGGATAGAGACTGCAGCAGCAGCTACAGCTCGAAGGCAGGCAGGCAAGGCTCTGGCGACAGGGTCAAGAGTGGCAGAGAAGTAAGCGCACGGTCGTTGCTTAGGGCCGATGGCCTGGGTCAGGACAGATAAAGCGCACCCCTCCCTTTCGTGAGTGTAAAGGGAGAAGGGCTTTTTGTAATCAGGGGTACCCAGGACAGGGGCTGAGCAAAGGGCATCTCGTAGTTCTGTGAAGGAAGTTTGACACTCAGGAGTCCAAGGGAGTGGGAAAGGGACGTCTTTGTTTAGCAGAGAGAGCAGTGGTTTTACAACGAGACTGAAGTTTGGTAACCATTGTCGGCAGAAGGAGGTGAGGCCTAATAGGGAGCGAACCTGCTTCTGGGTTTTAGGGACAGGGGTATCTAGAATGGTTTGGATTCGATCAGGGGTGAGTTTCCTTCCATCTTTGGACAGAAGGTGGCCCAGGTAAGTGACCTGGGGTAGGCAGAATTGCAACTTCTTCTTGGAGACCTTGTGGCCATTTTCCGCCAGGAAGTGCAAGAGTTGAATGGTGGCGGTAACCGCTAGAGGGGTGGTGTCGGCTGCCAAAAGGATGTCATCGACATATTGTACCAACACCACCCCGTCGGGTAACCGGACTTGGTCTAGTTGTCTTTTGAGGGCCTGGCTGTAGATGCTAGGGCTCTCCGTGTAGCCTTGAGGAGCTCGGCAAAACCTATATGAGCGGGATTTTAGGGTAAAGCCGAAGAGATATCGGCTGTCTGGGTGGATGGGGATGGAGAAGAATGCGTTCTTGAGGTCGATGACGGAAAAGGTGGTGGCAGTGGATGGAATCAAGGTCAGGATGGTGGTGATGTCTGAGACCACAGGGTACTGGGGTACCACCACTTTGTTGATCTCTCGGAGGTCGATGATGAAACGGTATGCTTTCTCATCTCCCTCTCCCTGCTTCTTGATAATGGGCAAGATAGGGCTGTTGCAAACGTTGCTAACCACTTCCTCTACCACTCCTGCGTCTATCAGTGACTGGATAATCATTACCAATGCCTTCTCGCCCTCTGGCGATATCCGATATTGTGGGAGTTTTGGGAGTGTTGCGTCTGGTCGGACAGTAATGTGCACTGGGTCAATTAACATACGCCCTACGTCCGAATCCGCTTTGGCCCACAGATACGGAGGTAGAGTGTCAAGCAGGGACGCGTCAACGTCGGTGATGGAAAACATGTGCCGGGGGGAACAATGTCTAAGCAGAACGGGGTTGTCGTAAAGAAACACTCGAACTCCATCTTGAGAACACCTAATCGTCGCTCGGAAGTGTTTCAGTAAGTCAAGTCCCATAATGGCGTCAGGGCTATTGGAGGAAAGCAAGAACGTGGTGTCGGTGGTGTTTTCTACGTCAAAGAGAATCGGGGCAGACAAAGGGTTGGTGGAGGGCGTTCCATCGAAACCTGTCGATGTTATGAGTGAGCCAGACAAGGGTGCCCTTGGAATCAGTCGTTTAGATAACGCACTACGTGTTGCGCCAGTGTCTACCAGAAATGGAGACTTGGTACCCAGGACCTTAGCAGTGACATAAGGGCCCTGCTGGTCAACATAGAGCTCGACTGGATCCCTCCCTCGCCCTTGGCTGTCCTATGCAAAGGTGTGAGTGTCGTCATAGTCAGATTGTTGATATTGGTTCTGTCTGGGTCGATCGAACGTATTTGGTCTGCTTGATCTGTCGTTCGTTGCGTCATTTGGGGGCCCTCGTGGTGGTCCCTTAGGTCTCGGTCCGTTTGCTACATCCCGGGGGTCTCTGTTTCTGATCATTTCCAGAAGAACTGGGCACTGGGATTTCCAATGGCCAGTCCCTTTGCAGAAAGCGCACTGGTCTTCTCTAAGGTCTGTGCGTCCACTGTAGGGAGTCAGAGTGCGGTCCTGGGGAAATGTAGTCTTAGGGACGTTTGTCTGGTAGTTTCCCCGGTATTGGTCTCGTCCTATAGTCACCCCTTGCAGTTTGGCAATCATCACCCTCTCTTTTAAGTCTTTCTTCTTTCTCTCTGTCGCCCTATCGTTTTCATTTTTCTGATGCTCATAATATTGGGCCATTTGGAGAATCGCTGTAGGTTTGGAGGCTGCCCAACTACTCTCGCTGGCCTGTAGTTTCTGGGAGATTTCCAATGATAGGCCCTTAACATAATTCTGGACAAACAGATGGTGTCCGGTTGCAGTGGTCATGTCCTGGCCGCTGTAATCGGAGAACACCGTTTCAAACCGGGAGAAGTACTCCGATACGTCCTCCTGGGGTTTTTGGCGACAGGCTGTTACTATCGACCAGTCCACTTTCTTTTCTGGGATTTGGGTTTTTAATTTCTCTACGATTTTATCTGGGAGGTCTAGAATGGATTTCAACGGCTTTTGTCCTGGTCCCCGTTGTTTGTCCAGTTCATCGAGTTGTGACCAGGTATGTCCGAACAGCTCAAGGTGGTCGACTTTCCGGATTTGCTTCCACACATCAGCTGGTAGACATAACCCGAAGAACAAGTCGATGTCAGCCAGGGTCATGATAGTTGAACCCAGGGCTGTACCCAATTCAGTATAGAAGGCAGTGGGGTTTTTACGTAGGTCGGGTAGAGATTTCCGGAATGTCAGTATCTCTTGCCGGTCCCATGGCTGGTAGACCCAGTTGTATACTACCCTTCCCTTCGCATCTTGGTTGTTTGCATCATCGTGAGTCCCTGTACCCCGAGGAGGAACCCAGTAAGGGGCAGCCTCACGTATCGGCATCATGGTGTTAGATTGCTCGGTTGGTGGTTCGGTCACTACGGGGGCTGCGGATTTAGCTCCCGGCTTTCGTTCAGTGAGGTGGCGGAAAACCTCAAGCGTACGCGTAAGGAGGTCCGACACATCACACTCGCCCTCATCCCCGATATCGACCTTCCGGTACAGAGTCCTTAGGCTCTCGGGACCTTTTTCTCGATATCGGTCCTCGTATGCATTCAAGACATGATAACACAGTCGTACGGTAAAATGTCGTCTGTGACTCCCTGTATACGAGCTGAACATATCTGTGATGTACTCTTCATCATCCTTCCTTTCTACCAGTGTCCTTGCTATTTTGTCGATCCCCGCTCGCTCATCTTTGTCTAGCCTGTTTGTTCTTGCAGGGCCAGCCCCTCGAGTCTCATGGTCGTCTAACGTCGTTGTTGATGCGGGTTTTAATACAAGGGGTTCGGCCGGCACAGAGGCCATTGGGGCCGACGCTGTGGCGGTACCTTTGTTTGTACCTGGGGGTGGCGCGTGCTGCGCCAAGGGTTGAGAAGGGGCATATGGAGGGGGCATGTAGATGATAGGAGGACCTAACAGCAGGTCCTCATTGGCTTGTCGTTTCGAGGGTAAATCAGGGTAGAGCATGGAGGGGGTTCTAACCGGACACTGGCTTGGCGTTTCCCTTTCTAGTTTCTGTTTAGCTTTCTCTCTTTCCTCTATCTCCTTTTTTAGTTTCTGAGCAGCTAGGTGGGCTGCTTTTTGCAGCTCTTTTTCCAACCTACTCTCAGTTTTCTTTTTACGCTGTTCAGTTTCTTTTCGCCACATGCCGAAGCTATCAAGCATAGTAGGTGTTGTCTTGTTTTTACCCAGGGCAGTTTCTAGCGTTTTTATTTTATCATCATCGAAGGATCCTATCAGGGGCCATTGACTTTCTTGACCCTGTTTTGTATATTTATGCCATAGTTTACTATAGGCAATAGCGGTCAATCCATGCTTCATGAACATGTCCTTATTAGGGGTGCCTTCCAGTGGGGCTGGATGGTCCATCTCTAATAAGCGGTCCGGGCTAAACAGGCTACTAATCAGTGGGGAGAAGACAGACATGACGGCTCGTAACGAGGGACTAAAAAGTCAGCACTGCCTATCTTATCACTAGGTGCAAAGACTGGACAGAATATTTCTATTCTACGTTGTTTGCAGGCAGTGAATACCTCATGGATCAAAAAACCAAAGACCAATAAATAACAATGGGGAGAATGAGCAGGTCCGCAAAGATTTGCGTTACCTACCCTTTTCACTATCTGCAAAAAGGGTGGTCTCTTCCCTGTTTGCAGACAGGGAATCTCCAGGAAACAATAGTTTGCGAACAACAGTTCAATTTCAAGAGATTATTGAGTGGGAGGGAAAAAATAAGCACGGCTGCTGCCCTACCTATCCTCCACTGTTTGCAAAGAGAGAGCCCGTTGTTTCTCCGTTTGCAGACAGTGAATCCCTCATAGATCAAGATAACAAAAGACCGATAAATAACAATGGGGAGAATGAGTAGGTCCGCAAAGATTTGCGTTACCTACCTTTTTCACTATCTGCAAAAAGGGTGGTCTCTTCCCTGTTTGCAGACAGGGAATCTCCAGGAAACAATAGTTTGTGAACAACAGTTCAGTTTCAGGTGATTATTGAGTGGGGGAGAAAATAAGCACGGCTGCTGGCCTACCTATCCTCCACTGCTTGCAAAGAGAGAGACCGTTGCTTCTCCGTTTGCAGACAGTGAATCTCCAAATAAACAAAAAAGAGCAATACTAGTATTTTTTAACAAACAGGCAATCAAACAAATTTCGCGACTTGTCGTGGTTACACGACCTTACCCGGACCGCATGGACAGTTTCCTGTCTTCCGAATCCAGCGCCCGATCGTCCTCTCTTCTCCGTTATCCTCGCGGCACTCCTGATGGTTCCCAGTCAGGACCGTAGATCACTCGAGAGAGGTCTGTTCGGACCCAGTGAAGTTCGGATGATCGGCTGTCAGACGAGGGTCTATCGGACAGACGCGTTCCCGATCGTTGCAGTCGTTCACTTTGTCGTCAGGACCTCTCCCACTGGATCCATGGGTCGCTGATGGGCCCCACGCTTGGGACGCCAATTGTGGAAACTAACTGGGGGGCACTACCAACCAGAATATAAGATCCTTAATTATTGCCCGGCGGTGTCGCCTCTTGAACCCACAAAGAAGTTAAACTATTGAAGAGGCAGGCGCTGGAGACTGGAAGGCAGGAAACAAGGTTTTTATTCTCTCCGGAGGAGAACACAACGAAACGGACAGAAGGTATCGTTCTGAGGTGCTCTAACTGCATCCCTGAGGCCTGGCCTCTTATACACACGTTTATCTGTTTATTGCATGTAACACATTCTCGTTGATACTTTGAAGTACGGAAAGACATCCTCAGAATCCCCCCTTTCCCAGCCCGTTCCCACGCAAGGTTACAGTGGAAGTCCCCGCCCCGTTCACAACAGGTGATGATCATCGCGCAGCTGGGTATTCCGCCGATCCACAGTGTGTGTGGGTTTCGATCGGATCTCGTGGGATGGGGGGGGCTTTGATCATCTCGGGGGTCCTTAGAGGAGGAAAGCTTTCTATTGTACGGGGAGGGGCAAGGGATTGGTATCGGCAGAGCTGGGTGTCGGCCTGGGAACGGGGAAGACAAACGGGCACACGGGGAAATGGGGTTTGCATCAAAGGGCCGGGGATCATAAATGGGAAGAAGGGAGGTGTCGCGCTGGGAACAGGACGAGGGTCTGGGGCAGAGCAGCGCTGAAGAGGGGTTTTATGATTCGCGGCAGGTGCAGGCAGGGGGGTTGTCAGTATGCGGGGGATGCCGGCGAAGTTAGGAATGGGAGAGAGGCGCGCTGGCTCTCGGCGGGAGCAGGGAAGCCATGGTGTTCAAAAATGGCGGCTGTTTTACGCGCACAAAAAGGTTAAGGAGAGCAAGAGGGCGCCGATAATGTTGACGGTTTCAGCCTAACTTTCAACAAAGGGGAATTAGTCCCCCAACTTAAAATGTGTCACAGGGCGTGTTTGCACTGTGGTGCAGGGAGGGGGGCGGGCCTAATGTGACAAGTGTGCAAACACGTACTGTGGCACGTTTTAAGTTGGGTGATTAAGCCTCCTTGAATCCTGAGGGTCCCTGAGGGCCAACTACCCACAAGCTACCTCCAGTAAGCGCCACAGAGCTGTGTTGCAGAGTGGTTTAAAAGGGGCCGTGGCCTTCAACCACCACTATGCAACGCAGCTCCCAGGCACTTACTTGAGGTGCCTGGTGAACTAGTTGGCCCCCAAGGACCCTTAGGATCCAAGGGGACTTAATCCTCCAACTTAAAAAGGGCCACAGGGCACGTTTGCACACTTGTCAAATCAGGCCACACCCCCTCCCAGCACCACTGTGCAAACTCGCCCCCTGGTGCATTGTAAATTAAGGGATTGAATCCCCTTCAGTCTTGAGGGTCCCGGGGGTCCAAATAGCCCACCATGTACCTCCAGTAAGCGCCATTGAGCTGCGTTGCAGAGAGGTGTAAAAAGGGGCGTGGCCTTGGACCACTTCTCTCCAAGGCAGCCTTGCGGCGCATACTGGAGGTACCTGGTGGGCTAGTTGACCCCCAGGGACCCCCAGTATTTACGGGGAATTAATTCCCCAACTTAAAATGCACCACAGGGCGCGTTTGCTGAGTGTTGCTGGGAGGGGCCTCCGGCACAATGCCCCCTTCTTTTTGCATTTTTGGCCCTTGGGGACCCCATCCCCCAGGGCATGACCCCTTTTTTAAAAAAAACAAAAAAATCTGATCAGGAAGGGGGCCGCATAGGCCCCCCTCCTGTGGCAATGTCCACATTTTTTTTATGGAGGGGAGGTGGCTTGAGCCCCCCTCATCCCCCACACAGGTTCATTTTATTTATTTGAAAATCCCCGAGGCTTGGGGGTCCTTGACGGCCCCCTCACACATTAAAAAGGAAGCGGTCCCTGGGGCTGCGGGAGGGCCGAACGCCCTCCTGCACATATTAAGCGAACCCCGGGACCTGGCCCACCCAGGCGCCTCAATTAAATGAAGCACGGGAGACCGTGCTTTTTTTTAAAAAAAATTATTTCGTCCGGATTCGTAACTCCAGCACAAATTTTGCTGATTTATATTTTTTTTTATTAAAAAAATGCTTTTTTTGGCCCTGGGGTTCTTTGAGGGACCCCCTGAGCAGGCCTATGGGGGTATGGGTTTTTCTGCCCTGCCCCCTTTTCTTTTTTTTTCACCTTTGTATTTTTTTTTGTTTTCTTGTGACTCAGTTCTACTTAGCAGCTAAAAGCAGTTAAAGCTTAGCAGGTCTGAATACGTTGTTCTTGTTGTATGCAGGTGTACAAAGATGTTATATAAATTGTGATCATGAAAAATGAGGGTTTTCGGTGTATATCATTGATTTTTTAAATAATGTTTGTCGTCTGTCTGTGCTGTCTCTGCAGTAGGGACGGTAAACGTAATACAAAGGGCAAAAAGAAGCGCTCTACATAAATGGCTGTTATTTTCCAATAAGCCGTTTTGGAAGGTACTATAGGTCTACTTGGTAGATTCCTGGAGTCCTTTTGCATCTTAGGAGGTAAGTAGAAACAAGGCTGTATGCTTCTCTTTTCTCAAAAACCAAAATTCATCATGACTATTCAAACCCTTTTCTTCTCAGTTCCACAGCATATGATATCAAGTATTGACTACTGTTCTGTAAACACTGGCAGAGACGGGTGCATAGCAGACTGGGTTTTTCAACTGTCTCTTTGCTTCCTTATGGTATTTTTAAAACATGCAGTATTACACTGCCACCCTTATCCGAGTTTAAAGGCAATGCCTCGGTCATTTCTTCAGGCCTGTTTAGCTTCCCTCTAATCTGTGATCATATTTGTAAATCTGTTTTCACTTTTAATAGACCATAGTTTAACCAAATCTCTCACCTCCACATCACAATAGGAGTCAGTATTGTCATAAGGTAATGTGAGAGTGTAGGTTGATTTAGCTTTGAAACGGCTCTTACTCGGTTTGTCAGTGTTTAAATGTGTAATTCTACCAATGCCTCTTGCTTGAGGCAAGAAAATCTTCACTTTCCGGTAGACCCATTTTAATCAGGGTATCAAAATGTCATACACACAATCTACGTACAGTGTCTTCTACTTATGGTTCTGCCTCAATTGCATTTATGGATGAAAGGTCAACATATTTTAACATTTTCAGTTTCTCATCATACAGTAACCAGTCAACACTTGTAGTGCTGTAGCCAAAGTCTTAAATACGTCAGAAAAAGACCCTAATAAAGATTACTGCCTCGTTCAAAACGTGGTTTATAAGTTCACAAGTATAACATTTTTCTCACCTATTCTTATTTCTTGTTCACTTGCCTCATTTTCCGCCAATGCAGCTTTTCGTGTCTTTTTTTTTTTTAAACTTTATTTTTGGAAATTTCAGAATAACATACATTCTGACAAGTCGTCCAGCACGAGGTTGAATTACATCAAATGAAGCAGGAACCAGTATGTTACGAATAATACAGAGATGATGCCTACAAACACATATATAGTTAGAAACACAGTTTTCGGGGCGGTGTAGACAGAAGAAACACCCTCTCTCAACAATACCATAACCAACATAATTTGTGGCATAGCAGAATGTGTGGATGTTACCCCTTTTCCGATGTATGTCCGTAGCCTCTTATTAGTACAGTGATGTCTACCCATGGTATCCTTAACAGGTTATGTTGCTCTCAGTAGCCTCCTCTTGCCCTCTCGTGTCAGGGGTGTGTACTTCTACTGGTGTTGTCCCCTGTTGTAGCATGTAGGTTTGTAATGGGCCCCAGATATCTTCCGGCCTAGAGGTCATGGGTTGAGTCTCTTCATATATCCTATTTTGTTCTTGGCAGTATACCATATCCTGAACCCATTCCTTGAATTTAGGGGCACTTCCTCTCCCCCATCTACAGGCGAGACGTCGTTTGGCCAACAGTAACGACACATCCAAGAATTTCCAACTGCTTTTCGGCATCTGTGCCGTGTAGCCTAATAACAATATCAAGGGGTCTTTGGCAGTACTAGTATCAAGCATTGGTTCTAGGGCGTGGTGCACCTGTTACCAGTACCGCCACACTTAAAGGCATTCCCACGCCATGTGCAAGAAGCCAGCCCCGGGTTGCCTACAACGTTCACAACAGTCCGAGTCAGCTAGGTGAAACCTGTATTTACGCGCAGGGGTGTAATATATTCTATGCAGAAACTTATAGTGAATGATTTTGAATCGACAGCTGGATGTTATGTTCCCCGTAACTCCACAGCAATATTCCCATTGCTCATCAGTCACTTCCCTATCAAGATCTTCATCCCAGGGCCTCCTAGCCGTGCCTGTCACTGCCTGGGTGTGGGTGCGAAGACTACCATAAATGTGTGAGACCAGGTGTGCGCCATCACCATTACTTAAAACAGCATTTAAGGGTGCAACGCTGATCGGCTCCTTCGGGTACTCTGGGAGGAGGGCCATCATACTTTCTCTCAGTCGTACATAGTAAAAAACCTCCGGCGGGTTAGGGGCGTAGTCGCCAAAGAAACCGTCTCAAGAGCGGATTTCACCTCCAATAAACAAGTCTCCCCATGTAACTATGTTAAGTGTTTGGCACATTTTCTGAAACACCACTTCTTGTAGCAATTCTACCCGGGGATGATATGTAAGGGGCAATTGTGGCGCATATAGCATGGGCGCCTGTAACCTACGCAGTATTCTCTGCCAGGCATCAATCGTGCATGAGACCGTGGTCAGTGGAGTGTCCAGTGCACTGATAGGCCCGTAGACAATGCCATTTAGAGGCATGGGATGAGCAATCCAGTCCTCAACAGCAATCTGGGGCATATACCGAGCGGGTTTGACCCAGTGATACAAATAGTGGGCTTGCGCGCTAATGTAGTACGCCTCAAAATCTGGTATATCAAAGCCCCCCTTGTTATATGGTTGCGCCATAACAGCCCATTTGAGCCTCGGTTGTCGCCCCCCCCCCCCCATACTAGCCGAATCAATTCAGATTTCAACGTCTTAAAAAAAAGTTCCTGGGTAGTAAGGGATGTTAAGAAAATAATATAAGAAGCGGGGTAATATGACCATTTTAATAAGTGAAACTCTGCGAGCCAGCGATAAAGGAAGACCAATCCATTGTGTGATTGTCAATCAATTTCGTAATGGCCGTTCCATAATTTAGTCGTAATGTCTCTTCCCTGTCTTTGGAAATCTGAATTCCTAAATAACGCAAGTCAGTGTGGCACCACTCCAGGCGGAAATCCAATGGAAATTCCGTCACTGCGGGAGTTAACGGGAAGAACTGAGACTTTCCCCAGTTTATGGCAACTCCGGATAATCGTCCAAATACAACAAATTCACGTAACAGGGCATTCAATTTATTTTGAGGGTCCTTGATATAGAGTGTGACATCATCAGCGTACAATGATATGGATAACTGACGTTGAAAGCAGCGGAAAGCGCTGTCCTGGTGCAGCTGTCGTACACGACACGCCAACAGTTCTATCGCGATAGCGAATAAAAGGGGGGATAGTGGGCATCCCTGACTGGTGCTGTCCATCGGATCCGGATTGGCAGGCATGGTGGCCTGTTAATATGTTCTCTCCGTCCTGTTCGTCCCAGCTGGCTAAGAACCTGGGAGTCAAGATGGACAAGGGTCTGACGTTGAGATCTCAGATCCTGGGTTTAACGGGAACATGTTTTGGTCTTAAGATGCTCCGGAAGTTTCTGCCTCTACTCTCGGAGGAGCATAGGAAGATGACAGTGCAGGCCTTGATTGGCTCGAGATTGGATTACTCCAACGTCCTCTCTCTGGGCCTGCCGGAATATCTATTGCAGCGGCTGCAGGTGGTCCAGAACGCGGCCGCGAGGGCCATTTATGGCCTAAATAGGCGAGCCAGTGCCGCTGGCCTCTTGCAGTCGCTCCACTGGCTGCCTATCCGGAAGCGGATTGCCTTCAAGGCCTTGACTTTGGCCTACAAAGCTTTTCATGCTGTGGGAGCACAGTATCTCCAAAGGAGACTTGCTTTCTACCACCCGGCTCGATCTTTAAGATCTGAATCTTTGTTTCTTGCGGTGGTCCCGCGAGTGAAAAGGGCCGGCATTGGAGGCCGCTCCTTTGGGTTGTTGGCGCCACAGTTGTGGAACACTCTGCCGTTGGCGCTGCGTGGGGCCACTAATTTGCTGACTTTTAGAAAGGGCCTTAAAACCTGGCTGTTTGCCCTTTAGGCTATTTTCCCTGTTTATCTGTTTCTTATTTGTTTTTTTATCACTGTGTTGTGTTACTCTGCTACAGGTTCTCAATAAACGCGCCGGGACACTCTGTTTGAGTAGCCGTGCGCTATACAAGACAATATATAACAAAACATAGTTATCATCAGTGGCGCCGATAGGTGGCCGTTTGCAAGTACTTACGCCGTGGGCTCGGTGTACAGTAACTGCACCCATGCCAGAGAGACACAGGGGAAACCCATTTTCCGTAAGACAGTAAAAAGAGATCGCCACTCCACGCAATCAAACGCCTTAGAGGCATCTAAAAACACCGCAGAAAGCGGAAACTCTGGGCCCACTGTTTGTATGAGTGAAAAGAGTACGCAGGTTATGAGAAGTAGCTCTTGTCGGAACAAAACCCGATTGATCTGGGAGTATTATTCTGGTCATAAGGAGGGAAAACCAGACAACCGGGTGGCCAATACTTTGGCCAGAATTTTTGCATCACAATTTATCAATGTTAATGGCCGGTAGGAGTCACATTGCGTAGGATCTTTGCCTGGCTTCAGGAGGGATGTTATCACCCCTTCGCGCATAGACTGGGGCAGTATCCCCACTTCAAGGGAGTCCTCATACACTTAAAACTGGCGCCATAATGTCTATGTAACATTTATAGAATTCAGCATGAATCCCGTCTAATCCTGGTGCCTTACCGTTGCCCAGAGACATTATGGCCTCCTTAATTTCATCCAGTGCTAATGGGGCACTTAAAAATGTTCTGTGCACGTCACTCAGCCAACACAATGCTACCTCCCCTAAGAATCCGTCTAGATGTATCTCCCCCGTGGATTGTGTAGTATATAAGTGCGCATAATGTGTTTGAAGGGCAGTCAGAATTCGGTCGTTGTCCCTACAGGCCTCTCCTCTCCTCTCCCATCAGTAAGTTCTAAGATGGTGTTAGTGCCCCTGATAGTCCGTACTATTTCAGACAATGCTCTCCCAGGCCTTTCTCCCTCACTATATTTGCGGGCAACCCAATACTTGCTCCTAAATTTCTTTTCACGCATCACCTCCTCCTCATGTTCTGACAATTTAGTTCTAAACTGTTGGTGTGCAATCCCTCCATCCCCTCCCAGCATCTGTCTCTCCAATCCCTTCAGTTCTCCTTCTAATTTATGCAGTGCACGTTTAATATCACGTAGTACCCCAAAGCTTTTGGCAATACACCACCCCTGAACTGTGACCTTGAAGGCCTCCCACACCGTCTCAACGCTGTCTACCGTGTCTTTATTACGAGGGGAAAAGTCCTTTATGTCTTCTCCTAGTTCCTCGCGAAAGACAGCATCTAGGAGGGTAGTTGGTTGGAGTCGCCAAGTGCGCCTAGGACGGTCATATCCGGGTATAGCCATGGTAACCAACACAGGACAATGATCAGACTGGGTCCTAGCCAAATGTCTGGCAGCTGTGACGCCAAGAGCCAGGTCTCTGGATAAAAAGCAGTAATCAAGCCGTGCCCATGTGCCTGTGTAAGAGGTGAAGTGTGTACCCTCCTGACGCGTGGGGTACAAGTATCTCCAACTGTCCACCAGGCTGCCCTCCTCCACAATGCCCTGTAGTGTCTCTCTCATCGTGGGATGATATTGTGCCTGGCCATCCGCTCTATCTAAAGCGGGTGTCACTGCCACATTGAAGTCGCCCCCCCCAAATAATGTATCTAGAGCCGATATCTAATACCTTTCCCCATAGTAGTGTGAAAAACTCTGGAGTGTCTGTATTTGGAGCATAACAGTTAACAATGGTAACCATATCACCTCCCAATCTCCCCCACAACATCACCTAGCGTCCAGCCTTATCCACTAATTGCCCCAGAAGTGTGAAGGGAACCGTCCGTTGTATCAATATGGCAGTGCCTCTAGCATAAGACGAATAATTAGAAAAAACTGATACCCGCCCACTTGCCAGCAAAAGAGGGATTAGTTTGAGGGGGCATATGCGTCTCCTGTAACACCATGTTTACTTTGTCTATCTAAGTAGGCTAATACCTGTCTACACTTTCGAGCATCCTTAAGTCCTCTTATATTCCAGGATAGGACCGTATAAGTGCTTGTAGGTGGTTTACCCATCAGGATTAGGCATGAGATATACGACATATAACCACAATGTCCGTACTGGTACCACCATCCTCCATAATTCACTACTACCCAATATTCCTCCTCGTGCATCCAAAAACTTCACGTCAGCTTGAAACATTTGCCTCCGTCCCCCTCTCGCTCTGAGGCTCCCCCAACATGCCAACAGTTCCCTCCCCTGCCTATTGCCCCCTAACAATGTAGTTAACCGATAGAAACCATCATCAGCCAATCCCCCCCCCTCCCACTGAAGCATCCCAAACATGCCAGACATTGTCCATCCCTCCCTCCACCCACCCCTCACCAGAACCAAGTCACAAAGTAGTAGGGGCATACCCATGGGGATCGCACTCCAGGTGGCGCACGTGAAACCTGCTATTAACCAAGGGGGTCGACTATATCTAGCAGCCCCCCATGCCAGCAAGGGTGTCTGGTGAAAGATCAGACCTCGTACAGCCCCATATTGCCATATAGGAGCCTGGAGCCCATAGTTATATACCTGAAAGAAATAAACCATTTAACCACCAAGAATATACATTACAGTTTCCGTAGGCCAATTTAATTCAAGTCCATGATATCTGTTCGCCTCACCACCGTCTTCTCAGCACGGGAAAATCTGTAAAGTATCAATAAGTCATTCCACATCCGATAGTGGTCGTTGCGTGGGGTCATCGTCCTCCGCAGAGGCGGCCTTCCGTCTTTTCAACTCTTTCAGGAATTTCTCTGCCGATTGTGGTGTCATGGGGATGCTCTGCTTACCCTGGTGAGTAATCCGGAGCCGCGCTGGATACAAAAGAGCTTAATCTACCTGTTCCTGGCGAAGCTTTTGTTTCACGCCGTTGAATTTCTGCGTTCCTCTTGTACCCAGGCTGTAAAGTCCGGGAAGATGGTGAACTGAATCCCGGAGTAGGTCCGCTGTTTTCGGTCTCTTGCCACCTTCAAGACCACATTGCGGTCCCGATAGTTGAGTAGGCAAGCTATTATAGGGCGAGGAGAAACTCCAGGAGGCGTTCAGGGTCCCAGCGATCTGTGCGCCCTCTCCACTATGAATTGTGCGGACAAGGCTCCTTCTTCCGTGACGGCCATAAGTAGCTTTTCCACATACTGTTCAAGGCGCCCCGTGCTGGTACTTTTTGGTATTCCAAAATGTGCACACTATTGCGGCGACTCCTGGCTTCAATATCCTCATTCTTGGTGTCAATTATTTGCAGGAGCTTGTCCATTTGGGTCATGGCTGTTTTCAGTTGTTCTGCAACATCCTCGGAGTCGGATATCCGCTGCTCCGCTTCTTTAAGCCTGGCTTCATGACCGGCCAGCTTATGGGAGATGCCATCAATGCGGGTCGTCAGCGTATCGACCTTAGAGGCGATTGTTGCGAACCCTTGCCTCATTTCTGTGAGTATGGTCTGCAAATCCCCAGCAGTATGAATTTGAATTTGAATTTAAAATATTTGTAGAGGGCAACGTTCACCAGACGGTTTCTTGGCGCTTTAGAGGCACAGTAAACAGGAGCGAGTAGGCAGGAGCGAAGCATAGAGTGGGTTAGTGCGGGAAGGTCTGATTGAACAAGAAAGTTTTCAAGCCTTTACGGAAGAGGGAGTAGTGTTCGGTCGACCGCAGGTGGTCGGGGAGGGAATTCCAGAAGGTGGGTGCCAAAAAAGAAAAATTGGTCCCTCCCCACTTTTTCCGCTTATAGCGTGGACCCTGTAACAGGGATTGAGAGGAAGAGCGAAGCTCTCTAGCAGGAACATATTCCTTTATCAAAGAGATGATAAAGGCAGGGGCTTTCCCTGGCGTGCCTGAAACGCCATGCAGCCAGTTTTAAAAAGGGAACGTTCCCTGACAGGCAACCAGTGGAGCGCCTTCAATAGCGGAGTTGAGTGGTGGGATCGGGGGAGGCCGTACACTAGCCGGGCTGCCTGGTTTTGCACCAGCTGGAGCTTACGTAAGCTGTAGGCTGGAATGCCGTTGTATAGGGCATTGGCATAATCCAGCCGGGAGATCACTAAGGCAGACATAATCAACTTAAGTGCCAGGGGGGGAAAAAAGCGGGAGACTGTGCGAATAGTACGAAGAGAAAAGAAGCAAGAAGAAACAACAGAACTAATTTGTGAGTGAAGGGTGAGGTGATTATTCATTTTGATGCCTAAAGTCTTAACTGTAAGGGAGGGGGTGGGAGGGGAACCCAAAGAAAAAGGCCAAAATGAAGAGTTCCAGGGACTGGAAGAGCCACCAGTGAGAACCAACTCGGTTTTATCCGGGTTCAACTTCATATGGTTGTGGCTCATCCAGTCGCTGATGAAAATCATAATAGTCTGAAAGTTGGAAATAGAATGGGGAGAAGAAGAAAGGTTAAAGACAAGCTGGAGGTCATCCGCGTAATTGTATACGGTGACCTCCAGCTGCTGGAGTGCGAAAATCAGAGGATAGATATAAAGATTGAACAAAAGAGAGGAATCCTGGGGAACACCGCAAGTAATCTTAAGTGGAGTTGCCGTGAAATCCCCCAACCTGACAGCCTGGGTGCGATCCCTCAGGAAGGACGATAGCCAAACCAGGGCTGTGCCTCCGATTCCCGCCGCTCTGATACGTGAGAGGAGGATGGAGTGGTCCACTGTATCAAAAGCGGCGGAGAGATCAAGGAGCACCAGGGCCTGGTGTTTGTTTTGGTCCATGCCCTCCCTGAGGTTGTCCAGGACCGACACCACTACGGACTCAGTAGAGTGCCTAGGCCGGAAGCCCGCTTGACAGGACGCCAGGCCCCCCGCTGCTTCCACGTGGGCACTGAGTATCGAAGCAACATGGCGCTCGAGCACTTTACCCAAGTAGGGCAACAGAGAGATGGGGCGATAATTGACTGGGGCGGATGGATCTGCGCCTGGCTTCTTCAGGATAGGCACTATTGTAGCCGCTTTAAAAACTGGAATCACAACCCCTTGCGCAAGGGAGCTATTAAGAAAAGTAATCGGGGGCTGAGTGCAAACAGAATAAATCTGTTGAAGAATGCGGGCTGGGCAGATATCAGCCGGGGAGCCTGACTTTACTTTAGGCAGAATTTCCAAGAATGCTTCTTCAGTGAGGGGGGGGATTGAGGACAGGTGACTCTGGACTATGGGAGGAGAGGGATCGATAAAAGTAGAAGAAGGGGGAGGGATATTAGTCTTAATATTGGTGATTTTGTCCAGAAAATAATATTTCAGTAAGTCGCATAAGGGCTGGGTAGGAGGGAGTTTGGGGAGAAGGCTAAATCATGGACGATGGTAAAAATCTCCCTAGATTTAGTCTCTGCCGCCAGGATTTTTAATGAAAAATAGGCCGTTTTGGCTCCTAGAATAGCTTGTTTATAGTCCTGTAATAGTGAAAGGTACTGGGTTTTCAATAGGGGACAATAGTCCCTTCTCCATTGCCTCTCGGCTCGCCGGAGGATCAGCTTTTTATCCTTTAAGTCTTCGCTGAACCACCGATTAGACTCCTTAGGTCTTTTGGTTGAGATCCGACGTAAAGGAGCTACTAAATCGCAACCTCCGGCGAGCCAGGTATCAATAATTTACAACAAGGGGTGGTGATGGACAGAGTCTCTGAATTAAGCAGAGTACTCTCACCCAGTCAAGAGATCAGGGCTAGATCCAACACCGTTTTTTAGCTCATTGCACCATCCCAGTTTAAGAACCTGGCTGTATGCAAATTAGTCTGTCCCTGGCCCAGTGCATCATGGGAACAGGGCAGACCAGACTACAAAAGCCAATTCTTACACTGGGAAGGAAACAAGCTTCCGGGGACCGGTTTCTGCCATTTCAGGCGTCTTCGGCCCGGCTTGCTTGAATCCTGATGGTGCAATGAGCAAGGGACTCACATCTGAGTATACCCTTCCACGCTTAGGGTGGACAAAATAATTTACAACAAGGGGTGGTGATGGACAGAGTCTCTGAATTAAGCAGAGTACTCTCACCCAGTCAAGAGATCAGGGCTAGATCCAACACCGTTTTTTAGCTCATTGCACCATCCCAGTTTCAGAACCTGGCTGTATGCAAATTAGTCTGTCCCTGGCCCAGTGCATCATGGGAACAGGGCAGACCAGACTACAAAAGCCAATTCTTACACTGGGAAGGAAACAAGCTTCCGGGGACCGGTTTCTGCCATTTCAGGCGTCTTCGGCCCGGCTTGCTTGAATCCTGATGGTGCAATGAGCAAGGGACTCACATCTGAGTATACCCTTCCACGCTTAGGGTGGACAAAATAATTTACAACAAGGGGTGGTGATGGACAGAGTCTCTGAATTAAGCAGAGTACTCTCACCCAGTCAAGAGATCAGGGCTAGATCCAACACCGTTTTTTAGCTCATTGCACCATCCCAGTTTCAGAACCTGGCTGTATGCAAATTAGTCTGTCCCTGGCCCAGTGCATCATGGGAACAGGGCAGACCAGACTACAAAAGCCAATTCTTACACTGGGAAGGAAACAAGCTTCCGGGGACCGGTTTCTGCCATTTCAGGCGTCTTCGGCCCGGCTTGCTTGAATCCTGATGGTGCAATGAGCAAGGGACTCACATCTGAGTATACCCTTCCACGCTTAGGGTGGACAAAATAATTTACAACAAGGGGTGGTGATGGACAGAGTCTCTGAATTAAGCAGAGTACTCTCACCCAGTCAAGAGATCAGGGCTAGATCCAACACCGTTTTTTAGCTCATTGCACCATCCCAGTTTCAGAACCTGGCTGTATGCAAATTAGTCTGTCCCTGGCCCAGTGCATCATGGGAACAGGGCAGACCAGACTACAAAAGCCAATTCTTACACTGGGAAGGAAACAAGCTTCCGGGGACCGGTTTCTGCCATTTCAGGCGTCTTCGGCCCGGCTTGCTTGAATCCTGATGGTGCAATGAGCAAGGGACTCACATCTGAGTATACCCTTCCACGCTTAGGGTGGACAAAATAATTTACAACAAAGGGTGGTGATGGACAGAGTCTCTGAATTAAGCAGAGTACTCTCACCCAGTCAAGAGATCAGGGCTAGATCCAACACCGTTTTTTAGCTCATTGCACCATCCCAGTTTCAGAACCTGGCTGTATGCAAATTAGTCTGTCCCTGGCCCAGTGCATCATGGGAACAGGGCAGACCAGACTACAAAAGCCAATTCTTACACTGGGAAGGAAACAAGCTTCCGGGGACCGGTTTCTGCCATTTCAGGCGTCTTCGGCCCGGCTTGCTTGAATCCTGATGGTGCAATGAGCAAGGGACTCACATCTAGCTTGTCTCCTTTCTGGTGAAGAATTGGCTTGGTAGTTTGGTCTGCCCTGTTCCCATGATGCACTGGGCCAGGGACAGACTAATTTGCATATAGCCAGGTTCTGAGCTGGGATGGGGCAGTGAGATAAATAACGGTGATGGATCAAACCCTGATCTTTGGACTGGGTAAGAGTGGTCTGCTTAATTCAGACACTCTGTTCATCACCACCCCCTTTTCTGTATCGAGCCAGGTATCAATGGCAGTGGCTTGCAGTGAAGAAGATAAGCCCCCCAGGTTAGGTGAAGAATTCAGGAGAGAAGAAGATAATGAGGGGAGGTCAACACCAGTTCCGTGCCCAGATGTTTTTTGCAAGCGGAACCTTAGTGACAGGGTTAAGGTGAAGACAAAAAGAGATAAGAGCATGGTCAGACCATGGGCATGGAGACACAGATATGGATGAAATGGAATAATTAAGAGACCAAATTTGGTCTAACACATGTCCGTGTCTGTGTGTTGGGACTTGAATGTGGGGGATAAAGTTCAAGGATTGAAGTGACTCTGTGAACTGCTTGGAGGATGTGCATTCATGGGGATCAGTGGGCCAATAGTTAAAATCGCCTAAGACTAAGACTAAGGCATGGTTGACCGCTAGCGTGGCCAATATGTCCTGAAAGGCTGGTAAAACAATGGAGTATACTGGGGCGGGCGATACATTAACAAGCAAGTAAGCGGGGGTGAGAAGGTAGATGAGCGCACCACTAAATGCTCGGCGGGGGCCATAGTACAGGCAGTACCAGTACTTTTCTGTGGCAGAGTTTCTTCTTCAGCAGGTCCCTCTTCTGCCGGTGTTTTTTTGGGGAGAGTCCACTTGGTCTCAAACGTAAAGCGTGATTGGCGGGAATCGGGGTGGCCCATTATGTCTTCAGGCGCACTGGTCGCAGCTGAGTATCTGTATGTTGGAGCAAAATCGCGCTAGAAGAAGCCTCGTAACCTCGCTTTGTATGTCCAATTCGAGAACTTTTAGTAGCCCCCCTGTAACGGGTAGAGATTGAGTGACAATCCTGAAATGGGGCACCAACAGCACGGCCAAAGATCCGCAGCAGTCAGCCACTTATACAAACCGTGGGACGCACAGCAAATGCTGGGGTATGGACCGCACTCCGGCGCAGAAATGTGTGCAATCGCCGCAGCCCAAGATCGGGGGATTTGTTACTGCCGGTAGCGCATCTCCTTTCCTACATCTCATCCAGCCCCGCCAAGCGAGGGGTCACAAAAGGATATAGTATCTGCCACGCCTAGCCACCGGCCTCTGGGGCTGGGACTCCGTCTGGGCGGGGAAGTACAATTGCGTGCGGTTCCTGTTGGGTCCGTGTGAGTGATCTGAAATGGCGGCCAGTATATCTACCAGCTTTAAATAAACAATTTCGGGTGTGCAGGCCTCCTGTCGCCGCAGGCGTCCAAAGCCTAATGCACAGCTCTACCTGCCGCAGGGAGAAGCGTTCCTGAGATCGCTCCAGTAAATCCCTGAGCACCTGCAGCTTCTTCTAAAACCGCCAGTCTCTCCTAGCGCAGGGAACAATTCCGTCCACCGCCCAACCGAGCCTCTCTGCTCCTGCAAAATGGCCGCCCTGAAGTGCACTCTTGTAATATAGGGAACTGTCTAGCGGTAAGCTCTTAATTCAGGGTCCGCACTCAGACCAGCACACTCCGGTATCAACATATCCTGGTGAATGCGCTGCGATGGCATTCAAATTCAGAGCCCACATTGATAATGTCCCACTTGTGAAGCTCCACAATCACGGTGACAGTATGGCCGCAGTTGACGCGCCTTGTCTCCCGCCGATGTAGCAATGTCCGTTCGCCTCACCTCATACTTTAGGCACCAGGCATCTGACAGGCCAAGGCAGTCTTCTGTTTCTAGACCCGTGCAGCTCCGCCACCATACACGGTCTTGATCACTTTGCAGGCTCCGCCGGACTTTTCGCGGCCTGCACACCGCGTGGTCTCCCCGGTTCTCTCGTAGCCGCCTCCTCCCGTGCCGGGTTCCAGGTTGTCTGCAGGTGATCACCGCGGCTGCAGTCCCAGCCACAGAACGAGGCTGCAATCGCGGTCACCTCACTTCAAGACCTCGGCAGTCACAACCACTGCAGTTCCGCCAGTTTCTCCCACCAATTCTGGTATATTTCAGTGCCATACTGACAGGATAAATGAATTATAATCTACCGGACCCCTGGAGCCTCGCTAAGCGTCGGCCGTTCCGCAGTTGCGCCACCTAGCGCCCAGCTTTTCGTGTCTTTATATTTCCTCCCTCCTTTTTTTTTTTCTTCTAAACAAATTTCATTGTTTTCCAAACGAGAACCAGGTCTTTAGCAAAATAGGAAGCAAATAGACTATTACATATTTATCAATCCAGTCGAGTTGAGTGCCAAGACAATCTCCCCCCTGGTTAGGCCCGGTACAGGATAATACTAGCCCAGCAATCTGTATTTAAAGTACATGGTTGGAAGCATTTGTTATCCTGAGTATACTCCAGCAATATCGAAGCAAAGGTTGCCTGGGTTTTATACTGCAAATCTAACTATATTAAACAGTTTAAACCCACCTACCTCCTCCCCCTCTTCCCAGGTCCCCTCCCCCCCGCGTTGTGCCATGGCTCGGTCAGTGACCAACTATGAAGGAATCTATTATTGTTGCGGGTACAGTGATAAGAGGGTGTAGGATAGCATCCCATGTCGTTATGTGCCTTCTAGTCCTTGTGTTCCCCATCCAGTTCCTCATACTAAGAAAGACTACATGCCCTCAGAATGGTATTTCCACGTGGTGTTTGAGCGTGATACCTATATAATCAGGAGGTATCTAGTGCCTTCTCGAAGGCAGGAGGAATCTGGGTGTGTTGGCTCTTCTACTAATGCCTCCCAGGTCCTGGTGACCTCCAAGGATCCTCGTCCGGCCTCTCTCCGGCGTATAGCCCCCTCATTGTCCATCCAGCGTTTGACCTCCCTTTTTCATCCCTCCACGGTGGGTCCCCTCGGGGACTTCCAGTGTCTGGTAATCTCCCTCTTGGCCAGGAGGCGCAGCAGGTCCTGGAATCTGCTGGTCACTTTATTCTTAGTGGTGTGTGGGAACCAGTTTAGCAAACAATGCCCCAGTGTACAGTGAACCTCCCTCTCGATCACTTCAGCCAAGAGATCCGTCACTGCCCCCGAAAAGTATCCCAGCGCCGGACAGCTCCAAAGCATTATAAAGGAATTCGGCCCCCGATTCCTCCCACTGGGCATATTTAGCATCCTCTCCATCCTCTTCTTATTGTGCATTTTCTTGGTTTCCGTCTTTTCCTTTTGGTCGACTCTCTTTTTTGTTATCTGGGAACTTGCAAAAGTTAGAATCCGTCCCTCAGCATAGTCCCATAGTCCCATTTGTACCTCACAAACATTGGTTGTTCTGTTTAATTTCATCCTTTTACTTTTTTAATATTCGGTTTGTTTCTGCAAGAAATGTTTGGCAATCTCCTTATCCACATAAGTATTGATATCATCTTCAACTTTTCTTTTTATTTATATATATATATATATATATATATATATATATATATATATATATATATATATATATATATATATATATATATATATATACTATTGCAAAAACACATACTTTATGACTTTACACACTATGATTTAAACAAGTTTAATACTACCCAAACACTCGATCCCCTTAATATTCATGTGAACATGGCTTATTGCAAAACAGCTTCCAGCATAATTCCAGCTCGGTTTTAAATCCAGCTCCTTGCTTCACTCGCCTTTCAGACTCCTCTTCTTAACACTAAGAAAAACAAAGGCTGTCCCTCTGATATGTCAAATGTGATGTTGTGACAGCAAGGATGTGTAAAAGGAACTGGCTAAGCGGTTGAGTCTGACGTAAATGTTGTACACATGCATCCACAGGTGTGCACAAATGGGCTCCCTACATCTCTCCCCGTCTCTGCCTTCTATGTCTTCGCCCTAATTTTTATTCTCAAAACTTGCAAGTCTGAACGAAACTCTGTAGTAAGTTTAGCATATGACATAGCAGGATTGCAATCTGGGTGACAGAAAATCAGGAAATAGATATAGAAGGCACCAAGAGAAAGGAACAGCTTACACACAGTTTTTATTGAATCATTTCTAGTGACAAGTAACCGTGCAGTGTACAACTACACTATAGTCCAGGATGCTCCTACCTGCCGACCTTATAGTTTGTGGTTTAATTAGCACCTGTCAACCATGTTTTATATTGAATAGTGCACCGATTCGTCTCCAAATGCTTCACAGCATATTTGTCTTAAGCCTATAGAGTAGACCAAATAACATTCATTATGATGGATACTTGCAACAGCACATTCCTGACCTTTTGAACTTCCTTTAAGTGCCAGACTGGATCCTGAACTCTGCAAAGCAACTGCTGCCAAGCGCTAGTGGTTCTTTAATGACTTGGTGCCATCCCAGGAAGTGATGACATGGAGCTGTAGAAGGGCAACATCCCTGCATACTGACATCAGTTTTCTTTGTCTTTTGACACAGTTCTGGAGCTCTGCTCCCAGCTTTTCTTTGGTGTTTACTGATTCAAAAAGCTTCTTTACTTGAGTGTTTGATAGTGTACTAACAAATATTCCCCCCTTCACCGCCACCCCCACCTGAAGACTACAGGCTTCAAATTGAGCCTTGACTGCATGAAGCTGATGTCACAAACAAATTCACCGAATGTCTACCTGTGGGGTCTAGGCACAACTCCATCTTTCAAGAAATGCTCCCTGATTCACTCATAAGACCCTCATGGTGCGAGAGGCGAAGTTGTCCAATATCAAGCATAAGAAACTGGACAGATCCCATTCCAGGCATCAGACCCACTTTAGCTCCAAGTCTCGGTGCGGTTCCTGCGCCAGGTCCCATTTTTACTTTAAAGTAGCCGCCCACTGTTAAGTCGAAGAGAGTCAAGTCTTACCATGAATGCAGTTAACCCATCAGGGACTTATCACCTTTACTCCCACTCTGGAGCCGACTCCACGTCTTGCACCATAATCCGTTTTTCTTCCTACCATGTTGAAGCCGCTGATGTCAAAGGAGGATGGTCATCCTATATCACTGTCTGACTCTAAAAAGAATTAGTTTTGACCTTGACTGAGGTCACGCCCGGAACAGTTCTGATGCACCCTGCCCGGGTTTATTGTAACTCTGACAAAACAGCACCTTTATCTAGGATCCGCCCTCAAGTACTGCAACAACTTTTCAGATCGGACTGTGAACAAATTCAACAAGCTTTTGGTGATGGGTAAGAATTCGTCCCACAATATGGTGATAACTTTATTTTGATCTACAAGAAGCCAATGGACTAGACACTTCCCCTGGCACGGCGTAGTCGTCGGACAAGTAGCTGAACTTACATTTACATTCTGTTAAAGTGAAAATTAACGTCCTTTTTGAAGTCTTACAGCCTGAGCAGAGCGTATCAGAGCAATTGCTATCATTCAGCAAATCCCTGACTAACATGGTCATGGGTTATTGGGCTAAACCTTTTTCCTGCCCACCTGTGAACCGATTGGTAGCACTACGCCACAGACCTGCTCAGTGTGAATCTGTGTTCTGTTGCAGCACTCTACTCCCTGGAGCCTGGTAGCCCTGGAATCTACTAGAGGATCAATTCCAATTCTTCTTCCTATTACAATAGAGGCATTTGGGAAACAAATGTTCTCATCAGCTAACCCTGCCCTTCAATCAGTCAATGCCAGCGTTGGGTAATCCCACGCATTATGTAACTTGATCGCAGAGATCTTGCCAGCAGTCCCATAGGAATTCCTTATCAGCCTGGCAAACACTATTCAGGATGGCCTAGGCAGTCAAATACGTTATCCAATCAGGATTGGACATAACTGACTGCTTAGGCAGAGCAGTTGGGTCTAGCATGGTGCATAAGATCCACGGGCTCCTAGAATTGCATTCAGGTGTCACTCATGGATGTTTCTTTTGATGGCCCTCGCCTATTTGGCGAGAAGGCTAATTGCGCACTGGAGCCCTTAAAAAAAGCTATGCCACAGTGTGCTTCCTCTCTCTTCACACCCACCAAGCCTTATCCTCATCAGTTTCAACCCTTTAATTGCATCACCAAGGGATTTGCTTAAAGGCAGCACCCCAACACATCGCCACAGCCACTCCATTCCTTTCGGGATCAGAGATCCAACAGACGACTTCCAGACTCACAGGAATAGCAAACCTCTTAGTGTCTTGCCCCTCCATCAGCAGCCTCCTCAGACTTTTTAGCAAAAGGAACAATAGAGAGAGGGAATTCTGGTGATCAAAAAATGTTACTAGATGTTTGTTACTCTGGCTATTGCCTAGTGCCAAAAAAGCTGGGATCTTCTTCCTAATTAAGATCTCTGGCCTCTCAGTTTATTACTACGGGAGGACACATTCAAAATGCTTTTGTTCGTCCAGGTTCTTTCTGCCCTGGATCCAAGACATTGGATGGTAACATTGTACCTACAGGACACCTATTTCCATGTTCCCGTCCTACTTGGCCCACTGGCGCTTCTTTAAGTTCAAGGTAGGCCAGGAGCTTCCTCAGTATGCTGTTTCTCTTTGGCCTCACCAGTGCTCCTCGGGTGTTGACAAATGCAATAGTAGGGATCACAGCACACCTTCAGAGGTTCAGTAAACCATTCTTCTCTTACCCTAGATGACTAGCAGTTGAAAGTGGGCTCCCACACTCATGACCCACCTCCAGCTGACGACGAACCGCCTGCCATTTGACTCCTTTGCAGAAGCTCCTTTTTATCTGAGTTAACCTAGATATGATGTTATTTGGCATTCCCTCCGGAGCAGCGACACTTTGGATATGATCCTGATGTTTCTGCCTAAGCCTGGGGTGGTTCTGGGGACCTGGGGGGTCATCATGGCTTATTGGCCTTCTGCATCCTGCTTGATGTCCATGCCAGATTGCATTTTAGGCTCTGCGGTGGGATCTGAAGTCTCAGTGGGTCCAGCACCAAGGGCTCTGTCAAGTTCCATAGCTGGCAGTGGTGATGGACTCATCACTGCTGGGTGGGGAGCTCATGAACATCACCCTATTGGAGTTTGGGGTCATTCGCTTGCTGTTTAAAGCCTTCTTACAATCCATCAAGGGGAAGCTGGTTCAGGTCCTCACGGACAACCCCACCTCCATGTGGTATTCCACCAAAGAGGGTGAGGTGGGTTATGGGCCCTGTGCCTGTCTGGAGGCCATGCACCTCTGTAGCTGGATTGATCGTCCGGGTATTTCCCGGATGGTTCACCACCTGGCAGGACCTTTAAACACCAGTGCAGACTAACTCAACTGGGGACACCTAGTGGTACATGAATGACAGTTACACCTGGAGGTGAGGGAGGGCATCTTCCAACAGTGCGTATAACATTGACTTGATCCCTTTGCCACTGCAGAGAACACGCAATGTCTGCTCTTTTTTGTGTACAGGAGTTCCCCAGACAGCTCTGTCTGAAACTCATTCTACCTAGAGTGGAGCATGGGACACCACTACCTCTCCAGTTCAGAGTTCTGATCTGAAGAACTGGACCCAAGTCATCCTTGTGGCTCTAGATAGGGCAGGAGAGTTTCCTACCTGGAATATCTGGGTATTAGCATCTGTCCTATCCGGCTGCGACTTCGAAAGCATCTTCTATCGCAGCAGGCAGAATCTTGTACCCAGAGTTGGGCAATCTACACCTCCATGCTTAGATTGAGCTGCAGCAGTTGACTGTATTCAGTCGCCCTTCCGAAGCCTTTTTGCTTTTACTGGACCAGACGTCGTGGATGAAGTCACCTTTTGTGAAGCAATTTCCTAAAGTCCTTTTTCATATATTTTCTCCTAAACCCTTCATGATGCCATTGTGGGATCTTAATTTGGCCTTTTCTTATGTGTATCCCTTTTGAGGCGACGCACAGCTGCCCTCTACCCCTCCTAAATCTGAAGACCGTCTTTCTCATCATGATAACTTCAACTTGTTGCGTGAGTGAGCATTAGGCTCTTCAGTCCAGCCGACCTACACCACCAACTTTCATGACACAGATGCTAATGTCTAAATGGACCTTTGCACTGAACGTTGTAACTCCCTGATGTTCTTTGCAACACCTGTCAAAGGAGAAGGAGAGGCTTTATTGTTTGATGCACTAAAGGGTGCTGAGATTTTATCTAGATTGCACTAAAGGCCATTGGGTAGACTAACAGCTCTTTGTGGTGTTCTCTGGGGCGAGGAAAGACAAAGTAGTGCAGAAAAGAACTTGGTCACGGTGGATAGTCCTCTGACTTAAGTTCTGCTGCGCATTGGCTAAGGAGCAGACTCCAGAAAGGTTGAGGTCCCATTCCACCAGAACGCTGGAACGGGGAGTCGGACTACATTGTGGGTATTAGTGCACCCTTTCATTAAGCTTTACTGCCTTAACCTCGTCTGACAGTAAGGCCATTTTGACAGTTTGGACCACCAGGGCTTTTTTTTAGGCATTCCACAGATCACCACAGTGGGTGGGACTGCTTTGGTATCTATTCAAAAGGTGAGGAGTCTCTGGTTAGAAGTATCTGTCTGAACCGCGAGTTACTTACCTTCGGCCATGCTCTTTCTGGTGGCATATTCAATCAATCAATCAGAACATTTGTATAGCGCACTACTCACCCGGAGGGTCTCAGGGGGGTGGGGGGGGTCCGCTACTGCTCGAACAGCCAGGTCTTGAGCTGCTTCCTGAAGGCGAGGTGGTCCTGGGTCAGGCGGAGGTGGGTCGGGAGGGAGTTCCAAGTCTTGGCGGCCAGGTAGGAGAAGGCCCTTCCTCCTGTGGTGGCTCTTCGGATGCGGGGGACGGCGGCGAGGGCGTGGCTGGTCGATCGAAGCTGGCGCGTGGGAGCGTAGAAGTTGAGGCGGCTGTTGAGGTATCCTGGTCCTTGGTTGTGTAGGGCTTTGTGTGCGTGGGTGAGGAGCCGGAAGGTGATTCTCTTGTTGACCGGGAGCCAGTGCAGGTCTCTCAGGTGTCCGGAGATGTGGCTGCGGCGGGGGATGTCCAGGATGAGTCGTGCTGAGGTGTTCTGGATCCGCTGGAGTCTCTTCTGGAGTTTGGCGGTGGTGCCGGCGTAGAGGGAGTTGCCGTAGTCCAGCCGGCTGGTGACGAGGGCCTGGGTGACCGTCTTCCTGGTTTCGGTAGGGATCCATCGGAAGATCTTGCGTAGCATTCGCAGGATGTTGAAGCACGACGAGGAGACGGCGTTGACTTGTCTGGTCATGGATAGGGAGGAGTCCAGGATGAAGCCCAGGTTGCGTGCGTGGTCAGTTGGTTTGGGTGCGCTGCCCAGGGCGGGGGGCCACCAGGAGTCGTCCCAGGCGGAGGGTGAGGATCCCAGGATGAGGACTTCCGTCTTGTCCGAGTTCAGTTTCAGGCGGCTGTTCAACATCCATTTGGCTACGTCTGTCATCCCTTCGTGCAGGTTGGCTCTGGCGGTGGCGGGGTCGTTGGTGAGGGAGAGGATCAGCTGGGTGTCGTCTGCGTAGGAGATGATGTTCAGGTTGTGCTGGCGTGCGATGGCTGCGAGGGGGCTCATGTAGACGTTGAAGAGGGTTGGGCTGAGCGAGGAGCCTTGAGGGACGCCGCAGATGACTTCGGTGGCTTCCGATCTGAACGGGGGGAGGCGGACTCTGTGTCCTTCCGGCGAGGAAGGAGGTGATCCACTCCAGTGCCTTCTCCTGGATTCCGACGTTGCTGAGGCGCTGTACTAGGGTGCGGTGGCAGACAGTGTCGAAGGCCGCGGAGAGGTCCAGGAGGATGAGGGCCGCTGTTTCTCCGTTGTCGAGCAGGGCTCGGATGTCATCTGTAGCTGCGATCAGGGCGGTCTCGGTGCTGTGGTTGGCCCGGAAGCCAGACTGCGAGAGGTCGAGGGAGCCGTTCGTCTCGAGGAAGGCGGCCAGTTGCTTGTTGACGGTCTTCTCGATGACTTTGGCTGGAAACGGGAGCAGCAAGATGGGGCGGTAGTTCTTGAGGTCGGTAGGGTCTGCTGATGGTTTCTTGAGTAGAGCGCTGAGTTCGGCGTGCTTCCAGCTCTCCGGGAAGGTGGCGCTGTCGAAGGAGGTGTTGATGATGTCCCGCAGGTGGGGTGCGATGACAGCGTCGGCCTTGTTGAAGACGTGGTGAGGGCAGGGGTCTGTTGGAGATCCGGAGTGGATGGAGTTCATCGTGCGGATGGTGTCATCGGTGCTGATCGGGGTCCAGGCGCAGAGGGTGGTGGTGGGGGGCGGTGGTTCGGTCGTGGCGTGCGTTGGTTGAGTGCTGAAGCTGTTGTGTATGTCCGCGATCTTGTTGTGGAAGTAGGAGGCGAGGGAGTTGCAGAGGTCTTGCGAAGGGGTGATGTCGTTGTTTCCGGCGTTGGGGTTGGAGAGCTCTTTCACGATGTTGAAGAGTTCCTTGCAGTTGTGTGCGTTGTTGTCCAGTCGTTCCTTGAATGCGGTTTTCTTGGTGGCGCGGATCAGCTGGTGGTGTTTTCGGGTGGCGAGCTTGAGGGCAGTCATGTTGTCCGGTGTTGGGTACTGTACTTCCTCCTCCTTGTTCTCTGTAATGGCTTCTTTTCCATCTAAACAGTTTCAAAATTAGAGATCTGCACACTGGCAGAGTAATTGATTTGGTGCAGACTGTGTCAAAAAGAAACTGACAGCATGCTTGGGTGGCGGTTATATGCAGCTCCAACCATCACGTCCTAGGTGGTACATAAGTTGACGCAGAGCTGCACAATGCTACCTTTCGGCAAGCAGGCGCAGAAAAATCTTACACATCCAGTCTGACGGCAGGGGATAATCTGCAGTTTAAATAAAGCATCTGCTAGAAACACTGTTGCCGAAGGGAAGTAATTTGTACATTTCACTAATTATGCAGTGCATTATTAGGTCTCGCCTACCAGACAGCTTTTAGCTGTCAATAGATGAAGGCCTCTTAGACAATAATAAAAACTTAATGGACTCATCGGATGCACATTGTTTAACATTGACTTTATTATCACTCTCATTTGCTTGCGTCTTATTCGGTCACTTGCCTTACACTCCTTGTGTTTGTCCTGCCCCTTACCATTCGTTTGATTGGCTGGCTTGTATCCTTCCACTGCTCTTGTTTATGGTACAACTTTTTTCCTTTCATTAACCACTCAATGAGTGTGCATTTTCTCCCTTGTGCTGCATCCCCTCTGCGCAAATGCCCTGCACCCCCGTTGCTTACCATTCACCTGCTCTCCATCCTCTCCTCCATCGCTTCCCTACACCTCGTAGTCCTCAATTAAACGCTTTTGGTGGACCCGGCAGCTGGTATTCGCTATTAAGCCACTCTGTAGGGCAAAAGTGCTTTTGCTCGCCTCCTTTGCTCTTCATCCAACCTGCTTCTCCCTTGCAGTCCTCTAAAAAAATATATATATATATTATTTTTTGGAGGGCCTATTAGCTGCCATTTGCTACCAGAACACTCCACATTGCCAAAAACACTGTTGCACTAAGTTTTCTTTATTTCTCTTTTTATTTACCAATCAAAAATGCTCCTGTTATCTTTAATCAGTAAATTAAAAAATTCCGCCATTCCGCGCACACGCTTGTGAGTGGTGACTCATAAATGTCTTCTTTTTGGGGGGGGTTGGCATGGGCAAAAAGCTTCTTGCCTTTTTATGTGCATGTGAGGGTTTATATAACCCATAACTGTTTTTAATTCTACTGGCAAATGCATCTTTACTGCACGATTAAAGGCTATAGTTGCTACATTGATTTGTAATTGTTAATCTTTCTCTATTTTTACAGAACCAGTATAATCTAACACGAGCACAACAATCATACAAATCTCTAGTACAGATACATGAGAAAAACGGTATGTTAATAAATTGTTTTATGCCTTACCGATGGGCTGTGTACCATGTTTTTTTTATTACATATTTTAATATATTGGTTTCAATATAGTTCGTTCATGTTTTACTCTGCGTGAGTCACAATCGGGAGCAAATCTTGACTGTTAATTTTGATCTGCATTATTTTATTTTTTTAATCAAAGACCACTTTTCAATCTTTATGCTCCTCTTTCTTCACCCCAAATTGCTTATACCACAGTGGTTTGGTTTTAAAATATGAGCGTTCACCAGCAGGTTGCATCAGCTGACCATTATTGCCTCAGATTTGTCTTTTTAGGTTGCATGTGCTGTTTGTGCTACATTTGGCAGGAGGTCCATCTGGAACCATTTGATGCATAGTAATGGCAACCTTATGCCACAGAAGTTGCTCAATGTCATTATTAGAGACTGAAATACATAAATGAGTAGAGAATCTGTAAGTATTTCCCTGAGAGGTGCTTAAAGTCTGCAGGTGAAGAATAGCCTTATTTTTATATTGGATTCCATGGCTGTAGTGCAGATCCAACAGGAATTTGAGCCCACTGTACCTGCGGTTAACTATGTTCACAAATTGAAACTAGTAAGCTTAATGGCAAATAGCTTGTGTCAGAAATCCAGCCCTTGGCTCAGATACAAGCATAATGCATAAGTAAATAACAACTATATCACTATACATCTTTTCTCTTAAAATCAAACAAAATCTTTATAAGGTACTAGCTGCCAAATTGGTCCCCTGCTTTGCCTTTGGAACTGTGTTTCTTATTTAACTGCAGGTTCCTCACCCGTTGGATAATCCTGGGCATCAGACTGGTTCCAGAAACGTCAAAGCTCTTTGAGGTTTGTAAGGGGAGCTGGCTTGGTGCTGGAAGAGACGTCTTGGGACGTCACCAAAGCTATCTAGCACCACTACGTCTGTTATTATGTGCCTTGGACAGGGATGGATACGGAGCTTGATGCTTAACATTTTTTTTACAAATTCTTTTCTAAGTGCAGTGCTAGAATGTCTCACCTGAATAATTCAGGCTTTAAGCTCGGTAGGGACTGCAAAGGACAGATATCCATCCCTGACACTTAGTGTGGTGCCTGGGTTGTACCATGACTCCAAGTCATGCGATGCCTGCCTCAGTATGCACCCCAAGGCAATTAAGGACATAGAAACAAAACGTTTTAGGGCATGGGATCATAGCGATGATCTAGGCTGGTGCCCTTACCATGCCCAATCTGATCAGACTTTGTACTTGTGGCTCAGGCAAAGTAATCAGAAGTAGCATTCCTCAAGAGGTAGGTCACCCTGGAGTCCCCGACTCCCTTAAGATCTTCCACCTCTGAGCTGGATTTGGTGCCTCTGAAACCATCTGAGCTGGTCCTGCCAGCATATTCTTCCCTATTGTCGCCCAATGAGCCTGTGGCCGAACTGGTCTGCAGAGCAGCCTCAAGCAGCCATACCGCTGTGTCCTGACTTCCAACTCTGACCCGGTGGAGTTCAATAACTCCATGTTTGCATCTTTTCCAGAATGGCCCCCATCTCCGGTGCACCTAAGTCCTTCATGGGGCCTCATGGCAGGCCCATGTTTATGCATTAAAGAGTAAGTAAAACTGCACACCTATGTTTTTCAATGTAAACCCTATTGTATTTCAATAAACTTAAGTTTGGATGTGTGTGCCTGCTACCACTCTAATGAGTGATTAGACCCCTGTCACTCAAGCATATAAAACATAAAGAAGGCTCTGGGTGACCACAGCCTAAAAACGGTGCACAGCAAAACTGACGACCTTCAAGTCGTTTCAGTGCTTGTAAAGATTAGTTAAACATGTTAGCTGTTAACAAAATCCACACAATATTTACCATATGTAAACCGATTCTTTTATATGTACATTTTAAATGAAAAGAATTCAAAAAGTTCAGTGCATGTGAATTACATGCTATAATCACAATAATGCAGTGACATATCAACGAGATATTAACTACAGTACTTGTTTAGAAAACGCAATTCAGTGAATATCTGCAAAAAAACGTGGAAACAAACGAGAATAAAGGAAAATCCCAATGCATTTCGAGTTCTAACATATGAACCCTTCTTCAGGGGAAACCAGTATAGTTCAGAATCCAGCAGTGTGTTAACTGTTTGTTCCACAGGAAAAACCTACAACACAAAAATCAATGTCTATCACCTCATAACTTTAAGTACTACAAACATACAATTAACTGAAACAATTGCTATTTACACCATTTAGAGATAGAATTTGCACTCGCGACAAAAGAACTAATGAAAAACTGAAGAGAAGAGAAACAGAAAAAGAGTCAAAGATTTTAGGGAAAAGCCAAAACAGTGTGAGTATGTTCGTGACTAGCATCTACAGAAAGCATGCTGTTTAATGGTGATCTATTCCAGATAAACTGTGACCCAAGTACTCGCCACCAAGATGGTCCCCTGGAAAACCATTAGATGAAAAACGTGCTTACCAATCTTGACGATTGGTAGACCGATGTCTAAATGAAACCTCTGTAGTGCAGTTAAGACACTATAAAAACGTCCCGAATGGATAATGTTCAAAGGGCTGAAAACAGTTTGTGTTGTGTAATTCCGAAATGAGATGCACACTCAAAACCTATAAATTTTAGCCATGACTGAAATTCTAGAAAAGTGATACAGAACGCTTACCGCTTATGAACCATATGAGGCTTGCGCTAGATGTCTTAAATGGGTCTGAATCAACCGCTCGTGTTTGGTAATCTTGAGTGAAACGCTAGAGATGAAGATGAATCACCGTCCTAACTCGAGATAAAAGTCAAAGTAAAAGGTCGCGTTTGAGAAACTAAGTAGAAGGAAAAAATAACTGGCATGCGAGTTGCTAAGTGTGATTCCGATGAATTAAGTTTACTGTATGTCTTTCAGCAAAGTACCCTCCATTCCGTGTAAACTTCTCCGCCGCGTTCACTCACAAGCTATCCCAGCATGCACTGCGTACTTAAAGGCGCATGACAGCTATTACTCCACAAATGAAAGGGTTCGAGACCCTATGCTAGAAAATGTTATACTATGTAATAGAGAAAAAATACTAAAGGACACACCATGGACTTGTCATCGTCACACTAGTGCAATAAAATAAGCTATTTACCGACCGTGTAAAAGTGACACGGAAATGTAATGAGGATGTCTAATTGTGAAGACCTCAACCTTCAAACGAAAACTTTATTAGTCAAAATGGGCGCACGAGGATCAACCAGTGCGAATGTGAATGGTCTGCTATAAATGCATATGCAAATAACAGTATTCTACGTGATTAAGAGAAAATAAAGATGAATGAATGAATTTGGAAAAAGAAGAATTGAATAACAGGGTGCTAATGTATGTGCAACTGATTCATGAAAGTCAATGAAATTAAATGTGAGCAGGAAAATAGACCGGTGAAAGTTGTGAATGGATAAAGTGAATGAAACTGTGCGAGTGCAAAGTCTGTACAAAGATACTTGTTTAAAAGCAGATCAATATATTCGCCTCACAAAAAACATGACATCTCATAATGGTCATTCAAACCTGCTGGTGCTATTGTGCCCAATAATTTGATCCAGGGTGTTTCTCTGCGTGCTAGGGTACTGTGGATGTCTATTCCTGACTGTGGAAAAATGCGTTCTAGTACTGTGAAGCGAAGTTGTGGTATAGAATGAGATGCTTGTGACCAATGGACTGCTAGTGGTGAGGTTGTGTTGTGATTTCGGATGCGGCTTTTGTGCTCTACTATACTGGTCTTAATCTTCCGGCTGGTTCTACCAACGTATGCTAAACCACAAGGGCATTTAATGGCGTATATCACTTGATCCGTATTGCAGTCTGATGTGTGGTGCAATTTTAACAGTTTACCCGTTTGTGGATGTGTGAACGTATCTCCCAATATCACATTGCCACATTGTGCACAATTGTAGCATTTCCTCATCCCCAAATGTTTGACTGTTGGGTTTGTCTTTGGCTTGAGTAGTTCCCTTAGATTTCTGGGTCTTGTGTGAGCAAACAGAGGAGGACCTTGAAATATATCTTTCAAGTCAGGTTCCTGGTCAATGATGTCCCATCTGTTTCTTATAATGTTCTTAATTTTGCAAGCTTCAGTTGAGTACTTTAGTACAAACACTTCACGTTTCTGAGTCACTCTTGACTGAGGCTTTAGTAGTTCATTCCGTGGTTTAGCTGCTATATTTGTGACCGCTTCTTCCAAAATAGATGAAGGATACCCTCTTTCCTTGAATCGAAGGCATTGAGCTTGTATTTCTTTGTCATACTTGTTATCAGATGTTATTCTCTTAATCCTCATGAATTGGGATAAGGGAAGATGTTGTTTTAGTGTCATAGGATGTGCACTCGTAAAATGTAGGGCATTGTTGACATCCGTGGGTTTTCGGTAAACAGAAGTCACCAATCCTGCATCCATTTTTGTGATTTCTATGTCCAGAAAATGGATACATTGTCTTTGTATGTCAAACGTAAATTGTATTCTTGGATTTTGGGTATTCAAAATTGAGATGCACTCTTCCAATTGCAATTGTGTGCCTTTCCAGATGACTAGGATGTCACCTATGTATCTGAAAAATGCTACTGTATGTTCTTGCCAGTTGGAAGTAGAAAAGTTGAATGTTCAATGCTCATATCTCAGCTTAGCTGAGGTGATAGACATTGATTTTTGTGTTGTAAGTTTTTCCTGTGGAACAAACCGTTAACACACTGCTGGATTCTGAACTATACTTGTTTCCCCTGAAGAAGGGTTCATATGTTAGAACCCGAAATGCATTGGGATTTTCCTTTATTCTCGTTTGTTTCCACGTTTTTTTGCAGATATTCACTGAATTGCGTTTTCTAAACAAGTATTGTAGTTAATATCTCGTTGATATGTCACTGCATTATTGTGATTATAGCATGTAATTCACATGCACTGAACTTTTTGAATTCTTTTCATTTAAAATGTACAGATAAAAGAATCGTGTTACATATGGTAAATATTGTGTGGATTTTGTTAACAGCCAACATGTTTAACTAATCTTTACAAGCATTGAAACGACTTGAAGGTTGTCAGTTTTGCTATGCCCATGTTTATGCCATTCGTCTCGGTGCAGGTATTTTTTAGTGCCGACCCGTCAACCTCCAGTACCACCCTAAATCACCTCTTTACTCTGGTCCAGTGATACGTGTCACCACCCCACCTCAAATAGATTCATCTACGAGGCTACCTATGCCACCTCTCACACCTTCTTAGACTCGCCGGCGCCTACTGCTCCTACAAAATTGGAGTTAGTGTTTAAACAAGGTAGACTGAAGGATTACTGAGGACCAGAGGTAATTACTGTATCAAAGAGAACAATTATCCATAGTAGTAATATTAGCAATACAGAGAACCAAATGCAGTTTTTAATGAGTCCAAAAAAGAACAACCAATTTAAAGACACATAGCAGCACAGTGAGTATGGGTGCAAACAAGCGTACTGTGTGCTCTCTTTCAAAGGGCTGCACACAGGTGAGCAACATGTGTATAAGTAAATCAAAAATAGCACGGCCCGTCAAGAAAATCATATGTACAATCAACTAGGCTGTGTCTGTTTTTTTATAATTGACGGTGTGTAAATGCCATTGTGAATGGTGGGATCATCATCCGGAATCAAAGCAATTTAGCGAGCCCGACACAGCTGAAATAATGTCACAAGAAAGGAAATACAAGACATGGGTATTGAAGGATAAATTGTCACGTACTCACAGAATCAGATTTAAATGATCATAGAGGTACTAGAAGAAAGGAGAAGGAATAGCGTGTGATTATTATAGCTATGACTGAGAGGTTATAGGCGAAAAATAGAGAATAGTAAATATGAAACCTATTCCTGTATTTAATTTATCATCACCTTCCCTCATGAGGACAGAACATACCCTATGAAATAAAGACTTATCTTTGCCCCGGTGGAGAGAACTAACTTTTTACTGTGCTTCAGAGGTTTTTTAGGGAAATGTGCTTAAAGGACTTGTTTGTGAATGCTCTTATCCTAGTTCTGATTTGCCTGGCTTACGTCCTCCCTGTATTTTTTCACCACAACTATCCTGCCTACCAGTTGAGATTCTCACTTTTGAAAAACTTGTATTCAAGGATCTTAATGACCTTAAAACACCAAAAACTTTCACTCAATAAAATATTTCATGACAATACGAGAGGCCCTCGATGCCCTAAATAAGGACGGTCCTATCATTGTAAAACCAGCTGGAAAGGTGGCAAAATTATCCTCCACGACATTGATATGTATACATTGCAGATCCTCTGGCAATGTGATAATACTGATCACTAAAAAACAACTTACTAAGTACCCCACAGTGGAGATACAAAATGACATATTAAGTCTTACCGGTGAAGCCAAAAAATTGGGTTTCTTAAGCAGCAATACATTTTCATACTTCATTGTGAAAAACCAACACACTCCAATGGTTTATACTCTTCCTAAGGTTCATACAAATTTGAAAAGCCCACTAGCCAGACTAATTGTCTTGGGCTGTGGCTCTTTTTTGGTCAATACATAGACGTTTTCATTAAATCCTTTGCACCACTTACTGAATGCTATACACCAAACAGCACTGACTTTGTCACTCTCATAAAAGATTTTCACTTACCTATTCCTGGGTTCATATTGGTCAACTTTGACATAGAATCCCTCTACACTAATGTAATACAAATGACTGGTTTGAGTGTCATACACAATACTCTCAGTTCCAGACCTAGCCCAGATCAGGTTTGTGTCCCTTCTAGAGTTGGCCCTCAGGTCTAATTTCTTTAAATTCGACAATGACTTTTATCTTCAGGTTAAGGGGACTTCAATGAGGGCAGTTATTGTCTTCAATGTTGCCAAACTGTACATGGACGATCTTCAAACGAAAATAATCTTTACAACCACAAACCTCTTCAGATCACAGATTGTTCTCTAGAAGCAATACATCAATGATATGTTCGAGATTTAGAATGCTGACTTTTCCTACACTTGTACTTTTTCAAGATTGACTTAACCAACATTATAATGAGCTTAAATTTACTCTTCAGTCATTTGTCTGAAATATCCTTTCTGGAACTTACTATCCGTAATGGGAATTAACATTTGTATACCACTCTGCCCAAGAAACCCAAGGAGAGAAATAATCTTTTTGCTTACAATAGCTCTCATCCCCTCTAACTGAGGCACTCACTTCCATAAAGCCAATTTGTTACACTCCGACTCAACCGTAAATACAAGAATGATTTTTTCACTGAGGTAGAGATTCTAACCCAAAAATGATTGGAACATGACCATCACAAATATTCATTTTGATGACGCCTCCTCATCCAGCACTAAGGATTTGGTGGATAATCTAGGGGCCTTAGCCCTTGACCTAATAGTGAATGGCCCTACCCATCTTAAAGGGCACTTACTAGACCCCATTTTTACTTGTACTAACCTAATAGCTGACAGCCCAATTCCTTTACCTTGGAGTGACCACTATCTAATATCCTTTACTTGGTCAACACCGACTAAGAAGCAATCTGAACCATCCGTAAAAAAAACTTGGTCGGAATTGGGCTAGGATTCCTGTGGAGCCCTGGGCAGAAATCCTGAATAACACTCGACCATTGTTAAAAGGGGATCCAGAATCAGCCAATCTGGAATTTAATGGCTGGCTTGAAGCCTCCCTAGATTTGGTGGCCCCTAAGAAACTTAGGAAAGATAAAGGCTTGAAAAAAATAGCATGGTATACCCCAGGTCTTCGAGAACTTAAACTTAAGTGTAAACAAACAGAGATATTGGAGGAAAGATTTTTCAAAAGAAAAAAAGCAAATCTACAGAGAAGCTGTAAAAATATACAAATTGGAAGTTTGCAAAACCCAAGCTAAATACTACTAAACTAAGATCGTGGCCATTCTCCTCCTGGACCTGAGTGCAGCCTTCGATACCGTTAACCATCATCTGCTTATCTCCAGGATTAGAGAGGCAGGGGTTGCACTGAGATGGCTGAAGTCCTTCCTTGAGGGCCGGTCATTCCAAGTATTCGAGGAAAACTGCACCTCCAGGAGCATGCCTTTGAAATTTGGGGTGCCACAGGGCTCATCCCTGAGCCCCACCCTTTTTAACATTTTTATGAGCCCCTTGGCCAAAATAGTTGAACCCTTTGGAATCCGAATTGTTACCTATGCTGACGATACCCAACTAATAGTATCCCGCACCCAACCAGGACATAGCTCCGAAAATCTAGCCAATTGTCTTAAAACAATTCAGCCTGGAGGATGGAAGGCTCCTTCCTCCAAATTAATGGAGCAAAAACTGAACTGATGCTTCTGGGTAAACCGCATCCAGAGGGGGCTATCCCCTGGTGGCGAAACTGTTTAGGAAATGCTCCTCCCCCCACCAAAGATCAAATAAAAAGCCTGGTAGTCTGGCTGGACAACAAACTAAATATGAAAGTCCAAGCACAGAAAGTGGCAGGATGCTGCTTTGGATTACTAAAGATGATGAGGAAAGTCTTCCCAATTTTATCCGGGGGGAGGGACTAAAAAACTAGTGGTCCAAGCGCCAATTCTCTCTCGCTTGGACTATGGCAATGCTCTTTATGCCGGATCACCACGATCCACAATAATGAGACTTCAGGCAGTTCAGAATTGTGCAGCTAGACTGGTCCTAAGCATCCCTCGCCGAGAATCAGCTCGAGGAGCCATAGCCTCACTTCACTGGCTTCCCGTCGCAGAGAGTATTCTGTTCAAAGCCCTCTGTGACACTCCGCCAATACTTCAGTCAATCATTGTCCCCTATTATCTGAATAGAGCTCTTCGCTCTGGAAACAAACGCCTGGCGACCATTCCGAGAATTCGCAAAACCAGAAGCGGAGGACAGCGATTCTCCTATGTTGCCTCCAGAAGATGGAACACTCTTCCGGATCAGATCCGTCTGGAAGATGACCATCTGGTCTTTTGTAAACTGCTGAAAACATTGTTATTCCCATCCAGCTAAAGTATGTACGCACAGTTCAGACTCTCAGCGCTGGGAGTCCTAGTGGTAGCCATGCGCTTTACAAGTACCTTTCTATTCCATTCCATTCCATTGTGTAGCACATACTCCCGATGATGCATTATTCTTTTCTTATTCCTCTTTCACACTTGTATTCTAATTTTCATTTCTGTTCTTTCAGACTTATTTTTCTAATAGCCCTTATATGGCATATCCATGTTTTTATTCCTTTCCAATATGGCCCCTTAGTTTACTATAGTGGAGTCTTTTATTTATTCATAGTTTTCTCCTTGGAGGCAGCAGCCCATCTTTTATGTAGACGTCGTCCTTCCTCTATTTTGAGACTCCTCATGGAAGCCTTAGTCCTGGCTCTGTTTTTATAGGCCGGTGTGCCCATACAGAGCAACTCTCTGGGTGTTTCTGCACTCTATTGCCAGAACTGGTTGTGTTCCTACAGCAACCATTAACCGTATCACTGATCGTTGAGCTATTTGCTGGGTGTCTCAAAACTTTATTGCTAGAACCAATTGTGGTCCTCTGTAATTTCTGCCCACCACTCTAACTGAAACGGACTGTGACAGGCTGATCGAAGGCTTCCCCTGTTGTATCTGCCTTCCGTGCGTCACCTGCAATATGGCGTGCTTTCCACCATGGTGACACTTTCTCCCCCAGGTTAGTTTGACCTATTTAATTCTTACCTCACTGGGTTTTTTTCTCTGCATTTTTTCTGCACTTCTTGTTAGAGTGCATCACTCAACTGCAGTTTTTATTATACTTAGTCCATCCCTTATAGGATGCAGTGTACCTCTCAGGGTATTTGACATCTCCACGAGGTGGGCGCTCTCCTATATTTTGTGACCATCGCTTCTCGGTCATAGCAATAATAATCACACACTATTTATTTATTTATTTATTTTTTCGGAGTTCTATATAGCGCGAACTAGAACCGAACCGAATCAGTTATCAGAGCGCTTTACATAGCACCAGTTACGTTACATGAGGACACACTTTCATTTTTTAGGCACGGGGAGATTAAGTGATTTGCCCATAATCACAGGGGTTTTTGGGCGTCGTTACCGAGACTCAAACCCAGATCCCCAGGTCCGAGGTCGAGCGCCTTAGCCGTTAGGCCAACCCCTCTCCCCTTATTCTCCTTCCTACCAGTGCATCTATCATCATTTAATTCAGATTCTGTGACAAGATACAATTTATCCTTCCCTACCAACGCCTTTTTTTATTGCCTCTCTTATGACATTATTATTCCATTATTGTCTCAAGCTCTGTTTCGAGCTCACTAAATTGCATTGAGTCCTGATGATGATCCCACCATTCACAATGGGATTCAAATGTCGTAAACCACAAAAAACAAACAAAAGGACCCTAGTTTATTTTATATATGATTTTCTTGACAGCTTATACTGTTATTCATTTGCTAATACACGTGACAATCACTTTTAATCACTTGTGTATCACCTTGAAAGACAGCACTATACTCACTGCGCCGCTATGCGTTTTTGACTCATTAAAAACTGCAGTTTGGTTCTTTGTATTGCTAATATTACTACTGCCTATCATTGTTCTCTTTGATACATACCTACATAATTGGAGTCAGGGCATCCTGTAGAGAGCACAGATCTACAAGCGTCTCTTATGGCCTTGTTTTTTATTATCGCGTGTGGACCCTTATGAGCCTCGAGAGGGGCTGGACGATGGTCCCATTGATCCAATTGTGGTCTGGCTTCAGCCAGTGGCCTGGATATCTCGCCAGAGATGGAGATGGTGTTTCTTTCAGGACCTCCTCCACTGCAAGTTGCATCCTTTCCCTCAGTTCTTGTGCGAATGCCAAGTTGTATGTTACCGGACACCTAAAGAAGTCTCAGCAGTTCTGCTCTCACTCAAAGTTAAATGCATGGACCTGTTCCAAATCTTGAGGCTGCAACAGATCCTTGTTGCTGCCCCAGTCTTCTGATAAGTTGAAGCTGAGCACAAGAAGGGCAAGCACAGTTTGTCCCAGACACGCTACTTTTAGCCTGAGAAGTCTTGAGGATGTCAGGGTGCAACTTGGCCTCACTCCCAGTCCGTTTCAGTTAGTTGATTCCACAACTGATCCCAAAGCACCCCAAGTTTCCAGGTCTATCAGCAACACCACAGCAGATTGCGGGCTTTAGAGAGTTCATATTGGACATTTTTGGCACTCTTCCAGATCACTCTGGCCTGCCTTTGGACCCCAAGGATCCACGGAGACCTCCAATCAAACTACCTCTGGTGAATCCTTCCTCTGCGCAGTCTGTGCCACCTGAACCTGCTTTAGGTCCCACTCACTCTGAAGCAGACAATCACTCTGGCACCAAAATACATACCAGTCCCTTTGATATCCATGCTTGCTTCTTCGCTATTCAATCTGGGCCCAACGCCCCTAGAAGAAGACCCTGTTTATATAGTCCTATCCATCTCCAAGCTAAATCATCTTGGGCCCGACCAAGGTTGAGTCCAGACGCCACACCCGATGCATTAGACTTAGAAACATGCCTGTGTCTCTTAGCCTTACACCAGTGCTCCAGCAACTTTTCGGTTTAGACTGTGGGGGGGGGGGGGGGGGAGGGGGGGGGAGAGGTTTATTTTCTCCAGAACTATGAGGATTATTTATACATGGACTTGCAGGAGGCCAGTAGGGTGGACACTTCCTTGGATACTGGATTAGGTTCTCTCCCTGTGTCATCACCGGAAGAGAGTACCTTATTTGCTGTGCTAATACGATGAGCAGTGGAGGTACTTGATTTGCAAGTTCCAAATTCCAGCTGTGTAGATAAATCCAGCATAGTAAGTTTTTCAACCTTTACAAACTTCATCTGAACCCTTACTTCCATTTAACGAAGCCCTGACTGCGACACCTTCATGGACACCTGGTCTAAGCCTCGTTAGGGCCATCAGTGAACTTGCAGGTAGCAAGAGACCACAGGCTGGTGCCAGTCATTCCTAACTTCTTGACGTAACACTCTATGCCAGAAAGTTTGATGGCTCATGCTTTCACCAGTAGGGTGAACCTCCGTTCTTTCCTTAATATTCCCCCAGGGAGGCAATTCAAACAAATTAAAACACTTAGGAAGCAGATGTTTTCCTCACCGGACTAGAGCTCGAGTCAATCAGTGCAAGCTGTTTCCTGAGAAGATAAACCCATGCTTTATAGGACATGGTTGGCAAGTTCTTACGGGCAGTCTCGGAGGCATTTCTGGTTCACACTGTCCAAGATGCCGCACAATACATTACCTGTTCTGGACTAGACACCTGTTCTGGACTAGACACTACTGACTGCTTGGATAGGACAGTTGGCACTTGCATGGTTTTTCGGCAGCATGTTTGGATGACATCCTCTGGCTTCTCTGAGGACATGCTACCCTCTCTGATAAGCATGCCATTTGGTGGATCTCACATGTTTGGCAAAAAGGCTGATTCAGTGTTAGAATGCTTGAAAGGAAACTGGGCCACAGCACATTTAGGTGTTCAAATAGGTGATGGCCATGATTGCAGCACACTCTCAGAGGTTGAGGATTCCAGTTTTCCCTTTACCTAGACTGGCTTTTGAAGGTGAGCTCATCGAGGCAGTGGTAGACCACCTTCCGACTATGGTATGCCTCATGTTATCATTGAGTTTCTGTAGTAGGGGATCTCTGTGTATAGTCCTAATTTGTGAATAGTCCCTCCCATGTGCGGGGACCCCGTAGCAATCAAAATAGTCTCTTAAGTTGTCTTCTTCTGCAGTCCTGCATAGACACTTAAGAGAAAATGAAAGACAAATAATGCAGCCTAACATTAACAAGGATACATTGGCCATAAATATATACATTTACACATTTTACAGAGTTTCACACATAGAGAAACTCCCCTTCACAAAAATCCTTTGTCATGATAGAGAGGAAGGGTTGGACAGACAAGCCCCATAGGCTGCCAATATGTGTCTGGAAAAGGGATACCGTGCCTTTAAGGAACCCTCCAGAGACCCTCGGTATCCCATGATGCACAGCCAAAGGCAAGTTACTTTCAGTTCTTTTTTCCGGCTCCTGCTAGCAGGACCCTGGAGCATTGAGCTCTACCCTTATTGGTATAACTTCAATTTTTTTTGCTTTTTTGTGATATTTAGTGTTTCACTCGACTTCTGGGGCCTTTCTCTCCCATTTGATGTCTTTTTTGGGCAGCCAAACCACCTCTTTCTTGTCGAAATGCCAGCTTTATTCGACAAGTGCGCTGAGTGTGGTAGGAAGAAGGCCAAGTCAGACCATCACAGAGTATGAATACTCTGTCTTCCATCAACACATGTGCCGGACTCCTGTGATATTTGCCATTCTTTCTCCAGGAGGACCCTGTGTGACAGGGAGAAGATCCGTCTTCAAGGCCTGGAGCAGGGAAGACATCAGGATGCAGGTGGGACCTCTGGGCATGGAGGGACTCTTTCTTCGTCCTCTGCCCATGCATCGGCCTCTGGGGGGCTCCCCAGTCAAGAGAAGGCCCAGAAACAGCACCGGTACTGGTCGATGGCTACGGCGTCTAGAGGTATGACGACGATATGCTCCCCGTCGTCCCAGGGCTCTGGGTCGAAGCGACGCGACGTTCGGCGTCGAGGGGAAGGACATAGAGACCTCGGACGAAGTCGACATCGAGGACTTCATAGACGACATTGACACACCATCGTCGTCGAGCTGAGTCCCGAAGACATCGGTGCTCGCCGACGAGGCGACACCGCCGTTCGCCGTCAGCGTCGACATGGAGGTCGGCGTCTAAGAGAAGTTCGACATGATCAACGTCGAGGCGAAGGTAGACGTCGAGGCGAAAGTCGACGTTGAGGTGAAAGTCGACGTCCAGGACAGCGTCAAGTGGATGTTCGTCCTCTGTGATTAGCGTTTCCACATCGGAGAGTCCCCGGTTGCTGCGGCGCCGGCACTCTTCGAGGGATTAGACTTCCAGAGCACCCTCCTCGAGGCCTGTCTCCAGATTCGGAATACTCCAGGACCTACTCACCCTCACGGCCTAGAACACCTACGCCGCCTCCTCCCACCTCCTCCTTATCCCCCTCCTCCTCCACCGCATCCTCCTCCGCCACCTCCTCCTCCGCCAAGGCCTCTGATTCCGGCTCAGCTGCCGCCTCTTCCGCCTGTGCCGGTGGTCCCGGCAGGGCCCAGAAGACCATGGTCCCGATCCTGGGCGAGACACCGCTCTCGCAGTGGGCGCAGAACTTCTACTAGATCACGACATCGTTGCCGCAGAGAGAGGTCGTGGTCCAGGTACACAAGGGACACGGTCTCTTCTAGTGGCAGGAGGTACTCACCTACATTGTCGGACTCTCCGCCTATGAGGGTTTCGCCAGGTGATGACATAGCTAAGTTTCAGGACGTGCTGTTGTAGGGGGCAGCGAAACTGGGGATCGCACTGACTGTGCCTACCCCGTCCACCTCTGTCATTTTTTAAACACTGCAATGGAAGCACCTCTCGCCTGTTGCTGCCTTTGGAGCCAGGTTTGGAGGAACCGGCCATGGAACTAACGCCTGCCTCAGTGAAGTCTGCTCCATCCAGGCTTCAGAAGAAGTACAGGCCCCCAGATTCAGATCCTGCATTCCTGAGAACGGATCCTACCCCTGATTCGGTCATTGTGGTAGCGGCCAAGAAACAACATTCTATGGCCCCGTCATCCACGGTTCCTCCGGACAAGGAGAGCCACAAGATGGACTCGGCGGGAAGGAAGGTCTGCAGTACAGCAGCCACTTCCATTAAAGCAGCAAGTTCAACTGCGCTGCTGGGCTGATATGACCGTTCGTTATGGGAGTCTCTCCAGCATTTCATTGAACTCCTCCCAAGGGACAGACGGGAAGATTTACAAGAGATCTTAAATGAAGGCAGGATGGTTTCCAATCAAATAATCAGTGCGGCTGCAGACACCTCTCTCCTGGCGGCTCATGGGTACTGTCACGGGGTGAATTTGAGACGCCATTCCTGCTTGCGACTTACCTCCCTGAAGCCGGAGGTACACAAGCGGATTGCCAACCTGCCCTTTTCGGGTTCCATGCTCTTCGGGACCCATGCGGACGAGGAAATAGCCCGCATGAAGGCAGAAGTTGAGACACTCAAGGCTGTGGGCTTGGAGAAGCCAAAGGAACAGCGGTCCGTCCCTACTCCTCCCAGCGGTTCCAGCGCGGGCAGGGTCGCCAAGCTGGGCACTAGCAATATCAGATGCAGCCCTTCCAGAAGCGGCAGAGGTAACCAGCAGTCCACATCGGGGAATAAGGGCCCGGCTGGGTCTAAGCCCTGAGGGATTACTTCCCCCTCTTCTGTTACCCACTCCGGTGGGGGGAAGCATTCAGAATTACCTGGCAGAGTGGAGATAAATTACTCAGGACAAGTGGGTGCTTAATATTGTTTGCAATGGATACAGTCTACGTTTTCTGATCCCTCCAGCTATTTCACCGGTTCGCTCACAATACCTGCTGCGTGAACTCCAGGCGGAGGCCGATACCCTGTTAAGAAAAAGGGTGATAGAAGACGTCCCTCCGTTTCAAAGGGGAAAGGGTCTATACTCAAGGTTCTTTGTTGTGCGCAAAAAGGACAAAAACGAGTTCAGGCCCATTCTGGATTTGCGACAAGCAAACAAACGGAGTCGCAGAGAAAAATTTTGCATGCTGTCCTAGCACCAGATTTATCCTCCGCTGCATCGAGGAGACTGGCTATGCGCAATAGAACTGCAGGATGCGTACTTCCACGTGCCCATTGCACAGAAGCATCGGAAGTTCCTGCGCTTCCTAGTCAGCACAAATCACGATCAGTACACCGTACATCCGTTTTGTCTGAAGTCTGCACCTAGGACGTTTTCGAAATGCATGGCAGTGGTGACAGCGCACCGGAGGAAGAACAAGGTGTTTGTCTACCCGTACCTGGACGACTGGTTGATTAAAGCATCCACCTTCCAGGAAGCGCAATTGCATTTCAACAGGACGGCTGTTCTGTTGAACCAACTGGGTCTGCACATCAACATGTCCAAGTCTGTCCCGACTCCTGTTCAGTGTCTGCAGTACTTGGGAGCCTCCATGGATACTCTCAGAGCAAGCGTGTGTCCATCGGATGAGCGATTCTAATCGATCCTTCAGAAGGCTCAGACTCCATACCATCAACGGTGTCTTCTCTCCTGGGGTCGATGGCTTCTTGCATCTTTCTCACACCACATGCACGCCTCCACATGAGACCGCTGCAGGAATGTCTGGAGGATCAATGGGACCTGAAACGAGGGAGCTGGGAGGACAGGATCTGACTGTCTCAACATGCTCAGCAGTCCCTGAAGTGGTGGTGTTCAGCAGAGAATCTCCTCAAGGGGGTTCCATTCCACAAGGACATTCCCATACAGACCATTGTGACGGATGCTTCTCTCCAGGGCTGGGGAGCGCATTCCGACCATTTATAGATCCAAGGAACGTGGTCCCAGGCGGAGGCCACGTATCACATCAATTTTCTGGAACTCAGAGCTGTTCATTTGGCGCTGAAAGCCTTTCATCCGTCCTTCCGGACCAGCTCCCTGCTTGTACAGACGAACAACACGACCACAATGTATTACCTCAACAAGAAGGGGGGATCGAGATTGCGCACACTGTCTCAGGAAGCGCAAGCGATCTGGCACTGGCTGCTAGCCAGGGGACTGACTATAACGGCTACCCATCTACCAGTTGTGCAGAATGCTCCGGCAGACGCACTCAGCAGGCTCGTTCAGGAAAACCACAAGTTGGTCTTAAACGACGAGGTGTTAGATGGGGCACTCCAGACATAGATCTGTTCGCCACCGCCGACAACCGCAAATGCCGAGACTTTGCCTCTAGGTTTTACCAACCGGGGACTCTGGTGAATGCACTGTGGATCAGCTGGTCGAACAGCTTTCTGTACGCTTTTCCGCCCATTCCCCTGATTCCAGCAGTGCTGATCAAGCTGTCCCAATCCAGGGCTCGGGTGATCCTCATTGCCCCGGAGTGGCCTCGACAGTGGTTCACCGACCTGCTACACCGGTCTCTCCATCCCCATCTGCGGCTTCCATGTCGGCCGGACCTTCTCACGAAGTTCGGGGGGCAGATGTTGCACACCAACCTCTCATCGACAGAGTATCTGAATTAAGCAGAACACTCCCACCCAGTCAAAAGATCAGGGCTTGATCCATCACCGTTTTTTAGCTCACTGCACCATCCCAGCTCAGAACCTGGCTACATGCAAATTAGTCTGACCCTGGCCCAATGCATCATGGGAACAGGGCAGACCAAACTACCAAGCCAATTCTTTACTGGAAAGGAAACAAGCTTCCGGGGACCGGTTTCTGGCATTACAGCCGTCTTCGGCCCGGCTTGCTTGAATCCTGATGGTGCAGTGAGCAAGGGACTCACATCTGAGCATACCCTTCCACACTTGTGGTGGCCAAAACGATTCATAAAGGGGGTGGTGATGGACAGAGTATCTGAATTAAGCAGAACACTCCCACCCAGTCAAAAGATCAGGGCTTGATCCATCACCGTTTTTTAGCTCACTGCACCATCCCAGCTCAGAACCTGGCTACATGCAAATTAGTCTGACCCTGGCCCAATGCATCATGGGAACAGGGCAGACCAAACTACCAAGCCAATTCTTTACTGGAAAGGAAACAAGCTTCCGGGGACCGGTTTCTGGCATTACAGCCGTCTTCGGCCCGGCTTGCTTGAATCCTGATGGTGCAGTGAGCAAGGGACTCACATCTGAGCATACCCTTCCACACTTGTGGTGGCCAAAACGATTCATAAAGGGGGTGGTGATGGACAGAGTATCTGAATTTAGCAGAACACTCCCACCCAGTCAAAAGATCAGGGCTTGATCCATCACCATTTTTTAGCTCACTGCACCATCCCAGCTCAGAACCTGGCTACATGCAAATTAGTCTGACCCTGGCCCAATGCATCATGGGAACAGGGCAGACCAAACTACCAAGCCAATTCTTTACTGGAAAGGAAACAAGCTTCCGGGGACCGGTTTCTGGCATTACAGCCGTCTTCGGCCCGGCTTGCTTGAATCCTGATGGTGCAGTGAGCAAGGGACTCACATCTGAGCATACCCTTCCACACTTGTGGTGGCCAAAACGATTCATAAAGGGGGTGGTGATGGACAGAGTATCTGAATTAAGCAGAACACTCCCACCCAGTCAAAAGATCAGGGCTTGATCCATCACTGTTTTTTAGCTCACTGCACCATCCCAGCTCAGAACCTGGCTACATGCAAATTAGTCTGACCCTGGCCCAATGCATCATGGGAACAGGGCGGACCAAACTACCAAGCCAATTCTTTACTGGAAAGGAAACAAGCTTCCGGGGACCGGTTTCTGGCATTACAGCCGTCTTCGGCCCTGATCTGTTGACTGGGTAGGAGTGTTCTGATTAACTCAGATACTCTGTCCATCACCACCCCCTTGTTGAAATTATTTTGGCCACCATGAGTGTGGAAGGGTATGCTCAGACATGAGTCCCTTGCTCACTGCACCATCAGGATTCAAGCAAGCCGGGCCGAAGACGGCTGTAATGCCAGAAACCGGTCCCCGGAAGCTTGTTTCCTTTCCAGTAAAGAATTGGCTTGGTAGTTTGGTCTGCCCTGTTCCCATGATGCATTGAGCCAGGGTCAGACTAATTTGCATGTAGCCAGGTTCTGAACTGGGATGGTGCAGTGAGCTAAAAAACGGTGATGGATCAAGCCCTGGTCTGTTGACTGGGTAGGAGTGTTCTGATTAACTCAGATACTCTGTCCATCACCACCCCCTTTTTGAAATTATTTTGGCCACCATGAGTGTGGAAGGGTATGCTCAGACATGAGTCCCTTGCTCACTGCACCATCAGGATTCAAGCAAGCCGGGCCGAAGACGGCTGTAATGCCAGAAACCGGTCCCCGGAAGCTTGTTTCCTTTCCAGTGAAGAATTGGCTTGGTAGTTTGGTCTGCCCTGTTCCCATGATGCACTGGGCCAGGGACAGACTAATTTGCATATAGCCAGGTTCTGAACTGGGATGGTGCAGTGAGCTAAAAAACGGTGATGATCAAGCGCTGATCTGTTGACTGGGTAGGAGTGTTCTGATTAACTCAGATACTCTGTCCATCACCACCCCCTTTTTGAAATGGATACTTAAACCTGCCTGACAACTGCATGGAAATACTCAAGGAGGCTAAGAGACCGTCCACCAGGACCTCCTACGCCTACAAGTGGTAGAGGTTTTGCATTTGGTGCACGTCCAAGAATGCTGACCCTACCTCCTGCAAGGAAGAGGTCACCCTTCCATACCTGCTGCATTTAGCTAAATCTGGCCTTAACTTCTATTCTATTAAGGTTCACATCGCAGCTTTAACTGCGTATGGAAAATGCCTTTTCACTAACATCCTTTTTCAAGATACCTATAATTAAAGATTTTTTGGAGGGTTTGAAGAAGGTATTTCCCCCTGTTAGGCGTCCTTCACCTTTGTGGGAGCTGAATGTGGTGCTGTCAAGGTTGATGAAGGAGCCTTTTGAGCCTATTCATAAGGCTGCTTTACAGCATTTGTCCTGGAAGGCGGCTTTCCTTGTGGCTATAACATCGGCTCGCAGGGTGAGTGAGATTCATTCTCTGTGTTGTCAGGAGCCCTATACTGTATTTCATGCTTTCAAGGTTGTCATGAGGACTCGCTCTAAGTATCTCCCTAAAGTGATATTCGATTTCCATGTCAATCAGACAATCACTTTACCTACGTTTTTTCAACATCCTTCCTCTCCGGCGGAGAATTCCCTTCATTCACTTGATGTGAGACGAGTGTTGAAATTCTACTTGGATAAGACCAAAGACATTCATAGGTCAGATCAGTTGTTTGTTAATTACAGTCCAGTCAGGACTGGTCTTGCCACCTCCAAACAGTCCATATCTAGATGGATTGTGTCCTGTATTACAGCTATGTTACCAGAAGGCTAACACGACTCTAGGGTGTAAACTAGGGCACATTCGACTAATGGCAAAGCGGCAACAGCTGCTTTGTTATGTAACATTCCCATTGCTGACAGCTGTAGGGCAGCTACGTGGAAATATGTCCACACCTTTGCTATACATTACTGCCTGGATTCTGATGCCAAGACAGATGCGCAAGTTGGGTAGGCTTCGCTGAGGAATTTATTTGCTCAGTAAGGATTTTTCCTATAGGTTTCTTCCACCGCTCGGTTTTGTTGTTAGGGATGGGCTTGTCATTCTGTTCAAAGATTATGACTATACACAGAGATCCCCTACTACAGAAGAAGTAGTTTCTTACCTGTAACTCCAGTTCTGTAGTAGGGGTATCTCTGTGATAGTCATAAGAGACCCACCCTCCTCCCCGGTGGAAGAAACGTTTTTTTTTCCTGGATGCTACAGGCTCGGCTTTAAGAAACCTTAAAAAAGAATTGAAACTAACTTGCCTTTGGCTGTGCATCAAGGGATACCGAGGGTCTCTGGAGGGTTCCTTAAAGGCACGGTATCCCTTTTCCAGATACATAATGGCAGCCTATGGGGCTTGTCTGTCCAATCTTTCCTCTCTATGATGACAAAGGATTTTTGTGAAGGGGAGTTTCTCTGTGTGAAACTCTGTAAAATGTGTAAATTTATATATTATTTGGCTATCCTTTTTTCACTTCAGGATAAAGTGCTGGCCAGTGTAGCCTTGTTAATGTCAGGCTGCATTATTTGTCTTCCATTTTCTCTTAAGTGTCTATGCAGGACTGCAGAAGAAGACAACTTAGGAGACTATTTTGATTGCTCCGGGGTTCCCGCACTTGGGCGGGAATATTCACAGATTAGGACTATACACAGAAATCTCCTACTACAGAACTGGAGTTACCGGTAAGAAACTACTCCTTCATGTTCAATGTGCCTATTTCACACCTTACTCCTTTGCAGAGGCTCCAATTTTGTATCCATCTATTTGTGTTCATAACAAAAACTAACTGTACATCGTATCTGTGGCACCAAACACAACTAGAGTTATGTATAAACAGCATCCCATGCCCGAAATACACAGAACAAGAATAGAAGAAATACCGGTGATAAAGCAGTAATTTGGTTGCTCAAATGTCTGGAGGCTCAAGGACCCCACACCTTTTTGTGCTTTCTTTCTCAACCCCTCCATTTATAAATCCTCTTCTCTGCCCTGGCACAATAGCCATCCCCCTGGACCACTCTCATTGGGCGTGAGGGCGAGTATACTAGCAGTGCTTAGCAATTTCTTTCTTTGCCACAATGAAGCCAGTTGAGGCCAATTCCTGCCAAGGTTCTCTGCGCCCAGGAATTCCTCCACCCCTTCATTTTTCTCAACTAAACTACTTTAGGATCCTGAACTGTAGGAGTGTTTGAAATGTACGCTGAGGTGTGATGGATTTCCTGGCATTACATGAGGACAACCCCAAACCATGCGATGAAAGTACATGCCCATGGCCCCACAAACTTAGTACGAATCCTACTCTTTTTCAAAGTGTACTGGGGCTGCAGTAAATCCGATTTAAAAAAAAAAAGTGACATTTTGCCAAACGTAACTTCGAAGTTATGGCCAATACTGTCTTCCATAGTGGCCTCCTACCACTCATCATAATCATCTATCTCGCTCCCCTGCCTCTCGAACACCTTTTAGGCGGTCAGGCACATTCAACAAGAGGGAGCCATAGTACTTTTATTTCTGACCGGTTGTATTCAGGCAGGGTTTAAAGGCAGGTTAGTATTGCAAATATTAAAACATACCAAACGAAACCTGTGACTTACTCAATTCAAACTCTTCTCCTAATTGTTTGAATGAAAGGAGATGGTCCTGGTAGCATGTACTTCCCAGTCAAGAAGTACCAATGGAGTCCCATTTACAAAAGCCCTGCAATCGTGATACCTGTTTGAGGCAGGTCCCTACCCCTAAGGTGTCTTGGTCTTGAGCTTCCCTGGTCATATAATGTGGGTGAGGGCCCTAAGCCAGCAGAGCAGGAGGAGTCTAGTGACCTGCTGTAGTGAGCATCCGGGGGTGTCCCATTAGAGAAGACCTAGAGTCCCTAATTTCTCTAAAGTGACCTCTCCAAGAGGAATCATGCCAGTCCCCTCCACAGTCCGCCTCCTATCGGAACAACCTGTGCCACTCAGTATTACAACTGTTGAGTGGGAGATCCAAAGCCACCCATATGCACAAGCACCATGGATTTAGATAGAACATTCTCTGGATTTTATCAGCCCAAACAAATCGAGAAACCAGTGCCCGCAACTCCAAAAAGAACGTGAGTGAAATGAGTACTGGGTAGTACTGACGCTCACAAGGAAAGCGAGGGCGTACCACCACTTTATAAAGACCACCTCATCCCATCATTTTAAGGGGTAGTGAAACTTGGTCTGTAAGTAGAAGTAATGTTTAGAGCTGTCAAGCTGTCTTCTGACCTCGAGAAACATGGATGCCTAGATATTGGAAAGCGCCTTCTACTTGTTGGCCCCAAATACCTTTTTGCACAGTCACAAACACCCTGCCTGTAACAATACTATAGCGCTGGCCACCAGAGAAACTGAGCCTTGAATTATAAGCACTGATCGAGACTCCCCAAGTCCAACTCCACTACAAGTCTGTTTGAGGATCCTCTGCGGTGCAAATAGAGGATTTAATAGAAAAGCCCGATCGGGATCCTCTACTCCGATCCTCTTACCGCCCTATTACCCTCCTGATGTCGGATTGCAAAATTCTGGGAAGGGTTCTGGCAGATAGACTCACGGAGATGCTCCCTAGACTAGTACACATAGACCAGAGCGGGTTTGTACCCGGGAGAAACACCTCCCAAAATATGTCGCCTGTTTCAGGTCCAGGACGGGGTCCGGGACAGATTCTTCCACACGGCGTGCCTCGTTATGGATCTGGAGAAGACATTCGACACCCTGGCGTGGCAGTACCTCTTTGAGACGCTGCAACGGGTGGGCATTGGACCCCGATTTATAACATATACGCGGCTATTATACACCAACGTAACCACAAGGGTTAGAATAGGCCGCTATATGTCCTCCCCAATCCAGATCATGCGCGGCACGCGCCAGGGATGCCCCCTGTCCCAGTTATCTTTGCCATCGCCATGTAACCGCTGGCGGTGAGGCTACGGGAAGTGGCCACACATTGGGGCATCCCGCTGGGAGGTCGCACCCATTGCGTCTCCCTTTATGCAGATGATCTCCTTATCTACGTTAAGGACATCACGGCAGACCTCTCCTCCCTCTGGTCCATGCTCACAGATTTCGAGAGGGCTGTAGGGTTACGTGTAAATTGGGAGAAATCCTCTTATCTTTCCCCTGCACCCGAATACCTCACAACTTGAAATTCGAATAGGGTAGTCCTCACTGGCATGGACGGGTGACGCCCGCGTTACCGGGGTATTACTCTACCATGACTCCCGGGACCTCCTGGAAGGCCATCACTACAGAGCCCTCCGTGGGCTTAAAAGTCCAGCAAGCTTTTGGTGGACCCTACCTTTAGCCCACATCGGGAGGGTAGCATTATCAAAAATGATAATGGTGCCCCGACTGCTTTATTACTTTGCTAATATTCCGGTTAAACCGCCGCGGTCCTTCTTCCAAGAGTTGGATTCATTACTAATCTCCCTGATCTGGGGTAAGGGCCGTTGCAGGACAGCCCTATCGACCTTACAGCTGCCTCGTGATAAAGGAGGAATGGGTGCCCCATCCTTTGAGGCCTATTTCTTAGCGGCGCAGCTGCAGTGGATGTCATGCTGGACGGCGCATCGGAACCTCAGGGAAACAGAGACCCCTGATGGACAGGTAACAGTCCCGGAGCTAATGCGAATGCTGCTTCCGGGCACCACAACCACTCCCACTCCCAATCCGACTCACCCATTACTGGTCAAAGCTCGAGGCACACGCAAGCGACCTATCTTATTAGAATGGGCGATGATCCTACACGTATTTAAGCAACCACACTCAGATGGCGCGGAACCCCAGCTGGACACACAAGTGATGCCCGGTCCAGGCGCACACTGAACCGCCTGTGCAGTCTCCCCTCCCCGACTCCACCAGCGCACCCCGGCCCCACTATCCTGGACCATGCACCAATGATCAGGGTAGCACAGTCTGCATACACTGGTGGCAAGCTACGGAGCTACACTACATTGCCCCCCACCGTATGCGCCCCCCCCTTGATCCCGTTATTACCTTGGTTCCAAATCCCTATGTTCAGTTATGGTTATGGATTTCCACTTACAGACACCCTTTACAGGGGACTATGAACTAGAGACTGTCATACAGGTGGGAAACACCGGCAACTAAGCCAACAACCACCCCCTCGGTAACTCTCAGCATCCTCCATGGAAAGGGTGGGAGATTGCAATCCAATGATAGAGTATATCCATACCTACTTGGGGGATTCCCATGCTACTATTTATTGTGACACTGATAACACTGATTGTAATGTTGTAACAGTCGCATATGGTCTGACTAATTTATGACGTATCTAAGATTGAAATCCAAATAAAAATGTTTATGGAAAAGAAAATAGAGGATTTAACAGAACTACTACCCCGATACCGTTGCTGAACGACAGGCCCCATTCTGAATTATTGTTCACTCCCTCCAAGTAACCTGACAGCATAAAACACACTATACACCTATTGTGACACCCGTAAACCTGTTGAACAACAAATTGGCTCGCTGTTAACTGGTTTTACCCTTCTGAAGGCAGATCATGAGAAACTAGCCGATATAGTCAAAAACAATAAACAAAATTTGACGAAACTGCTGACATAGCACAAGGAACATTCTAAGCACATAATCCAAATACAAAAACAGCTGATTGGATTACAGGAAAGGGCAGAGGACGCTGAAGGTAGGGCTCGATGCAATATTATTTGTGTGCTGGGTTGGCCAGACTGATCGGAGGGCCCGAATGCAATGCAATTCATGGGGCAGTGGGTAGGAGACCAGATGGCCCTGGAAGGGTTGTTGCTCCTCTTCTGTGTGGAGAGGGCCCATCGGATACTATTGGGGTGACCAATAGCTTGAGCACAACCAAGAACGATGATTTCCTGCATTCTAAACTATAAGGACTGCAATCTCCTCCGGCGGGCTAGGGAGAAGGTGCCCATCCAATTAGAAAACTATTGAATTTCCCTGTACCCTGATTATAAAGTTTCAGTTCAACGGCAACGTGCTTCCTATTTACCTCTGACTCTGAAAAAGAAGCTCCAAACATTAAACCTAAAGTACGCACTATTGTTTCCTCCCATTTTGAAAATTCTTCATGAACAAAAGTCTCACTTTTTTTTAAAGCCCGGGAGCGGGTTAGTATCTTGCATGGCGGCAGCATGCAAACGACTGGCTGGAAATCACCCTTTCTACCCAAGCGCCTGCCAATCTAGACCTGACGACACAACAAGCACAACAACGACCATCCGGGCAGAGACCATGACGGACTAGAACATCCTGCAGAACTGCAGCGAAGAACCCGTCCCCAGAACAGGCCCTGCTGGGTCAGGAGTAGGCCTTGGCTGCTGCTGCCGCCACGCAAGATACTAACCCGCCATCTTCTTCAGAACATTCAGATGATATGGTGCACTCTGACAGCAATGGCGAGCTGTTCCCATCAATCACACCACAAATTGTGCAGACATTGTTTGGCTGGTGCTATACAGAACCAGTAGGCGATAACTAGCTCAATTTAACGAGAATCCACGATGGAGGGAAGTAAGGTTTCGTCAATGTACCCTGTGTTGTTCTTTTTCACTCAGTTGTCTTATTTCTCTATTACATGTAACAAGTGTCCTGACGTGAGCAGCTCCATCCTGACCGAAGGTACTATGTTCCGTGTAGATATCGCGCCTCCCAGATACTCAATATCTTAGCCGATTGGACCTTCCAACTGTTTTGCTTATTGATTGGACCAGCGTAGTTTTAGTGCTGGTCCTAGTATTGGGATTGTTTAATAAATTGTTGGCTCACTCAAAGTTGTGTAAGACACAATGTACGTTGTCCATACCGGGGCAGTTACAAGATTACTGGACAGACAAATGTATGGCTGTGTTGGGCAATTATAAAATGTTACCATGGAATGTTAGAGGGATAGGTTCAGTACACAAACGTCATCGGATCCATGCCCAGTTAAACAGATGGTAAATACCGATAGCCTGCCTCCAAGAAACCCATCTTACTGACTGAGGTAATAAAATTGCGTAAGAAATGGAGGCGCCAAATATACAATATGTCATATTCTGCATTTGCAAGAGGATCACTCATATGGGTCAGACACGGGGTACCGTTCGTGAATATAGAACAGCGAATAGACGTACAGGGAAGATACACGGTGGTGCGTGGGACCCTTGACGGTATACGCATAGTTATAGGTAGCGTATATGCTCCAAATTATGAACAGTATAAATTCCTCACCAACCTGAACACAGTGTTAGCGGACTGGGCTGATATCCCAAGGGCACTGGACGGGGACTATAATTCTACCCTTGATATACACCTTGACCGCTCCCACCCTCCGATTCGTGAACTGCCTCCACTAATCACGCAGAATTCCTGAGGCCCTGGGCGGAAGGTTGGGCACATAAAGAAGTATGGCGTCTCTGAAATCCTACAAATCGTGAATACTCTTTCCATTCTACAACACAATAGCTACACACTAGACTGGACAGAATATTCTGTTCTTCATCCATCACACCTCAAATTTCCCAGGGTACATACCTATGCAAAACTTTCTGATCCACTTGAACTTCTTCAAGATTGGGGAAAAGTACCCACCCCGGTTCCGACTTGGAGGTCATGGCCACAGATGCTGGAAGATGCTGTCTGCAGTGATAAATTAGACGCGACTATTACCACATATTTAAATGAAAATACGAACTCAGCCTCTTCTCACCTAATAGAATGGGATGCCTTTAATTCAGTGATAAGGTGCGCATCCATAGGAGCTACAGTGAGGGCCCATCAGGAAATCAATAAGACCCGCACGGCACTCGAAGACTCCCTACATAAATTGGAGAGGAAAGCGAATACTGATACCTCCAATCAAAAACAATTACAAGAGGGAAGGATTAGGCATGCCGAACTCCTTGAGGATTTACGCCTTGTCGATTACCGAGCACTCACACAACATGCACATGCTGAAGCAGACAAGTCGGGTACACTACTGGCCCGTCTTTGACGAGATGCACCCCGACTCACCCTATATCAATACCACAAGTGGCATTACAAGATGGCACTTTATTACATACTCAGGCAGATATCATTACCGCGTTCAGTAATTATGAACTTATCCAGTATTATGGGTATCTTTCATAGATTCACATGCCTGAATCATTCCCCGTCGTCGGGGTGGGAGTCCCCGGTAAATAATTATAGTAATGTCACATGGACATATACTTAGTACTAGGCCAGAGGCCTCACATTAGTAGCCTATCTAGGTCCTTATGTAAAAAGGACCAAACTTTGGCCAGTAGCCAATCAGCCCTTATCACCCTCCTGACCTTCCTGGAAGGAGCCCTTGTCCCTCAGATTTTCTACCGCACGTCGTGCTGAAGGGAGTCTCCACTGAGCTCTGCTCAGGTTTTTTCCTATATCTTTGGATTTTATCCTTTTATTCTTCAAGTTTTGGTAGTAAATATGGCTACTACTCCTAAAAAAGGGCTTTTTAGACCCTGTGCCTCTTGTAGTAAAATGAGGTTACATATAGAGGACAAACATGAAGATTGCCTGTATTGCCTCTATCCTCCGCATTCTGCCAAGGAATGTATTGATTTGTCGCACTCTCCCGGTCAAGACGTTGAAGGACAGGGAAGGGCGACTGCTTCTGTGGCTCCAGAGACTAAAGAACAAAGAGCAGGTAGTCTCCTCAGGTGAGAGCGAGTGTTCCTTCAGGAGCTTCCACTCCGCTTCAAAAAGGCCTGGGCAGTCATCTCCAGATCAGTCTGTGGCGCCTCCTCACAAGAAGCCAAAGTCTTTTGAGAGTCATCCTAAGGTCAAGCCTTCTCTTCAGATGACAGAATTAAAAAAGCCTGCTATAATGTCGTCTAGCCTGCCTGTGACGTTGTCGACAGTCTCCATTTCGACATCCACGGCGTCTACTTTCTCCATGGCATCGACTTCTACCACGTCGTCTACGATGGGTAGGTCAATATCTTCTGTCATTCCTGTCACAAAATCGTCGTCGTCGCCTTTGACAGCGCTCCCGTCGACGTCTGCTTCATCATCGACGAAGGCAAAGCTTCCAGCGTCGAGGAAAATCCCATCGTCGACGAGGACTTCCTCGTCGACGAAGATCCCATCGTCGACGAAGATCCCATCGTCGACGAAGACACAACCGTCGACGAAGATACAGCCGTCGACGAGTTCCTCGTCGGCGAGGACACCGTCGTCGACGAGGTCGTCGACGCCACCGTCGACGGGCCTGTCGACGACAAGACTGTCGACGACGAGACTGTGGACGACGAGACCGTCGACGTCGCCATCGACGGTGGCATCGTCGTCGTCGAATGCTACAGTGTCGACGCCGCCGTCGACGAGGACGTCGTCGTCGTCGACGAAAACATCAATGACAATGAAAACACCTGAAACATCAAAAATAGTAGACGCTACACCATCAACAGACACCGCGTCAAAGGATTTACACTCCAAGGGCTCTCCCTCATTGAAGTATACATATACACACTTTAAAATGTCGTCATGTTTGGTCACACCAGAGATGACCTCACCCAGCAAGGTCCAACAGTTGTTGCCAACGCAGTTTTTAGACACGGAAGATCCAGAAGATCAGTCCATGTTTCCCATAGCATCCAGTCCCTCTCATCTCAACATCAAAATTCATGAGAGTTCGGACTGTGAAGATTTTGAGGAAATTACAATTCAAGAATCCGTTCAAGAGCATACCACTGTTCAGCCTATGGTGTGCCTTCCAGCTTCAATTGTTTCTGACCTACAATTTCTAATTTCAGATTATAAACAAAGATTTCCATCATCTGCTCCTGCCTCTGGAGTACAGGTACCACAGGAAACACCAACTCCTAAACATCGACAGCGGCCTCTCCCGAGGGATGTGCATCAGGAACAAGAGACATTTCCTCCTCAAAATTCTACGGATGAGGAAGAATATGAGGAAGAAGTGGGAATTGATGAGGCCCAGGATGAAGAAGGCGAAATACATGATGACGATGATATGGATTCTGATTATAATGCTAACCCAGATCCAATATCCCCAGACCAAGTACAGGACGATTCAACCCCTGAGGACTTAGGGGGATTCCATAATATCGTAGGAAGAGCGGCTGCAAGATTCAACATCCAAATAGCATCGGAAACGAAGGACTGTTTTCTTCATGATTTCAAAGAACCCTTCAAGAGATCAGCTCGCGCCATTCCAGTAATCGATTATATATGGGAGCAAGGACAAAAAATAATGAAAACTCCTCTCTCTCTCTCATTCCAGTGCCGGCTAGACTTGAAAAGAAATACAAAGCCCCAGACACTGCACCCGCATGTTTGACTGGTCAAACTAAACCTGATTCAGTTATATCTCAGGCCGCTCAGCGGAAGTCCAGCAATCCGTCAGCGACCATGACCGCTCCTCCTGATAAAGAAGGAAGAAAGCTTGATGCCATTGGCAAGAGATTTTCCTCCATGTCCGCCCTATCAATCAGGGCTGCAAATTCTCTGGCTTTACTAGGTCGCTATAATCGACAGATATGGGCAGATATAGCCCCATATCTGGGGGCGATTCCAGAAGACCAGAAAGACGAGGTTAAAAAGATTTTGCTGGAGGGTGAACGCTCTGCTTCAGAGATGATAGAGGTGGCCCTGGATATTGCTTCCACAGAGTTCCGTCAATTGGCGGGAGCAGCAGTTTTAAGGCGCCAGGGCTGGCTTAAAGCCACAGCATTCCGGCCTGAAGTGCAAGCCAAAGTCCTCGACATGCCTTTTGATGGGGAGCGCCTTTTCGGTGAACATATTGATGACATGCTGCAAGGCATTAAGAAGGATACCGAAACGGCGAAAGCCCTAGGCACTCTACAATTCAAGCAGAATTCCTTTCGAGGCTCCAGAGGTCGAGGACAACAGTCTCGTGGCAACTATCAAGGTTACAAGTCCTCTTATAATTCTTCCCAGCAGTACAAACCTCAATATCAGCAGAGGCAACAACAACAAGGACAATCCTCATATAACAAGTCGTCCTTTCGAGGAAGAGGAGGAAAGAAAGACAATAACAGACGTCAATGACTGCTTTCTCCAGCTGGCCTCCACCTCTTCTCCACAGTTCGTAGTTGGAGGAAAAATTACCAACTTCCTTCACAATTGGAAGAAAATTACTACAGATCGTTGGGTGTTGCAGTTAGTCCGCTTCGGACACACTCTGGAGTTTCTCGAGCATCCTCCTCCAAATCCACCATGTCCGGCGCAACACAAAAATCTAAACATACTTCAACAGGAACTCTTGCTAATGCTTCAGAAAAAAGCAGTGGAAAGAGTTCCTCGAGAACAAAAGGGGAGAGGATTCTACTCCCGATTCTTCCTGATCAGAAAAAAGGAGAAGAAGCAGTGGAGACCGATACTGGATTTGAGAAACCTAAACAAATACCTCAAGAAGCAGTCTTTTCGTATGGTTACCCTTCAGGAGGTATTACACCTGCTCAATTCAAAAGACTATATGGTATCCTTGGACCTCCAGGATGCCTATTTTCATATCCTCATTCACAAGAGTCATCGACAATTCCTGAGGTTTACAGTGGCAGGCAGGCACTACCAGTTCAGAGTCTTACCATTCGGCCTGAAGTCAGCTCCGCGCATCTTTACAAAGTGTCTGTCTCCGGTAGCAGCATACCTTCGCCAGCATCATCATCAAGTCTTTCCCTACCTGGACGACTGGCTTGTCAAGGCTCCTACTCGAACAGGCGTGGCCAAGTCCTCTACCGCCTGCCTTCGTCTCTTCGAGAACTTAGGCCTAACGCTCAACCAGGAAAAGTCAAATCTACGTCCATCACAACGTCTCAATTTCCTAGGAGCGACATTGGATACACAACAGGAGAAAGCCTTCCCTTCCAGGGAACGTCAGGTCAAGCTGAGAAACCTGGCCGTCCAAATTCAGACCAAAAAGAGAGTCAGGGTTCGACTATTCAAGTCGTTGCTAGGAATGATGTCTTCCAACATATTTCTCATTCCGCATTGTCGTCTCCACATGCGACCTCTACAGGAAGCTTTAACAAATCAGTGGATCCAAAGTACAGGATCTTTCGACTTCTGGGTCAAGATCACTCAGGTCATGAAAAAGGCTCTGAGATGGTGGCTTCTGGGCGACAACTTGAACAAAGGCCTTCCTTTTTTACTCCCAGTCTCCCCTTATGTCATAACCACGGACGCATCACTGGAAGGATAGGGAGCGTTCCTTCAGGAATTGCAAGTACAAGGTCAGTGGTCAGTGGCAGAAAAACGACTCCACATCAATTTGCTAGAGTTACGAGCAGTACGCTTAGCTCTTCGGGCATTTCTACCCCGAATCAGGAGCTTCCCAGTGCTTGTGAGGACGGACAACACCACCACAATGCACTACCTAAACAAACAGGGAGGTACTCGATCCAAGACGTTGTCTCGCGAATCTCAGCAAATTTGGAGGTGGCTACTCCAGCACAACATTTCTCTGCGGGCAGAGTATGTCCCAGGAGTAGACAACATCCTGGCAGACTCGCTAAGCAGACAGCGCTCAATTTGCCACGAGTGGGAGCTCGACCAGAAGACGCTCGACTCAGTGTTCTCCCATTGGGGCAAGCCTCACCTGGATCTCTTTGCGACGGAAATGAATGCGAAATGCCAACGTTACGCAAGCTGGCTTCCCCAGAAAAGATCCCTAGGGAATGCTTTTTCGATGACATGGTGCAAGACCTTTGCTTACGCCTTTCCACCGTTTCCCCTAATCCCAAGGGTTCTCCGGAAATTGAAAGCAGAGAGTTGTACCATGATCCTGATAGCCCCAGCGTGGCCGCGCCAGCACTGGTATACAGAACTACACCTTCTATCGCTGGAACCTCCAATTCTATTCAGGACATGCCCACATCTCCTTACAATGAACCAGGGACAAGTCCAACATCCGGATCCAACATCTCTCAAATTATCGGCTTGGCTCCTGAGTTCAGAGAGTTCCAGAATCCAGATCTTCCACAGGAATGCAGAGTCGTTCTAGCCCGGGCCCAGGCTGAAAGTACTAATAAGACATATTCCCTTAAGTGGAAAAGGTTCTGTTTGTGGTGTAGGGCTCAGAAATTGCATCCGTTCACTTCTACTCCAGCACAAATTCTGCCCTATTTGCTCCACCTAGCCAATTCAGGGCTGGCACACGCTTCAATAAAAGTCCATCTGGCGGCCATCTCCAGGTTTAGACGTTCTTCGTGTGGCGCTTCACTATGGACCAACAGACTGGTCAAGCAGTTTCTGAAGGGATTATTCAGAACTTTCCCTCCAGTACGAGCGTCACCACCTACATGGCAACTAAACGTGGTACTAGCTCAACTAATGAAACACCCGTTCGAGCCAATTCACAAAACAGATCTTAAATATTTGTCATGGAAAACGGCTCTACTACTGGCGCTCACGTCAGCAAGGAGAGTGAGTGAACTGCAGGCTTTTTCTGTGCAAGACCCTTTTATCCAGTTTAAGAATGACAGGGTCATTTTAAGGACTAATCCAAAATTTATACCAAAGGTTCCGTCCTCTTTCCATCACAATGAACCTATTGTCCTGAGATCGTTCTTCCCAAATCCATCATCTGCGGCTGAAAGATCTCTGCACTCATTGGACCTCAAGCGATGTCTCAAATTCTACATACACAGGACTGAGCAATTTCGGAAGTCTAACCAATTGTTTGTTGCATTTAGCAGGCCCAGGAAAGGCCTAGCATTGACAAAACAGAGCATTTCCAGATGGATTTCAGCGGCCATCGCATTCTGTCACCAACAGGCGGGCCATCCTCTGCCTTCAAAGGTTCGAGCACACTCCACTAGAGCGGTAGCCACCTCCATGGCGCTCTTTGCTGGGGTACCCATTGTCGACATCTGCAGAGCGGCGACATGGAAGACGCCGTATACGTTCACCAAGCACTACTGCTTGGATTCTGAACTTATGAAGGATGCAGCAGTAGGACAGGCTGTCCTACGTCATCTATTTCATTAGAGGTGAGCCTTCTTCCTATCATCCCACCTTCCAGGTAATTTACCGCACATTTCTTATCAGGTTGTGAGTATCATGTAAACTGTGTAACAACTTATGATAAGTTTATTATGTCTTTCAAGATGTATGTGAGAAATGTGCTCATTATTGCTTGCTATTCTGATTCAGGCATGTGAATCTATGAAAGATACCCATAATACTGGATAAGAAATGCGTTACTTACCTGTAACAGCAGTTATCCAGTATTGGTATCTTTCATAGATTCACATGCAACCCACCCGCCTCCCCTGGAAGGGCTCACCTAAGTCTTCTCAGTAGGTACTACTTGGCACGGTGCTTACGAAAATCTGAGGGACAAGGGCTCCTTTCAGGAAGGTCAGGAGGGTGATAAGGGCTGATTGGCTACTGGCCAAAGTTTGGTCCTTTTTACATAAGGACCTAGATAGGCTACTAATGTGAGGCCTCTGGCCTAGTACTAAGTATATGTCCATGTGACATTACTATAATTATTTACCGGGGACTCCCACCCCGACGACGGGGAATGATTCAGGCATGTGAATCTATGAAAGATACCAATACTGGATAACTGCTGTTACAGGTAAGTAACGCATTTCTACTGTACAGTTCCCCAAATAATACACTGCCGGACCATATAGAAGACCTTCTAGACGGCCTGACTTACCCTACACTGTCAGAAAATGCACAGGAAGAGTTAGATGACCCAATCACAAGGGCTGAAATGAAGGAGGCCATTAAGGAACTACCGCATAATAAGGCCCCAGGCCTAGACGGCCTGCCAGTGGAATTTTACTCCACCTTTGCAGATACTTTAACTCCGCAACTTGCATGCTTATATAATTTGGCGCAGGAGACCCGCATCTTCCCACGAACTACCATGCAGGCACTAGTCATATCCCTTCCCAAGCCAAACAGAGACCCGCGTGACGTGTTAGGATATCGCCCTCTTTCCCTATCTACCGAATATAAGATACTCCGCAAAATACTGGCCCAACGGCTTCTCCCCTGTCTTCCCAAACTTATACACACAGATCAGTGTGGATTTGTTCCGGGTCGTAATACGTCCCTGAACATAAGACGTCTGCACTATGTCGTGGAATCCTCAGTCAAGATTTCCTTGTAAGACTGGCTGTATCTCTCTTAACCTCCAGCAGGCGTTTGATACACTACACTGGGACTATATGTTTTCAATTATGGGAAAATTCGGGATAACTCCTGGATACATGAAGTGGGTTAAACACCTATACCCGGCACCTACTGCCCGGGTTAGATCCCACATATCTCGCTCTTACTCGGTGGCAAGACGAACAAGACAAGGCTGTCCCCTGTCACCAATATTTATTTGTACTGGCTTTAGAACCTCTGCTCATTAAACTTCAAAGGGATGTGATGACTAAAGGGATCCCACTAGGTGAGACAACACATATAGTGTCAGCATATGCTGGTTACCTTACACTATATATCAAAGATCTAACTGCAGATCTGGAGCCCATCCCTACTATATTCCAGCAATTTGAAGCTGTCTCAAGGTTAGCAATTAATGCTACAAAATCACAAGCCTTCTATATGCAATATAGGGAAGATCCAGAACCCGTCCATTTTGGTCCAGTTGACCTGATGGTTGCACCACAAACCTTCAAATATTTAGGTATACAAATCTATAGGACATCCCAAGACGTTCTAGTGTTGTGAATCTATCTAGGACCCTAATTAGATATCCCCGATTCATGCCCTTATGTGGTTATAACAAAGCATATCCTTATAAAGGCATAGGAATCATGTCCATATCTAGTCATAGCCCATGCAGTCCAAATACGGCAAGGCTACTCCCATATACTCCTAGAAAGTACAACACGTTCTTTAAACAAACCAAGCCTCCAGGAGCCCGGGAATTCGCCCTGCTTTTGTTTTGATTTGCAAAAGAACTCCTGGAGTCCAGAAAGAACTGTTAGTTCTTAGTGACGTCTTTTGTCCAACCTTACGTCAAACACGGCACCTTTCAGGTATAAATATACCAACGTTGCCTTAAGCAAGCACACGGTGGTTTGGAGCAGAGCGGCTATCTACTTGCCCGACGCCCAGCTGATGCGAGAGCCGAAGGAAGCCGACCCTCCCATTGACGCACTGAGACGCTGTCTTTTCTCTTGCCGAGAAATCCAGCTCCGGTGTTTCCAGTCACCCTTGCGGCTTGCTTGGAGATCGAGTCCTGAGACACGAGATAATAGACCTCCTTCATTCTAGAACCAAGGTACGGAGCTGACTAAACCCTTAAGAGATTTCTTGATTCAGATTCTTGGCCAAAAACCAACTTAACTTAAACTGCAACTTACTTACTCCTTCCCACGTATTAGGCTTAGGTCAGGTACACCGGGGTAGGCGTAGATTAGAAGCACCAGTTGAGGACGTTAGTCAATGTTTATATGTATGTATGTATTTTATCCGTTTTAAAGTATCATATGGCTAAGAAACCATATCAATGCTTTTACAGTATTATTTCATAATACTCCTTTTACTGTACGCACTTCATGTTAAGTATTGCAGTTGTGGCAATTCATTTCTCTTGCATGAGAAAGAAGACTGCTCAATAAATAACACCTTTTATTGAAAACGCCCGTCTCTCGATTTCTCTGCACTCTGGTGAAATTAAGCATGCACCATTGACTGAGTGAAATAGTTGTCTATTGTTTTCACACGACTCTAGAGATACACTCTTTATTCTGAGGGAGCAAAGTTGTCATGTTTCTGCGGTTGTCAGAAGATAATCCCTTCTTGTCTAAATCAGGAGAGTTAACTCTTTCCTGAACATTCGAGAAAGTTTCTAGTGACCTCTGAGCTAGCTGGCAAAACTAATTAAGTCTAATATAGTCAGTAGAGACCTAGATGACCTCAGTCCTACGTCTACACTGCTGTTTATATTATTCTAATGCGCAGAGCCTATCTGGAATATAGGAACTACACTACATGGCGTCCAACGTTTGTTAAGGCGATAATCTAACGCAAAACATTAGAGTAACTCAGTCGTGCCTTTCACACAGACCCCTTTTTCCCCGTAAATACTCCAAAAGACGTCTGGAGTGGGTAAATGGTTAATATCCGCCGGAACTTAGTAGGAAGAGATTCCTATGCATTAGTTTTTGGTTTAGTCAACGTTGAAGGATACAGTGTTCCAAAATATTGTGCACCTAATCTTTGTTTCCCTTGAAACTTTATCTGCAACAAAAACTTTCTGTTAGTAAAAATGACGGAAAGTGAAGACGAAAGGGAGGAAGCTAGATTAGCAGCTCAACTCCTAGCGGATGACACAAGTCTCCAAGAAAATGACCCGAATGCTATATTCATTCCGGTAAATGTAAAAAAAACTATAACTAAAAACTTATAGAAAAGGGAGTATCATCACGAGGTGGTACAGTAATATTCGTGGTAGAGGCCCATGAATCTCGGCAGACAGACGTATTCTACTCATGGATACATTTTCCAGCAGCACACGCTGTAACACACAAATTCCACTATTACAAAATAGAGGAACCTCCGGATGAATACGCTCCTTTCGAGGATGTTGAAATCCCACTAACTTACCAAGAGCACCTGCTCTGGTTTAAAGGCGCCCTAAAACAACAAAATCACATCACCAGGCTCGGTTCACTAGGTAGACCAGGAGCCACGTGGCCGGTTCTAGCCAGCTACACACCACATCCCGACATTGAAAAAATGTCAGACCGAGAACTATTAGCTCAGCTAAAACTACTAATTAAAATACATAGACAATTGGTCCAATATGTCATGCGGACTTCAACAGTCCAACCAGCAATAATAATTCCACAGACCACTCCTCACCAGGGGAACACAAATAAAATCACACCACAGAATATATAATCAGCCATTGGCAAAATACCCGCAAAACGGGAACAAATTCCATTCTGGTTAACCCAGAAAATCACTCAAATAGAGGCGGTATTTCCTGATACTACACCTCATGAGAAACACAGAATTCTGACTATCTGTCTTCCAATGCGGATCACACCGCATGTGGAGGACTGTGACACTTGGGGCACAGTCTTTGCTTCGATATACACAAAAACACATGGTGTTCCATCTATGGCGGTTATATCAGACGTACTAAGACAGATTCAAAATGAATATGGTCCAGAACCTGCTTTAACTCTAGGTATGAAATTACTGACAGATTTTAAGCAAGTCTCGGCTATACTACTAGCCAACATAGAAGGAGAAGCAGCATCTGTGGCGATCCGCCAGAAATTGAAAGAAACAGATATAGCAGAACAACCTTTTGAACTTGCCAGAATCATAGACAAATCCTATGAAGAACTAGGTAGAGATAGTTTGGGTGGGAAACCAATAAAACCTCAACTAATTGAAAATCCTGAAAAAACCTTTATTAAAAATAATCTCAACACTCCAAAAAAGAGATAGGAGGGTAATAAACAATCCACTCCCAGAGAAAAAACGATTCCAGTCCAGAGGAAGGTCTCCTCAACGGAGAGATAGATCTCCAGAACGAGGTGGCAAGTCTCCCCAGAGGGAGCCCTCTGAGAAAAGATACAACCTTAGAGATAGGGATAAATTGAGAAAACCTGACAGATATCAAGATATTGATACACGTCCCTCTCGATCTTTTCAGACTTCCTCACAGAAATCGGAAAGAAGAGGACGGTCAGAACACAAGGAAGAGCACGTCAAGTCCAAAGACAAGGAACCTGCTCATCAAAGTAAAAAATTACAATTTCCAAAGAAGGTAGCTAGTATTAAAATAACACATGCCGAGGATTCTGAGGACACAACTGAAAAACGGAGAGTGGGCCCAGACAGTGCTAGACAGCTCAGCAGAAGTCACCATAGCTCGCAAGAGCCTGGTGAATCTTCTGGAGACAGTGGACACGAATGAATACATTCAAGTAGAAACTGCAGACACCAGAGTTAGCAAACCCCATAAATTATACGAAATTACATTGCGTATAGAGGGGGACAAAACTAGGAAAATGAAGGGTCTCTTTTGGAATAACCTTTCTAATCCTGTTAGCTGAGAAAGACTGGCCACCAGAGTTTGTCAGGGAGTGCCCTCAGGGTGAAGAAAGGATTATGCCTGCCTTCTCAAATCAAATTCCAATTCATAAAAAATACACATTTACAAGAAAATGGGCAGTGGCCCAAGCTCCTGCATTATATAAAAATCATGTAGAATGAGATGAGGATTCTCCTCACCATAAAATTCAGTTTAAAAATCAACCAACTGCACAAAGGCAGTACCCAGTTAAGCAAGAAGCTAAAAAGCAAGTCGGGGAGATCTTAGATCAACTTGAATACCAGGGGGTGATTGAAACATGCACCTCACAATTGAACAATCCTTTGTTTCCTGTCTCCAAGCCAGACGATTCATATCGTCTAGTTTTGGACTACAGACACCTAAACTCCTGCTGCAAAACATTTGCAGTACAAAACTGACACAGTGCAGCACTAATGAATAACATCGTGCGCAAAAAATATAAAACAACATTAGATATCTCAAATGGTTTCTTTTGTCAAAACATTGCACCTGAAAGCAGATATTTGACCGCTTTCTCAACAATGGGGTCGCAAAAACAATTCTGTCGACTCCCACAGGGATTCAAGAATAGCCCAGGATTATTCTCAGCAAGGGTAAGAGTTACTACAAATGTATGATGATGAGGCATTATCATATGTCTATGACATCTATCTTACAGACGACGACCTGGAGACACACTTGAAAAGAGTGAACACCATAATACTTGGGTTCGTAGACGAAGGGTACAAATTTAACTTTAAAAAGTCACGAATTGCCCATCTAACTGTCCTGTTTTTAGGATATGAATTATCAAGTAAAGGCAAAAGCCTAGCAGACAACTTCTTAGAGAAATGTGCTGTACTCCAAGCACCAAAAACGCTGAAGAACTTACAATCAATACTAGGTTTCCTGAATTTCGGAAGAACATACATTGTAAATTATGCAGAGAGGGTTAAACCTCTCTATGAATTAATAAAACCTGATTTCAAACCAATTAATTGGACTCAGAAACGCACAGAAATTTTAAGATCATTACAAACAGACATGTTAGCTAAAACAAACTACAAACACGCGCAAATGAACGCAACCTTGCAATCCGAGTCATCCCAGGAAGATGCGGATTCACGTACCTGACCTCTAATGAGGGAGAAACGGTACCAATAGCTTATAAATCACACTTGTACACACAAGCTGAAATGAAATTCAGTTCTACTGAAAAAATTCTAACTGCGGTTCAAACTGCTGTAGCAAAAGAAAGAGCCGTAATCCAAGGGAGAAACATATCTGTTTTGACAGCAGAATCATCCCTTGAGGCAGTGACAAGACAACGCATTCCAAATGCAGTGGTATTAGATCCAAAATGGATACAATGGGAAAATTCTCTTGCTGCAGAAGACGTGAAACACGCGTTTGATCCAAAAATGAAAACACTAGAAGATCTAGAATACGAAAATGAATATCCTCTGTCAATCGAAATTCTGCCTCTCGAACAATACACCTGTGTGATTTACACAGACAGATTTGCACAACACTACGTTGTGGGTAAACCACTTTACAATGCTGTGTGCGCGATTGTTAAAGGTCGCTGGCACTTAGGTAAATTCAGACCGACAATTACAAAAACTGAATCACTCAAACTGTACAGCTCAGCGAGCTGAAATAAGATCTTTAAAGATGTCGCTTGAAAATGCAGATCGCGAATTCCCCACACTAATAGTGTGCGATTCGCATTACTGCGTCAAGTCTTACAATAATGACATGCAGACATGGATCAAAAACGGTTACAAAGATGACACAAGTGCCACAATAAAGCATAAAAAGCTTTGGGAACAAGTAGTTCTTTTACAGAAAGAACTACAAAAGACTCATGTGATACATACACTGAGTCATCAACGTGAAAAGGTGTACTTTTCCTCCTGCTTTGGCTCATCATGGTTTTATGTTTAGGTAGATTCATTGATGGAAAATATAGTACAATGGACACAGCAAGTCAGAACATCAACTTGGTCCTAAAGCCTCACAGATCCTCTCACATCGAGAAACGAGAACTGTCATCAGTGAACATAACAGCCAATCCAATACCCAGTGGGGTAGCATGGGACAAAACGGATTATGAAATCTATGGCCCGATTTGAGCTCTTGAAATATCCACACCAATTTAAGGTTTCCTTAAGTGACTTTGTGACACCAAGTAGTTTCTCTGATGATTGGGACTTAGAAAATATTAATAATATGATGTCAGATTTAGTAATGTCAGCCAAATTCACAGAACATGATTATTTGCAGGGTTCATCAAACTATGAAGAAATGTACTGTTATAATCATTATGGTCATCACTATTTGCATACATCTGCTCAACCTAGAAATGTTTTAAATTATAATCAATGGGAACATTGTCCTACACCGCCAAAAGGCAGTTCGAAAACATTTTATGAGAAATTCACATACTTCTCAGGGTTTAACACAAGTGATGCAGAAATGTTTTATTTTAGAATGTTTAATAAGACCGGAATGAAAACAATGTTGACAAATACTAAATTGATTTATTCGGAAAAATTTTATGACAAAATGTCTACATTTGGTTTTGAATTTTGGAAAAACAACATTGAAACAAAAATCATCTGGGGGTTCAAAAGACTGGCAGGTACAAGGTCTAGAAGCATTATTTAGAGCCTGCATGATCCCAGAACAAATAATATTCTTGAATGGCACCATTCTACAAACAACCTGTCTTGGTTTAGCCAAGATAAAAGACATAAACAAACCGTCTATTCCAAAGCCCATACCTGATAGTAATAGCACTACAGAGGTGGAAATAGACGTATCCCATGTTTTACACCAAAACAGAACAAATCCTGATTGGAGAAAATGGTTGATCTGGCCCACAGACACAAATAACTGTCAAGATAGATTCCTGAACAAAACACAGGGGTTAAAACAGAACAGGCCAGACCCAAGATATTCCCAGAGACAACATCCAGGGATAGTTACAACATACAGTGTAGGGAAACTCTGCCTTGAATGGCTACAGAAATCCACACTGGCTGAAATTAAGCAACACTTGACTTTACTTAAAGACGGTGCTGACTTGCGTGATTTCATACTGGGACCACGCAAACAGCGTCAAACGTTTCATATACGCTGGTATATACGCTGCTTCCAACGAAGCTTGGAAAGTAACACAAATTGAAACAGCAGAAAAAATACGAGAAATTGATCGTATAAATTTGGAAAAATCCCTTTCTGTAGTGGACAATGGGTTAACGACTCTGTCCTCCAGAATATATTCACTGGACAGCATTGTATCATCTGCTATTGATATAATAGAGCAGGACTTGCTAATGTTACAACATGGTCAGTCCCAATTACGTTCTATTGTACAGCTAGGCTGGACGTTGCAAAACCTGCGTTCAGGCTACGTGCCATGGCGTCTAATCAACATAACGTCATTATTTTCTATCTTTAACCTTACTGATAAACAAATCAGTTTGGCACAAAAAGGAGAAGACTATACGATTCTAAGCATTGAAAACTTGAGAGATTACCATTGACAATGTCAGAGAGATGTCATTGAATGGATAATACATGGAACGATTACAACCCCCAATAACAGCTTTCCAGTTTAAGTATTGCCAAAAATATATACCAGCAGGCCTGTATGAAAGGTTGGGTAAGGGATACATCAAGTCAACATGGAATTTACCTTATACACACAAATGTTATAGTGAAGGGAAAAAAGAGGTATTTCTTAGTGGTAACAATTGTAAAAAATCACTAAGTAGTACACTCCTGTGCCAGGGTATTAATTTGCATGGAGCCTGCGAAGGTTCATCAAATAACCTTTCATGTCACCTGCACGGCACTCCTGCAACACAGATAGAGCCATTTTTCAGACAACTTTCCAACGGCAGTTATGTTCTAATAAGTGACCACAGCTGTTGTGGCATGGTGCCAGGAAAAGCCTATCTCGTGAGCGTTCGTTCCATGGTCACTTGCTGTATGCAAGTATTGTATCCAAATAGCAATCCAGACATGGAGGCGGCAATATGGCCTTCTTTGAATATATCTTTTATTCGAATTGATACTTTAAGCAGAATGAAGTCCATTCTTTTACAGACAACTGTGCCTTTAACCTCGTCCAAACAGACGTATGATCTGCAAGTTGCAAGGACAGCGGCAGAGATACATACCCTATTATTAACAAATTGCCCCGTACATTTCGTAGAAATGTTAGGTCAAATCTTAAACATGTCAGATACCAGTGGCATCGCACATGTATTGAAGACCATTTTTTCGGGACTGTTAGCACCCTTTGATACAGTTCTGGGAAATTTTCCCGAATTTTGTCCATTCCTTTTTCGGCGGCCTGCCTCTTCTTTTGGGACTTGTAGCAGGAATTTTATTTTTGATCCTTCTGCTCCGATATGGCAAGCCAAGCACCAGACAGAACTCCAGCTACAATGGAAGAGACGATCTCAGCAATACGCTACCGAGACCAAATCACTAGAGTCCTCGGATTAGCCCTAAGAGATCTGAGTGCAACATGGTATCTTTCTTTCAGACCAATCTGGCAAGATTGCATCTTATCTATGCTTCGATGTCTGCTATGCGGAAAAGAATGTGTGTTAGACGTCTGTCTGACACTACCATCAGCAGTACCAATGGATATCGATACTTTGCTAGGTCCAGTAACGACTCATGCAACGTGTTGTCCCCAGCGGCTACCTATTCTGATGACGGCATTCGTTGAGACTTCACCACTACGAGTAGGTGGGGGTAAAGTAAGAGAGGAAAGCAGCACCAAACAGGTACAACCTTCTGTGAGCATTGCTGATCCCGACATCGATGATAGCAATCATTCTCACATATGCACAATTTCAGCATTTTCGAACTTGGTCGAACTTTCACCTGATGTTGTAGACCAATTTTTCGCAAGCCTGTCTGATATGATGTTCTCCCCTGAACAAAAAGAATAACTTTTATAATAACGAGCACACAGGGTTCCCTGAACTCTGAATTCGGCCTTCAATTTTGATAAACAAAACTACTGAAAACAATTGGAACTATTTTTTCCCCTGAAAGCGAAATTATTATTTTTCCATTTTCAAAATATTTACCTTTTTTTTGGCACATGGTACTCTGCTTAAAGTAGAACTATTCTTAGAGAACAGAGCTTCTATTTTTAGAGATACTAGAGACAATATTTTACCTCAGCCTCTAGCACCTATTGTATAAATATGTGATGAAATGGTCTCGACCTTCTTTTCTGTATTTAGAGCCATTTCATGTGTAATTTTCCCAAATCATTCAGCCATTTATATATGCATTTAACTGAATGATACCACTGCATAAAAAACGTACAGTACCAATACTCATTTTTCGTGTATATACCATACAACATTTCAAATGCAATTTATGTATTTTGGGGTGGGTTGGAAAACACATGCATCGTTATGTTTAATATTGCTTAGTAATTAGTAATGATGGACATTAATACGTGGAGTGGGTGTTGTGAATCTATCTAGGACACTAATTAGATATCCCCGATTCATGCCCTTATGTGGTTATAACAAAGCATATCCTTATAAAGGCATTGGAATCATGTCCATATCTAGTCATAGCCCATGCAGTCCAAATACGGCAAGGCTGCTCCCATATACTCATAGAAAGTACAACACGTTCTTTAAACAAACCAAGCCTCCAGGAGCCCGGGAATTCGCCCTGCTTTTGTTTTGATTTGCAAAAGAACTCCTGGAGTCCAGAAAGAACTGTTAGTTCTTAGTGACGTCTTTTGTCCAACCTTACGTCAAACACGGCACCTTTCAGGTATAAATATACCAACGTTGCCTTAAGCAAGCACACGGTGGTTTGGAGCAGAGCGGCTATCTACTTGCCCGACGCCCAGCTGATGCGAGAGCCGAAGGAAGCCGACCCTCCCATTGACGCACTGAGACGCTGTCTTTTCTCTTGCCGAGAAATCCAGCGCCTGTGTTTCCAGTCACCCTTGCGGCTTGCTTGGAGATCGAGTCCTGAGACACGAGATAATAGACCTCCTTCATTCTAGAACCAAGGTACGGAGCTGACTAAACCCTTAAGAGATTTCTTGATTAAGATTCTTGGCAAAAAACCAACTTAACTTAAACTGCAACTTACTTACTCCTTCCCACGTATTAGGCTTAGGTCAGGTACACCGGGGTAGGCGTAGATTAGAAGCACCAGTTGAGTACGTTAGTCAATGTTTATATGTATGTATGTATTTTATCCGTTTTAAAGTATCATATGGCTAAGAAACCATATCAATGCTTTTACAGTATTATTTCATAATACTCCTTTTACTGTACGCACTTCATGTTAAGTATTGCAATTGTGGCAATTTATTTCTCTTGCATGAGAAAGAAGACTGCTCAATAAATAACACCTTTTATTGAAAACGCCCGTCTCTCGATTTCTCTGCACTCTGGTGAAATTAAGCATGCACCATTGACTGAGTGAAATAGTTGTCTATTGTTTTCACACGACTCTAGAGATACACTCTTTATTCTGAGTCTGAGGGAGCAAAGTTGTCATGTTTATGTGGTTGTCGGAAGCGAATCCCTTCTTGTCTAAATCAGGAGAGTTAACTCTTTCCTGAACATTCAAGAAAGTTTCTAGTGACCTCTGAGCTAGCTGGCAACACTAATTAAGTCTAATATAGTCAGTAGAGACCTAAATGACCTCAGTCCTATGTCTACACTGCTGTTTATATTATTCCAATGCGCAGAGCCTATTGGGAATATAGGAACTACACTACACTAGTAGGGAACCTACTGAAAACACTTAAATTACAACGCGCCCTGGTCTCCTAGACATCTGGACCGTTCTTGGTTATGGGTAGAATAGCCATCTCCAAGATGATGTTACTCCCCAGATTATTATATTACTTTACTAATATACCGATTTCGATCCCGGCTAGGATTTTTCGCACACTGGATACCCTTCTCATGGAATTGATATGGGGTAAGGGCCGAAGGAGGGTGAGCCTGGCAAAACTACAACTGAAACCGGATGAGGGAGGACTGGGGGCTCCTGTCTTCCGAGCGTATTGCAATGGCTGTCGTATTGGCTGGAGGACGCAATCTAAATAAAATTGGGTACACAACGCAAAAATTAGAGCGAGGTACATTACACACACTACTATTGCTGGACTCCAAAATACCACCAGAGACTCCCTCTTTGCTCAAGACAGCCCTCCTATACTGGAGGCTGTCATTGCAATATACCAAACGAACTGGCCCATACTCGCCTAATGTTCCAGTATTTGGAATACCTACTGCAACAGGATTAATTACAAGACAAAGGATTTCCCAATGGGCACATGAGGGAGTGACAACAGTAGGAACCTTATTTATAGATGGCACATTGGCGGACCATAACCATTTCATCCGCAACCAGGGAGTTCCCCACACACTATTTATGATGCACGCTACTATAGTTTATTATTCAAAGAAACACTGGTCCCCGAACGGGATGAACCCCCCACACACAGACTGGTGCATGCAATATATCTGATGGGGGAGGGGCGTCACCTAATCCGCTGGTTGTACAGGGACTTTAGAACACACGTTGCGACATCTCTGATGCACTTACGGGAAAAATGGGTCGGGGATCTTGGTAGAGAATTTACGGGAGTATGCTCTAGAATTCCCCAGAAACGTGTCCCACAATGCTAAATTCAAGTATATTCAATATATGACCTTACATAGGGCATACCTTACCCCACATCGCCTCAACTGTATATATCCAGATGCACAAATCTGCTGCCCTAGATGTAAGACGATGGATGCTGATATACTCCATATGTTATGAGAATGTCCACGTTTGTGGGGTTTGTGGTCAAGAATAGGAGGCGTAATTCAAGACAAGACAGATACTTCCGTCTGGGATACAGCAGATAGCTTCCTATTGGGGCTACACCCCCCGCCTGAAAAATCGGAGAATGCAGCACACAATTGCAGATATGGCGATCCTCATAGCGAAATGAGCCATCACAATGAGGTGGAAATCAGCTTCTTCCCCCTCAACACACACCTGGCACACACAGATGGTCCGATGGGGTGGGGCGGAAAGTGCCATCGTCGGAAGAGAGGAATTACGCAGGATACACCAAATTCCCATATCCATGGAGTGGGACCAGATGTTGGAGGCATTAAAGGCTAAGGACCTGGCGGAATCCACTGGGTCTTAGCAAGATTCGCCCCCTTGTCCACAAGTTGCTAAACCTATGTAACACAGTCCCCCCTATATAACACACTCTAAAATGAGATTATGTATGACTAGACACCCAAAGAATAACTGTACAATTGCACTATACGACGACGAGCAAGGCAGTGAGCCAGATAGGGAGTGAGGGGTGGTGGGATCATGTGGAGTTGGGAAGGTTATGTTCTAGGTCGGTAGGCTCGATTACAGAGTCATAAAAATGCGTAAAGGCGCACAACATCTGAGAATAAAAATATTTATGCATGTGATAAATATAATGGAAGGATTAGTATGTTAATGAATATATTCACACAGTACACTGTATAATGTGCAATGACTTCTGAAATGTAAAACTTTGTCATTACCGTTTGGATTGTTTATATCAACAAAATCAATAAATTATGTTTAAAAGAAAAAGGCGGCCATCCATGATGGGGTATAATTACTGAAAAACCTGGCTACAAATCATTGGCCAAGCCAGTAGCTCTCGTAGGTGTTATTGGCCTTGCCAGTGGTTGTTTTTTTTCTCTTGCACCCTTTTAAAACTCATGTAACTGCTGCCAACTCTCCTCGTAAGTAATACAAACAAGGACATGCCTATACACCCCCACTTCATCTGAATCAGGAAGAGACTACTGTTTCATGTTGTCTTCTATGTGTAGGATCTATGCATGGTTTTAGGCTGCATGCTTCTCAGTCCACTTCGTTCTTAAATGAACTGAAGAGGTTAAAGAAGAAAGACTAAAAAAAGTTTCTGATTGTGGTTTTTATGAATTGTATTGACGCTTACAAGATGTTCGTGTAATGATCTTCAGTTACATTATTGTGAAAATAAAAATTCCAGACAGGCCGCATTTAGCGGAGTTGTATTCAAAGTCAATGTGTGGGACTGCCATGCGATTTGCAACAAATGAGACAAGAAAATTGTTCTTCAGCAGAGTTGCAGGGCGGCTGAAGATTGAAGCATATTTAGTAGTGATTGCTCCCGGTAAGCAGCAGTGGGGAGGGGAGGAGCGGGGGATGAGAGGTTTAAAAAAAAAAAAAACATTTATCTGACGGCCAGCCTGCTGGTTGGCAACCACCTCTCCCGCGTCCTATTCCTGGCTTCTCAGCAAAGGACGCAGGAAGCACCCGGCTCCCAGCCTCCCGATAGCCAATCACAACGCTACAATGAAGCATTGTGATTGAGCTCAGCCAGAGAATAAGGGGCTGGGCATGCTCCCCATGCAGGCTGTAATGAAACCTGCATGGAGAACTTGCAAAGTGCACATGAATGTTTGGCTAGCCCCAGAGGGCCGGTCAAACATTCATGCGCACTTACATAGTGCCAACCACTTGTCCCCGTACACTGAGAGCAGAGCAGATCTGCCCCACCCCCGAGACGCCGCAGCAGGCAAAATAAAATGATAATAACGTATAGTTGGTATTATTTTAGTTTTCCTTTTTTCCACTGCGAAAAGCAGTGGGGCTTCACTCCTCTGCCATAGCGGAGTAGCTGCCCTGAACATATGAATATAGAACAGTTGTCACATGCAGCAGCACTTCCCCGGCGATGGGTTTTCAAAAATCAGAGTGAAATGATAGCTGTTCTAAGCGTCTCCACACCTTTGATTCCGTGGCACACCCGAACTATAAGGTGACTAAGCTACAACCACATTTGTTTTAAATCTGTTTTATAACGGCTGTGAGTTACATGTTACTGGTTTTCCTAGCCTGGTGACTGGAAATTAGTCAGAGGTAAGTAATCATTTCCATCATTGATTCGAGCGAATGCAGAGTGAGGGGAAAAAGAAAAACGAATACTTTAACCAAGGGAGTATGGTAAGCGATGCAGTTTAGCGAACATGAACAGTGTGCTCTGGTAGGAAAAACGGGAAGGGTCTTGACTATAGTGTAATGAGATCAGTGCACAGCAGTTCTATTAATGCTTGCGGAGTTCAGTTCTCAAGCGAGAACTGATGTGAGCACTCACTTTGACTGATGTATATTGTATTTATTCATTTTATATATACATTTATATGTACTGTATGCTTTTATGACAATCGTCGAATAAAGCTTGTTTGTCTTGTATATTGTTTTCCTTATGATTGTTAGTAAGTCTTTTACTCTATGTTCGTAGCAGATATTAGATGCTAAATTATATTTTTCTCTTTTTAGGCTGGTACACTCCTCCAAAAGAAGATGGTTAATTGGAACCTTCTTGAATACGGACCAATGTGGATATAAATATAAATACATATGTGTATATATTTCCAACACAGTCACAAGATATGAGCTCCCCATAACAGCTGCACTGCATACCTAGCTACTAATTAATTTAGTGGATAATCCGTTTACTGAATGGCAGTATGTCAGCTTTCTAAAATGATGATCTTAACAAGGTGTCTCAAAGCAGATCTGGGCCTTGTGCAGTGTTGGCCATTGATCCCTGTATTTACAAAGTCTTTAAAAGAAGCAGTTTAGAATCAGTATAATCAGAGGGTTTGATGGTGTCATAGACTACTTTTTGTGGCTGGCCTTCTTTGTAGGATCTCAACTGCTGTGTGTTGCATTTTAGGTTCCTTAAAAGCCAACAAGGTTTCAGGTCTAAATCTAAAATAAAAAAATATTGTTTACTGTTCAAGATATTTCAATGCCATTAGATCACGGTAGTTATCAGGACTAAGAGAAATTAAACTGTAGTATTGCCAAATTAACAATGTGGTGAACACCACATGTGCTAGCTAAGTTATAAAATATTTTTGTGTTTATGACTGTAAAGGTGAGCTGTTTTTGGGAAGGTCCTTGCGTTGGATAATACATATATTTCTACGGAGAGTGAGTGGGGCTGTTCCAGTTAAATTGTGTAGCTAGTAATTTCGACTGGGGCAGCAGTACTTCCTGGGCTTGGCTCAGTGTACCTACAAATGGAGCCACGGTATAAAGCTTGAAGTTATTTAAAATACTAAACCTTTTTAGGTGTTCCATTTTATTAACGGGTTGTTGCAATCATTTGTAAACTAGTAAACTTATAAAGAAATTGGCAAAAAATCAAGAATAAATCCTTAATTATATTTAAACGTAAAAAAGATTAAGGAAATCAAGAGAAGAAGAGGGCATGTCATCTGGATCTTCGTAAAATCAAAATTGTGGCACTATAGCCACGATCTTTGCAAGATATGAATCCTAACAAACTGTTGGTAATGTTTCCTCTCCCCTCGGTCTTCTAAAATGAATGCAAATCTGTGTAATTGCTTTACTTTATTGCCTTACCTAAATTTGTTGTTTAGTTTGTTAGTGAGAACAGATTTTTATGCCCAAGGTCTGGGTATTAAGATGTGCACAATGGATTAAGCACTTTGTTCAGATCCCGGAAGCATGTCTATTCAATATAATCTATAAAACTGTGCTCCTTTTGCCTACCAGTCGAGGGCTGTAATACATTTTTGTAGCTGCAGTGTGGAAAATGGAATGGGTGCGACCTGGCACTACTCCTTATTTGTATTGTTTCAAAATCGGTCTTTTTTTAGGGAGCTTGGCGAATGATCATTCCCCAACTTTTCTGCTCTTAAGGGGGTGGGGGTGGGTTGTACATATATTTGTATAAATTCCTGTTAGCCAATTGATGGGATAGCGGCCTTAACAGAAAGGCAAGGGCCCTTTTGCGTATTAAAGTTCCTTAAAACATAAGGCTAAAATCTTGAATACATTCTTGAATTCTTTAATATTCTGATGGATTACCAGTCTGACCAATGCACATTTGGCATGCTTTGTTTTGGATTTCATTTTTCATTGCAAAATATTTAGCAATGTACAGTAATTTGTAAACTTGCATCAAGTTTATGAATAAAGAAGCATTTTAAGAATAACCTTGTGTTACAATTGACTTGTGTACAGTACATTTTTAGAGGAATTTCTAATTTGGAACTGACGCCTAATTTGACACGGCTCTACCCGGGTTCATACACAAGAAAAATATGTATTAGGAGACAAACATATTCCCCTTTTGCATGCATTAGCCACCAAATTCCCTCTGAAGCTTAACGGAGCACAAAGTGACTGTACAAAAGTACAATAAGCTATTTATGTTTTACTGACTACTTTTCCCTTTTGTGCACTCCTATCGTCTGACACAGTAATGCGTTAAGTGGTAGGGCCTGAATGGAGTGTGCTTGCATGTATATGTGTATATGTGTGTGTGTGTGTGTGTGTGTGTAAATATATATATATATATATATATATATATATATATATATATATATATACATATATATATACATATATACATATATATATATATATATATATATATATACACACACTCTTTATCCTTTTGCCAGTTACCAATTTTTTCACACTTTTATTCTGCACCAAAGGATTAATAACGTGTTCCTTTTTGTTGCTTATTTCTTTGTTCGACTTTGGTAGACTGTTGAAACGGTCAATATTAAAGCAGTCTCCTGCATCAGGTACAACAGTCTGGCGCATGCCTACACTCTCTGAAACACTCTAAATAAGATCTGCAAAGAGCTGTCTAATGCTGAGCAAGGGATACCCCATACATCTATTTAGTTTTTAAATTGTATCTAGAGGTAGGGGCGGGTACCCAGATACCCGGTGCAATTTCAAGCATTACTCATTTAATTTTTTATTTCAATTGCCCGTATAGGGAAGCAGGTGACATCAAGCTGCAAAAAAAAGCAGTCTGCAAGGTCTAAACAGTAATTCCCAAAGAAAGCTGCTTATAAACACTTGTTTCTGGATTTTCTGATTTCGTTTTTTCACAGTGGCTGAAACTCGTAATAAGATTAAATCTCTGTTCAAGTCATGCCAAACATATGAAGTAAAAAAAATATATTTGGAGGTGGCCCTCATGTGGCATGTATTAATTGTTTGCATCTAAATCAGTGTGGCTTATTTGTAAAACGTTTTCCACCAAAAAAAAGAGTGAAAGGAGATGTGTATTTGCCCTCAAAGGATCTCTCTCCTGGAGACGAGTTGGTGAGAAGTGTTCCTTCACTTATTCGCTGAAACAGCTGTAGATAGATTATAAAAGTGGGTGAAAGGAAGAAGTCCCTGCTTTCGCCCGCATCTCTGGTGTGGAACATTTGCTTTCCCTTGTCAATTACTTCGTCAGTCACTATTTCATTGACTAGATATTCCCAGGCAACAAACTTAACCACCTCATCAAGTGTCCCTGCAATCCCCAAGAGCTACAAACAATGTTTATCTGATAGATTCTAGCTGCAGATTACTTACCTTTGTGTTTTCTAGGCATCCAATTGGATCTGGAAACATTTGCATGAGCAGTACTCCTTCGCACTGACGGGTGGCTCCGTTCGGCTTCGCATGGCGTCTTTGTCACCGGATGTGACTTCTCGTTCACCTATATAAGTGGCACCCAAGCATATGACATCAGTTCTTTTCTTTGCTGCCCAGTTTGCGCTGAGCTGGAGAAGAGCTACCCCTCTGTCTCCTTCAGACATACTTTTTTAAAATATTTTGTTGATGATTTTTTTATTGTGTGTCAATAAATGACATTTAGGAAGGTAGGGTTTAAACCATGTGGCGCCTGTCCGTTACCTACCCACACCTTGTGTGCTTATGTTGTCTAGAGTCCAACCACGACTCGGTCATGCTCGGACTACCGGACCATGGCTTCGAAGGCTCGATCACTAAAGCTGCTTGCATCCCAGCAGTCGACGCCAAAGACTGTGACTCTTCGGAGGTCCCGATTTGAGGAAGAGAAGGTCAAGGCCTCTTCATCGCACTTGAGGTCCTCTGGAAACTCAGGGAAGAGGCACAAGCAGAAGTAGTCTAAGTGGACTTTGACTTCACTTCGTCCGTTGACATTTGACGAGACGATTGAGGAACATTGACATTCTAGGCACAGTTCTACAGAGCCTGGTTTAACTCCGCACCTCCTTCCGTTTCCAGGAGCTGAAGCGACCCCTGCTCAAATAGTTTTACGAGGCCTTGCGCTGAGTATTTGAGCGGGTCGACCAGTCTGGTGCACATTCAGGCCCGTGGGTTTGGAGAAGGCCCCATCAGGTTCCGCGCCAATAGCTCAGGCCTTGGCTCCGGTGGGGTCTCATGGATTTGATTGCGGATCGGCCCGGATCGTGCCAATGTGACATTCCCTGGCCCCAGAGTCTGCACCTGGCACCAGCCCCATTCTAATTCCCGACAACGTTGGTTGACAATGATTCCGGCGCCGTCAGAGCCCAGAGGCTCTAGGCCGGTGCATGTACATTTTCAAGAGGTTTCCGGCATGAGAGAGGAATGGGAATGGTTTCTGGACCCCTTAAAACAGACACTCCTTGTGAGGATTTGGACTGTTCTAAGGAGTGTGCAGAGGCCAGTGGTCTGGACACCTCTCCAGATGCTGGTATGCTCCCCCCTTACTATGGGTACAGAGGAGGGAGCTTCTTGTGATATGGTGGTCAGGAGGGCAGCAGTGGTCCTTGGCCTGGAACCGCCTTGGGTGCAAGTCCGGTCTAATCTCCTGCCTGCAGTGGTTCAGCCTGGGGCTTCCTCTTTTGAACCCCTTTTGCCCTTTATTGAGGCACTAACGGATGTCCTTACAGGTTGGTAGTCCAAGCCTAGCACAGGGGCTCCTGTGAACGGGACTATAGCACACTGCCATCGCCCTGCCCGAGGCGATCCAAGTGTCTTCAGCCAAAATTCTACCTCTGAGACCTTGGTGGTCCGAGCCTCAATGAGGGCTGGATGTACTTGGGAAGATGTTTTCTTCCACCAGCCTGACATGCCTTATGGCTGTTTCTCGCTCACCCATTTAGAAACTGATGCTCAAGTGCTGCCACAGGTTCCAGAGGAGGCTCGGTCGGGCCCTGCTTTGCCAGTGATAGAAGGGAGATATGCAGCAAAGTTCATATTAGATGTGGTTTGGCTATGAATGACTCGCTGGGTAGAGCAATTTTGTCGACGGTGGTCTTGCGGCACCATGCCTGGCGTGGCTAAGAACTTCTGGCTGCTCGGGGGATGTCCAGGCCAACCTTATGGACATGTCCTGCGATGGAACTGGTCTCTTCGGAAAGAAGGCAGGCTAGCTGCTGGAGCGCTTAAAGAATCTGTGGGCTACGGCCAGGTTTTTGGGGCTCCCAGAAAAACCTCGTCCCCAGTCTGTCTTTCGCCCCTTTTGTGGCTATGGAAGGGGTCTAAAATGTATCAGCCATACCCCAGCCACTGCATTACGCAGACTTCCCAAGTTGTGCGAGGGTGTGGACGCAGTGCATTCCCACCTCGTGGGAATGGTAGCCAGAAGTAATCCGCCACCCACCCACGTCAGCTGCAGGCTCTAAGCCTTCCTAATTTAGTTATGCTAGACCTACAGTTGGTGGGAGTATCTAACATCATCTCCTCCACTGGCAGTCCATAACATCGGACAAATGGGTTTTGCAGATCATTCAGGATGGTTACTCCCTCTCTTTTTTTACTTTTCCTCCACCTTTACTGCCATCTCAAGAATGGCGGGCAGAGGGTCATCTTGTTTTGCTCAGAGAGAAAGTTACAGCTCTCCTGGCTAAGAGTGTTTCAATTTCAGAAGTAGGCAGTGGTTGTTATTCCTGCTACTTTCTGATACCCAAAAACAACAAATGTCTTCGTCCTATTCTAGACCTTCGGACCGTCAATCTCTTCCTCTAAGAGGAGAAATTCAAGATGCTCACGTTGGCTCGGGTCTTGTCTGCCCTAAACCAAGGAGATTGGCTGGATAGCGTTGGGCTTGCAGTATGCGTATTATTACATATCACATCCTCATCCTGCCATCCCACAGGCGTTATCTGCGGTTTAAGGTAGGGCACGAACACTTTCAGTTCATTGTGCTACACTTTGGCCTTACCAGCGTCCCATAGGTGTTCACCAAGGTGATGATGGTGGTTGCAGCTCATCTGCGCAGGCTAGAGGGTCCAGTCTGCCCCTACCTCGATGACTGGCTATTAAAGGTGTCCTTGTCCCAGGCTGTTGTTTTCCCACCTCCAGACTACGGAGAACCTCTTGCCTTTGGAGTAGGGTTAACTATCAACGTGCCGAAGTCACACCTGACTCGTTCGCAGACGATCCGTTTCATAGGAGCTGTTCCGGACACAGTGCAGTTTCGAGCTTATCCTCCCATGTAGTGAGTCCAGAATATACAGGTTCTTATAACCGATGTTTCAACCTCCATCCTGGATTTTGTTGGGAATGACTCCGAGGGTGCTGGGACTTATAGCCTCATGCATCCTGTTGGTAAATCGTGCCAGATGGTGTATGCGGGCTCTGCAGTGGGTCCTACACTTCTAGTGGACGCAGCATCAGGAGAATCTCTCCGACATGGTCCAAATCTGAGTGAACATCAAAGGACCGGCAGTGGTGGCTAACGAACCACGATTGGGTCCGAGGCAGACCCCTCTCCCTCCTCAGACCACATCTCACAGTAGTGACAGATGCATCACTCCTGGGATGGGCCGGTCATCTGGAAGAGGTGGAGATCAGGAGACTTAGTTCTCCGGCCGAGTTGGGGCTCCACATCAACTTGTTGGAGCTCTGGGCAATCAAATTGGCTTTGAAAGTATTTATTCTCTCTGTCAAGTGGAGATTGGTGCAAGTATTCACAGACAACATGACCACTATGTGGTACTGCAACAAGCAGGGTGGTGTGGGGTCATGGACTTTGTCAAAAGGCCCTTCCTCTGGACATGACTGGAACAGCAGGACTTGTTCCTGGTGGTTGAGTACCTGGCAGGCTCTCTGAACTCCAGGGCAGACTAACTCAGCCGTCAATGCCTAGCAGATCTCGAATGGCATCTCCAGCCAGAGGTGGCCATGATTTCTTTTAACAGGTGGGAGATACTTGGTTAGATCTGTTCACCTCCAAAGAGAATGTGCATTGTCGTCAGTTTTGCACGTTGGAGTATCCAAGGCAGCTATGGCTCAGCGACTCTTCTCGTCGCGAGTGGAGCTCAGGCCTCCTGTACACTTTTCCGCTCATACTACTTCTGCCCAGAGTTCACAAGAAAGACCGGGCCCAAGTTATTCTTGGGGCTCTGGACTCTGCACTGAAAGTCTGGGTAACCGAGCTTCTTCGAATGAGTGTCAATCATCCAACAGCAGCAGGGAAGGTCCTCCACCCAAACCTGTCAACTCTGCGTGGAGATTAAGCGGTGACAGTTGCTTTTGACCTTCCTCCCGAAGTATTTAAGGTTATCTTAGCAGCCCTTCACAAAGACCGTATACACCTGCTGTTAGCAAAAAGTTGTAAATTATTGTACAAAAAAGTCCATTTACCCTCTTAATGATATTATTCTCTTTAGTCTTACTCTTGCCCATTAGGACTCTGCTCTGGGCACTCTCAAGGGTTATCTTTCTGTCCTGTCCGCTTTCCTGCGGCTACCTGACAGACCCGCTTTATTAAAGTCCCCTATCGTAAATAGGTCCCTGAAAAGGCTTGTGCATATGTTTCCTCCTATGCCCTTAATTATGCCTCCGTGGGTTCTGAAGCTAATTCTCACTTACCTATTGTGGCTACCTTTGAGCTGCTACATAATTGCCCCCTCAGGGTACTCACCATCAAAACAGCATTTCTAGTGGCAGTTTCATCTGCCCTGAGGGCGAGTGAGCTGAAAGCTTGATCATCCAAGCCTCCCTATCTCAAAATATTTCTGGAAAAGGTTGTGCTTCGCACCTGAGTCTCTTTCCTGCCTATGGTGGTGACCTCAGTCCTTGGATGCTTGTTTCAGGTCCAGGGAGGACCTGGCTTGGCAGTTCGGGCTGGACTGTGTCCCCATTGGGCACAGAGTCAAGACTGATTTGCATATGGCTGGGTTCAAACTGGAATGGCATGGTGAGCAAAAAAACAATGGATTTAGGCCCAGATCTCTGTACTGGGGTGAATGTATGACATTGTTCTGCATTCTGTCCATCAACTGTTTTTGCATTTACCCATTCCTTCTGGGTCAGTCAGTCACACTGCCCACCTTTTATTTCCGCATCCTTCAAACGAAGAGGAGCATCTTAAACGTCTAGACTCAACAAGAGCATTGTCATTCTGGGTGGACGACCAACGCTTCATGGGTTATGTGGGAGCTAAAAAAGGTCGGGCAGTGCAGAAACTAACCATTTTGCGCGAGGACCTGATCTGTTTTAATATTTGCCACACCCTGGTAAAGAATCTGCTTCCTCAAGACTTACTAGCCCATTCCACCAGGTGGGAGGCTGCGACCACAGCGTTTGCTTGTGGAGTGCAGTCTGGCAGGCTGCAATGTAGGCCTCACTTCTAAATACTACTGCCTGGTCCATAGGGATGGGCATTTCTGCCGCTCGGTCCTGCAAGACTTTCTAGTCAAGTAATTTGCCCGCAGTCCACGTCAGATGGTATGTCTTGGGTATCTATTCAGAGGTAAGGAATCTGTTGTTAGTATTCTCTACCAGATAATGCATTACGAAGGTAAGTAATCTATTCATTTGATAGAGAATACTAACTGCAGATTCCTTACAGACCCACCCGTGCCTCTCCGTTCTGCTGACTCATTTGTAGGGTTAGGGTTTCTCCATTTTCAGAGGCCCTAGTTTTGATGCACACTAGTTGGTTCACTTCATGGCACCGCTCTTTCGGCATGAAAAACATGAAAAGTAACTGACATCCACGTGCCTGTGTGACTTCTGTACAGGTGACCGCGATGGCACATCCGGTGCAGACGACGCCACACGGAGCCACCCGACGGCGCTCATGGGTATTGCTCACGCAAAAGTTTCTGGATCCAGTCTGATATCTGGGAAATTTAAAGGTAATGAATCTGCAGCTTGATATTGTCTCTACCAGATTATGCATTAATAAAGGTAAGTAACTTGTTTGTTTATGTTTATGCTATTATTCCTTTAACCTGCTGTAGAAGTGAAACTTCTGCACTACTTGTAAGGTGCTAGTGCATTACGTCCATGCATCAACAATGGGGAAAATTACTGGTGCACCTACCAGTGTCCTCCTTTTTCAGGCACATGCCCCTGGTTGCTGGGAAAGAGCTTACCCTAGACAAGATAGATAGATCTATATATTACATTTTTTTATTTTTGTTTTTGCAAATGCATTTGTGTGATAGTGCTTGGGGGTAAAGCCCAGTCTTCTTCACCCCAGAGCACCGATTGTGACTTAAGAGGTACTATTAGAAAGGGGAGAGTCTCTGCTTTCCAGCAATAACTCTCCTCGGTTTATTTTCCATATCCCTTTTGGGAGGGGGAGTCGCCTAGCCCCAAAAGAAATACTCCCCTTCCCCCCTCATTCTCACCCCCAGACTAGAGTTTTGTAATCAAATAAATTGATGGTACAGCACTTCTGACTCTTAGGATTGGGCAGATTGTCAGAGTCTCCAAGTTCACCCAACTGAGTGGGGTAAAAAGTCAATTACGCTAATCTGCCACCTCGGTGACGGGGAGAGTATTGGAATCTCTATTAGACTTAATTTCAGCCAAAAAGAATGGCCTGGTGGATGGGCTATCCTAACATCGGGGCTACCTCTTCCACACTTGTGCTTGAGTTTTCTGTACACCACCCTCCCTCTCCCCCATCACGTCCACTCCGCCACCACCACCATACACACACCAGGGATAGGAGCGTCAAAAAGGATTTTTTCATTAAAAATGTATGAAATGTGGGGCCAGTCCGTTCCTCAAGCCGGGCTTCCCCCTAAGGGTTGGAAGTGCATCACAATGGCCTGACTTCCCTGCTGACCATCTCATCTCTCTGTGAGGGTAAGAAAGGCACATGAGATAGTTTATTTTTAAAGTGATTGGGCTTGTTTTCCTGCTCGAACTGATATCTACCTATACCACCCTTGTAAGTGCTCAGCATTTCCTCCTCTAGCAGCCTTTTGTGTACACAGGGGAAGATAGATGCAGCTGCTTCTGGAAAATAACGTGACTCAGACCCTCAAGGTCTTGTGGTATCTAAGGTATAGGGGGAAGAGAAGGCAACTCTGGCGGCCTGACCATGTGACCAAGCCAGTAACTTCCTTTGTGAGCAAGGATTGCTGGTGGGGGGTAGGGGGTGTAGTGAATGAAATGAGCATGTGTGTACATGGTGTTTTGGGTGTGTGCGTGCTTTCATTCCCTTGGTATCTGGTAGCTGTCACACCCGTATACCTGGACCGGTTTCGGGGTTTCACCCCTCATCAGCCAGGATAGCTTGATTCCAGTGGCACAGTGAGCCCGGGACCCGCGTCTGGGCATACCTGGTGCACTTGGAGCGAGAAAGCAAAAGACACACAATTGATAGACAGAATGCAGAGCAAATCAAAACATTCATCCCCAGTCAAGAGATCTGGGTTAAATCCATCATTCATTTGCTCACCATGCCAACACCACTGGATTCAAGCTAGCCTGGCTGATGACGGCTGATTAGCCAGAAACCGGTACCAGGATGCTTGTTTCCAGTACAGGGAGGATCTGGCTTGGCAGTTCGGGCTGGACTGTTCCCACAAGGAACAGGGTCAAGACTGATTTGCATATGGCTGGGTCTAAACTGGGGTGGTGTAGTGATCAAAAGAATGATAAATTTAACCCACATCCTTGTGACTGGGGGTGAATGTTTGCATTGTCCAGCATTCCGTCCATCAATTGTTTCTTTCGCTTATGTCACCCTATGTGGGAAGGGTATGCCCAGACGTGGGTCCCGTGCTCACAACACCACTGGATTAAATGTAGCCTGGCTGATGAAGGATTATACCCTGAAACCGGTCCCAGGATGCTTGTTTCCACAAGGAACAGGGTCAAGACTGATTTGCATATGGCTAGGTCCAACTGGGGTGGTGTAGTGAGAAAAAGAATGATGTATTTAACCCAGATCCTTGTGACTGGGGGTGAATATTTGCTTTATCCAGCATTCCGTCCATTAATTGTTTCTTTTGCACTTTTGTACATGGCATTTAGTGACTTGCTAATTGCGACTCGCGACTGAGAGCAATTTTTGAGTCGCTAAATGCTCCAGTCGTACATCTGGCCTATAGTCTTTTTGTTCCTGTTGGAACAAGATTTTGCTCTTGGACCCCCATAGTGCTAGTCTCTAATTTGTTGCCTGGGGCCAAAGATAGCTCGTAGTCAGACAAGCAGCTTTCTCTCAGATGTCACAACTCATTGTGCGCTATTCCATACTTTCTAACTTCCAAACTGGATTCCGTCAATGAAGAGGCTCTAAATCGGCCCTCGTCTCTATTCGGGATCACCTTAAAAACAGAGTAGACCGAAAAGAGGTTGCTGCCCTTCTTTTCATGAACGTCTTAGCGGCCCCCTTGCCCAGCGGAACATGGCATACTAATACTAAGTCTTGAGGAAGGCAGACTAGAAGGCATGCCTCTCACTTTTATCACATCACTCTTGCACATTAATAAAAATATCCATACTCCTCCATTTTTTTTTATACCATATAACTTTAAAGCAGGAGTCCCTCAAGGCTCAATCATCTCACCCCTGTTTTTCAACATCTACATGAAAGCATTACAAGATCTGATTAATGGTTTTGTCTTCACCTGCTATAACTTTACATGTGACTCAATCATTTTCTGAAATTAGAAATCCCAAAGGACATTGGAACATCAAAAATCTTCAGTTGCCTCTGGGCTGTTGGACATGGAGCCCCCTCAAATCGAATGCCTCCAAAATCTCCAATCTGTGGTGATTGGAAACTCTAAAACACATTCTGTGCCTGGCCTGACTATCTATGAGCACCACTAAAATATCTAAGATGGTAAGAAACCTTGGAATTGTCATGCATATCAAGTTGTCACTGAATTCACAAGTACATAAAGTAGCCAAATCAAGCTTTCTCACAATGAAAATACTAGAACATATCTAACTGTAGCTAGGATTCACCCACAAGGTTCAAGCTAACATCTCCCTTGTCCAAATTGGACAACACTAATGGTCTGTATCATGGCTCACCTTTGTTAACTAGGAGTAGATCCCAGATAATTCAGAACGCTGCTGCAAGACTCCTCCTATTTGTAAAATGTTAGAAGGTGGTTCTGACACTCTGGGTCGCCCGGATTTTTGACTTTTTGAGCACCTATTTGTTGAGCTTTTACTGTGGGAGAGCCTCATAAGTTGGGACTCACCCACAGTGAACTCATGATGAAAGAGACTGCATGTGGAATTTACTGGTGTCCCCCTAGCTTGACTAGGCCGCTGCGCAGCAGCTGGAGTAAAGGGGCGCAGGGGAGATTCCTGGCGTGCGCAGCCCAGGAGCAGCTACAAAGTGAATGGTGTGGCAGGACTCATGCAGAATTGGGTGGTGACATGGTATAGGTTTTAAACACTGGGAAGAAACATGCCAGGGAAAGTCGGTGTGTTTTACTGTTTTCACTTCATTATTCTCCTGTGGGGATGTGGAGCCCATGGGCTAGTGACACTTAAGGACTACAAATTCCAGACAAGCACTAAAGTCCACTTGTTTGAGAAGAAGTATTCTGCAGAGTCCAAAGTCATATTTGTACTGCTTTTGGGTCATCCAGAAATGTTATATTTCTCTGAGTCAGCTCATAACCAGGGCCTGGCTGGGGGCTAACTCTGCCAGGCTAATTTAATGTCCTTCCTCTCCAAGCCGTGGCCTCAGAGCCCCAGCCCAGCACAACAAGCATTCCAAGGGCGAGGGCCTCCACTCCAAGAGGAGAAGATGGGTGGAGCTACAGGTTCATCCATCAGTCGCTGACACCTGGTACCAGGCCCCTCTGGAGGGAAGGCAGCGAGCAGGGAAGGGGCTCTCCGAGACCATGTGGCAGGAGACCCTGGACGATGCCATCTTAAACCAACCCAGAGGTTTGGGCAGGAAGGAGGGAGCAGAAGCAGTGAAGTGATGTGTTGCTGTGTGATCGGGCAGACAGACTTCCTGCCAGCCCCCTCCCCAAATCTTTAAAAAAGAACTTGCACAGGAAGAGGAGCTCTCTCTGGGGTGTGGTCTGCTGAGGCAGAGGGTGCTGGAGCCTGGCGCAATGGGCAGTTGGAAGGAGGAATCCCCTGACTGTCCCAGGATCCTGAACAGTGCCAGGAGAAGAGTCCAGGACTAGTGCGCAGAAGCAGGGGCCTCTGTGCAGGGAGAAGAGAGGCCCAGGAGGAGAGCCAGGCGAAAGGCTGGTACAGGGAGCCAGTGAAGACCGCTCCCTGCTGAATTCACCCTCCAGGTGACCAGGAGCGCAGAGGAGTGCTCCCAGTGGCTGGGGTGCGCCACCAGGAGCGAGAAGAGGCCAGAATCGCGAAGATCGGTCCCCAGGGGGCTGAGAAATGCCCCTTAGAAGGTAGGCGACCTTTGACCTCTGACAGACCGACGACGATGCACGTGAGGCTCCACCGCCGGTCTTGGATATGCTCTCGGGGTGGGTCAGGTCCCGGGGCTGCCCCAGAAAGAAGTAAAGTCGGGGAACGCCATTACGCTCCCTGTGAACTGGCCCATGAAAGGTGCCAGGAGCCCACCCTGGCCCCCCAAAGACATCGGTGGAGGGGGAGCCCAATCGCGCCACCCTTGAAGAGAGCGGAGGGGCCCAGGATTCCAACTCCGGGCCAATGGTGCTGGAGAATCAGAGGAGGGTGGGTAGCGGGTCCCCACTTGCGGCCAAAGTAAAGCTGTGAAGATTTCCCCCCACAGGGTGCCAGGAACCCACCCTGGCCCACGGCAAAGAGTGACAAGACTGGGAGCACCAGCGCGCTCCCCATGAAGGAGGAAGAGGACCCCATCTCCGGGCCCCGAAGAAGAGCAAGACGGGGAGCGCTGTTGCGCTCCCCGCGAAGAGGAGGGGCCGGGTACCCCATCTCCGGGCCCTTCTGCTGGAGGGAGGCTGGGCGTGCCATGGCACGCCCCAGCAGTCCGCCTGGACCGGCGTGAATCTCCCTGTCTGCCCGCAGGAGTGGGCAGACCAGAAGACGAGTGCCGCTCCAAGGGTGCTGACCGGGCAAGGAGCCACCGGGGGTGGGCCCCCCAGGTGGCTCTCCACCGAGCATGCAAACAGGGGCCTGGGTGGGACCGGGCTCCTGAAAATTGGCATAAGGAGTCGGGGCTGGCTCCCTGAGCTGCAGCGCTCACCTGGGGGTCCGGGTGGGACCGGACCCTCCAACAAGAGGAGCAGCAGTCGGAGGCCAACATCACGGCTCTCCCCGAACGCAGCGGGAGAGCCGCTGTTATAATAGTCACAAGGCAGGAGAGCCTCGTCCCATAATGCCTTGCAGGTCCGGATTGGCCTGCAAGGGAGAACCGCTGTTTTTAGGTCTCGCCTATTAATCCCGCAAGGGATTATAGGCGAGAGTATAGAGGCCAAACCAAGGTCTGAAACCATCGCGGATTTCGGACAGTTCGTGTGGTGCACTCGTGCGGAATGCGCGTCCACATCAAACCCATCAGCCTCCCTCCCACAGGCATCTGAAGATTCCTCAGCGGCCTCAGGCATTCAACCCAGCGCGCGCTCGACCTCACTTCTCCTCCCCCCTAATTACATCCCTGCTGTTTCACTCACTTTCACGGCCGCGAGGCCGTGCTTCAAAGGGATCCGCTCCGCGCTCACCCGCCTCCCTAGTTTTATTTACATTTATGGAGTTAGATGTGTAGTGGCGCAAGTGGAACAAGGGTAATACTCGTGTGTTCTCTGGCCTCCCTCGGTTTACATCTGCCCAGGTTTACTTTTCAGTCGGCTCGTTTAAATAACACTTCTCAGCACGCAGCTCATTTCACAAGAGCCATGCTTTCTCTTTTCCCCGTGACCAAATCAGTCTGCCTATTGCAGCTCCTCCCACCCAAGCTGCCGGTTTAAGGAGACTACGCCTTCTGTAATCTGCTGGTCTGAGCCTCTCCCGGGATCACTTCTACAGCCGCTGCCGGCCTCAGACCTGCCCACCTCCCCTTCAGCAGCTGATCCACTGTCGTCCACACCACTCTGTAGCATGGTGGACAAAGAGAGCCACCTGAGGATAGTAGGTGCCCTTCATGCTTGTTTTTTTTTTTGCTGTTGTATATAGCACAAAGTTATCGGACCGCTTTACATAAGCGGTGCATTTCAGACAGACGCATTAATTTATAGGCTCGAGGAGAGTGAGCAATTTGCTTAGCTTTCCATTGAGCACTGGTTGCAGTACAGACGTGTGCATTCATTTTTAGGCACAGGGTGAGTGAGCGATTTGCCTAGCTTTTTGGGAGCACTAGTGGTATTACAGAAGGACGCAATCATTTTTAGACACGGGGAGAGTGAGCAATTTGCCTAGCGTTCCGTGAGCACTGGTTGCAGTACAGACTGCGGATTCATTTTTAGGCACGGGAGAGTGCATGGCACAAATTCCCCTAACCTCACTTAACCAATTATTCCTCGCCTACCATTTTAAAAGGAGAAACTTTACTGCAGAGGTGGAGCGCAGCTGTCCTTTGCAGACGGATGTCATAGCGCTTGCTGCTGTGTGCACTGAGGCGCACAGACCATTCCTGCCATTATTAATATTAACCACTTGGCTGCTAAGGCACCTGATGATCTTCCATTGACTTTCCATTGAAATCAATGGAAAGTCCATGACGAGTTACCCTTGTCATTAGCGCTGAAGTGGTTAATTAAGCATGGAGCCAGCTCCTCAATGGGTGAAGTAGCGCTCTGCGCAGCAAACTGATATTATGTTCACTGCAGTACAGAGTCACACCCGCCTGCAGCTTACAACAAAACATAGCGCGTGGCTTGGGAGTGCATGAAAACGTCACTGGCTCAACAGGAGTGGTGGTATGCTCTGCATTTTACCTCTAGATTGTTCTTCCTTCCTGCTTTGCGTTGTAAAGGCGAGTTGTTAATCAGTGCTACAGCACAAATTACTTTGCTGTGCCAACTACAGACCTTGGGAAAGAAACTTCTGTTGTATCTTGGGAAAGGCAGAACATTTTAATGTTGTCTTAGTGACTCATGCTCTCAACTTCGTGCAAGCAATGACAACACATGCGTTTATGGAGTTTTTTTCTCAGTTGAACTTGTTTTGCTTACTTAAATACTCCTTCTCGCCTTCTGTTCTTCTTGCTTGTCCTGTAAGAGTTTGAAATGCTTGGAAATACTCCTGAATTAGGAAACAAATCTATCACCGTGTGTTTAGTTGCTGCCTTCTCTAAACAGAGAATTTTCATCTGCCTTGTACTTTAGTGGTTATCTAGCCTTCTTCTTTTACTTAGCTAATGTTTTTATCTTCTCTCACAGCCTACACTGTCATTTTTCCTAATTTCTACATACATAATTCTGAGCTTGCCCTCTATCTATGTATCTATCTAGCTATCTATCTCCCTCACTCTATCGCCCTCAATCTATTGCCCTCACTCTATCTGTCTATCGCCCTCACTCTATCTATCCATCTATCTATCTATCGCCCTCACTCCATCTATCGCCCTCATTCACTCTATCTATCGCCCTCCCTCTATTTATCTATCGCCCACCTTCTATCTATCTATCGCCCTCACTTTATCTATCGCCCTCCCTCCCTCTATCTATCGCCCTCCCTCTATCTATCGCACTCACTCTATCTATCTTTCGCATCACCACAGCATCACTCAGCACCACCACAGCATCACTCAGGGGCACCACAACATCACTATGCGCTACCACAGCATCACTGAACGCTACAGCATCACTCGTCGCCACCACAACATCACTCGTCGCCACCATTCGAGGACAACTGGTTCAAATATGTTCTCTCAATGTTTCAAGCTTTATTTCAAATGTCACAAAAAGATGTTAATATTTCACTTCTGTTCTTGGATTTTTGTCGCAATAAAATACACTGAACATAATCTTCACAAAAGTTATTTATAAAACTTTCAGCTATTGCCATTATAAATTACAATAATTTTTATTTAAGTATTAATTATTAAAAAAATTAAAAGCCATTGTTATTTGTAATATCAATACATCTAAGTCACGTAAATACAACACATTTCATTACAAATGCTATAGGTGTCACATTTGCGAAAGTTAAAACTATTGGCATTGTAAATGACAAAGCTATTAATTTCGCTATTTTCAAAACCAACACATAAATAAAAAATGTGTCATTTACAATACCAATAGCTCAAACTTTCCTAATGCGAGACCTATTGCATTGCAAATGCTTGTTTCTGCGTGTGGTGGCCCCAGGAGGACGGGGTCACCACGAGGTGTGTGCCAAGATGCAGGAGGAGCTGCTGGAGAAGCACAGTCTCCCTTAGCCAAAAAATGGAAGTCCCTCCCTAAGTCTCATGAGGACTTATAACCCCTCAAGGGCTCAGCCAGCATTTAACATCTCCTGGGCTGGAACTTTTGTTCTACAGCTGGGGGTGAATGGAGAAGTGCACCACAGAAGTGAAGGGCTGAGTGGGGAATGTCTGGAGAAGGGCATCCCCTGGAGGTGAAGAGGTGTACTTGCACCAGAACTGCATTTATTAAGGTAATTTCTTTTAGAGGGACTGAAGGTCACATGTGTAATGTGAAGTACCGGTGTAAGGAGATGTCATAAGCAAAGTGGGTTAGGTTGCTAGACATTCCTGCAAGGATGTCTGGCTGTATATGCTTATCCTGTGATTTCATCTGTGATGCCTTTAGGGGATGTAATTGCAATGCATTCTAATGACCCACAAAGGTGCGGAGTACTGTCTTTCTAAAGTGATGCTTAAACATGTGTTCTTGCTGCTGTGCTTAGGTGAAGAACCCAGACTGTTAGCCCTTAAGACGTAGAGGTGTATACTTCATGGTCAGTAGGAAATGCTCGGTCAGGATGTGTGTCACCAGGTCAGGTGTGCCTATTTTAAATGCTTGTTGAGGTAATGGGGTGGGTCGCTACTGGGATGATGCCAGTGCGTAGGGCCCTCGCTCCAGGTTATGTTCAGCTAACTGCATTTGGAGGCAAGATGATATGCATACATGGTAGTGGTGGTACTGGACCCCGCCCGTCCCCATGGGAGGGGTGTAGATGTTATGCAATGTCACAAAGTAATTCCAACAGCTTATGTATATTTGTAAATTGGTGCATAGTATTGAGTAGTGTGTGTGTTTAATAAATGTACTCTTACTTTTATAAAGCAAAGTACAGACAATCAATTATTGAGTGTTATTGCTGCGCACCTGTAATGGTGATTACTAGCCCACACCACCTCCCTTGAGTAAGCCTCAGACTGCTCTGCAATGCTACCCTCTGAGAGTCAGGCGCTACAATTGGGTGTTTGGTTCCCAGTGAAGGACAAATGTTGTCATGTTATTTGTGCAGGCCTCACAGATACTGCCTCATTTTCCAACATAAAGCAACTATCACCCATCTCCCCTGAGGGCTGTAAACTGGTTACCAGAAGATCGACCTTCAAACTTTTGTATCGCACACAAATTAATACATGGCAAAAGACCACTCTACATCAACAAATACAGCAAGGGCACCTACGCTCAACTGCACTCACAACAGTATACTCCAACATGACAAACTGCTTCTCACAAGATGGAGATGAGTGTTGTTATACAAGCATTGCTGTACATTGCACTATGCTTTCTTTCATAAGCAGATATATTTATATAAGGGAAAAAGTATATTAAATCACACAATATATGTATATATCAGACCATTTCAAAAGTTGAAAACTGATTCTAGTACATAAAAGTAAATATAAAGAGGCGTTTATGCTGCTTACTAAACATTTTAGAAGTATTGTGTAAATATGTATTATAAGTTAATTAGTTATTTGAAACAAACAATGGTATACTTCACCACAAGATAAATGTGTACATCAGACCATGTAAATATTGCTGCTTCGTTGTACATAGTGGTATTTATATAGAGAGCTTTACTCCAGCCAGTAAAACATTTGCCAGTATTGTGTATAATGTTAATTTCAGTTTTTAGAAATAAAAACCTTCAACCTTTGTCCCATTTTCCTCTCTGACATCCTAAACATTTCTATCAACTCCCAAACATCCTTCTCAAACTGTGCTCTCCTTTTTTAGCCAAGTCACCCTACTAATTGGCACACACGCCTACTATTTACAAAACCAGCTTACTACTTCCCCTTTCAAATCCAGTCTCATCATTCTATCCCTACTCTAAACTCTACTAAACACACAAGAAATCAAGAGCACCGATCAAACACATCTAATGTGCAAAGGCAAAAAAAAACATTAATTACTAATCTATTAACTATTAATCTCTAATCTTGGGTTCTAGAGTAGCATGCTACTTGCCGCAAAGGGCTTCCCCACCTCATATGGGGTGGTGGGGCTATATAAATACAATTTACAGTGTGCAGCCTAGTGCATGCCAAGACCGTCGAGGAGGGGAATACCAGATAAATTCTTCATAGTTCAGACTGAAGGTGAACGTTGGAGTCCTTAACTGTCCAGACCAAGGCCTAACAGTGCCTTTGATCAGCGAGTCTTTGCAGAGAACTGCTTTCAAGGACCATGTCGAAGAATCCACCCAGGAGAGATTTATCGACTTCTTGACATCACTCGATCCCTGACCGCAACCTTAATGTTCTTGTGCAGCATGGATCCTTTTCTGGATTCACATGCTGTGCATTATTCCCTCATCTAGTGGATGGATCTGGACTTGCCTTTTGTAAAAAAAAAAAAAAAAAAGAATTAAGGGCATCAACAACCATATGGTGGTATGCCCGTCACCTGTGCAATGCCCGACAGTGCCCCGAATGTTCCTATGCGTAGTCCCCGTTTTCAGATCCTTTTTTCCAACATTGCATCTGGAAGCAATGGAGGAGCTCTAAAAGTGGATTGATTGTTTTTTAATCGAGTTTTTGGAAGAAATCCAAACCTTTTGCCAAAGACCACAAAAGAGACCACGACAACGGGAGAGATGGGGGCCCTTCTCTCAACCTTCCGATGTGGTCAGAGATTGAGGGCAGGTAGGGGACTTGGAAAATACCCTTTAAATGTTGCCCCAGCTGCCACCACAAATCTGCACTAGACCCCCACGAGGTCTGTAACATCTGCCTCCTGAAAGACCACCGACACGAGGCCTGTGCAGCTTTCGTACCAAAGACACTTAGGGCACACCGAAGACAGAGGCTGGAACACTACAGCACCATGGAGAGAACGCAGATTCCAACAAAGGATATCCCCCTTTTGAATGTCAAGAATGCCGAAACGGCTCATGGCGAAGGGTCTGACTCCAAAACATATGCGACCGATGCCAAAAGGAAATAGGCATCGAAGAAACTGGTGAAGGACTCCAAGAAGAAACAATATAAGGTAATCAAGACGCCAAAAGGCCCTGAACCTAAACATTCAGATAATTAGCCCTACAAGGTGTCCTCCGCGCCAAAACAATTGTGGACCAAAGGTCAGACAAGGACAAAGGACCCGCACGGATCCCGAGTGAGGGATACTGAGTCAGCAAGCCTCCTTCAAAACCTTCGATTCAGTCTGCGAGAGAGGGAGTGCGAGAGAAAACCAATCTTTTGGAGATTATTGAAATATCCACGCCAAACAAAAGACCTTAGCGGATGCACAAAGCAAAAGAAAAGGCGCTCAGAGTAGAACAAAAGAAATGAAGGCTTGAGGCAGTAATGGAAGCACTCTTGCAAAGAAAGGAGTTCAACGACCCCTTAAAGAAATTTCAGGTCCCACCCAAGCCTTCAACATCCCCCAAGAACATTGACGATCAGTCTATCTTAGAGGCTCCTACAACACCAGAGCCCCAAGATGAGGAAGAAGAGTTCTATGAACTCAAGGACACTGAAAAGGCAACAGGGTGCAATGAAGAGTTTTGGCAATATCTCGGCGCCAAATCCCCCAAAAAATTGGACAACTACCCTTTGAGGCCATCACCACCAGACGACCTCTCCATGTATAATGACCTCATCAAAGGGCGGCTGAAACAAATGAAGTCTAACTGGAAGAAGTAAAGGGAGACTCTTGTTTTCTCCTTGCGACCCTAATATCAGCCAACAAGGGAAATGTCTACTGCTCCATATTACAGACTATAATGGATCCGTGAAAAGAGGCATTTAGGGAACCTGCCACTGCAAAGGCAGTGACCCCCAGAGTCGAAAAGAAGTGCAAACCACCGACTTAAGATCCAAAATACATACAAGGAAATGCTCCGGCTGATTCCATCATTCTCACAATGGCACTAAAGCGGAACGCCCACTCCACTACAGGCGCACCTCCAGAAAAGGAGAGCAAGACGATTGACATGGTGGGGAAGGTAGATGGAGAGAGAAGCCGCAACATAGTAGCGTACTGCCAACTTAGACACAGTGGTGAACAGATACTGTTGTGTGACCGAGTTAGGCCCAGTAAAAATTACAACCATTCTTACATGTACATGACCCTTTTCCTAAAGTTGCCCTCTCTTTGCCACTTCGTTTGACACCCATTTGAAGCTTGGACAAGTTTCCTAGAAACACTGACCTTGCTGACACAGAACACTGAATATTATCACACTGCCTTGGCATTAGGTGCAAGCCCTCTCACAAATGTGTTTATTATTAAACAGCTATCTAGAACACCAGCAATGGTTGCCTGATCACAATCTCGGCCCGAGGCAAGAATGCCATTTTCTATATTTATCCTTTTGTTTCCAAATACAATCGAATGAGACACTTCTGCTGACTACGAGTGGTCCCTGCATGCTGAAGCTTTCACCTAGCAGCTGACTGACATCTCCTTCTGGGGTGTCCAGTTTGTGACCAAGACCAGTCTTACTCACCAGGTAAAGGGGTTATATCATCCAGATGGGGTTTTCTTGGCAGATCATACATTCCCACCATAGACACATAGGTTAGGTTTAGCATTGTATTGCTATGCTCGATTGTTATTTATAATCTGTCTCAACAAGATGGGGGGAACTCTTTGTTTTATTCACTTTTTTTAAACATATGTTATCTTTTGTATGCTTCTGTCTATTAATCATTGCAGCCCATATCTTCTACACAAGAATCACTACGGTTCAGTAAACATTGAAAACTCCCCTTTGTGTATTTGTTGTATATTTCTCTGAGCAGAAGAAAGCACGAGTGACTGAGCGAAAGTTTGAAGTCTGTCACCATGGTTCCTTTGGAACCAGATTTGCCATGTATAGTGATTGCCAGAATTTTTCACTTACTGTTCAGGTTTGGGGGGGGGAGGCTAATGTTAGCGCTGCAAACTAGCTGGTCCAAGGGACAATATATCCAACGCGAGTGCATAGAATCAGTCTGACACCGTCCTAAGTTTGTTGTCCACAGACAATTCCTACTGATTAGTGGAAACTACACAACATTGCGCCACCAACATTGGTTGGTGTCTTATTGTGTATGGATCAACTGAGTAGTTCAGTTGTGCTTCCTCTGAGATCCCTATAGACCTTTTAAAACCGTGGTGGTAGAGAACATAGTCCTCAGCTGAGTAGGTCTCTCCTAGGTATTGGCCGTTGGTAAATTCTAGTTTGAAAGGACATTGCTCCCACTGTGTTAGCAAACTCTGTAATACATTTCTTATAAAACATGGCACATAATATTTTCGAGAACTGCAGACATGCAGTCACTCAAAAAGTACTTCAGTATTGCCTCACACTAGGCTGTGGAGATGTTAACTTTGTGATAGACTTTTAAATACAACAAGGGAACCCGAACAGTTTGCTTAGGACCGTGGGTATCAATTATATATTACTGAGAACAAATGTCCTTAGCACTTTGAAAGGATCATGCAAAAAATACAATATAGGCCATAATAGGTAGCTATATTCCTCCTGTGCCCAACCGGACATGGGTTTTATTTTGTAGTAAATCACAAAAATGGGAAAAGGAGTAACAGTAGGGCACAGTCCTGTACCGTACTTAGGAGGGGAGTGTTTGGAAAGAAACATATACAACGTGTATCAAATAGAAGTATTGCCAACGTGTTGAACACAACAAAATTATACACAATGGTTAGTTGTGACAACACTAAAAGAAGTCGGCGGACGTTTCGATCACTTGCTCTCAATAATTGGGGATCATCATCAGGACTGACAATATACACATTTGCCTGGCATATGAAAATTAGAACCGCCTGTTTGGGGGGGGGGGGGGGGGGAAGGAACAGACAAACAATGGTTGTAATGAAAACACTAACTGACAATAATGCGCAAGTTTTAGGCAACCAGTTTAATTCGGAACCGGCATACCGTGCTGTACATTCAGTGGTTTCAGACAGCCTGAACGTGAGGGGTCAACCAGCTTGTGCCGTTGTGGAGTGCTAACCTGAGACATGTGGTACGATGGCAGTAGACTCATACAGACTGCTTTTTGGAGCATGCGTGCAAAGTGCAGAGATCTGGGCAGTATGCTCGCGTTTGATATTTATAAAAGTTACTTCGGCAGGTGTCAGGTGACGGCAATATTTGTACTGGTGATTTGGTGGCGTACATGCACTCAGCTGATATCGTCGAACGCAAACCGGGGTGTTCAAGTAACCATCGGGTTTAGAGTATAAGGGCTTACCCATGGTGGTTGTGTTCCGGCTAGGGCAGAGATTGTTAGGAGCCGGGCATCTGCTGTGGGCAAAAGAGGCTTAATGAGGGACAGTTTTAAAGGCTAACCATGCTTTCAGGGTGGTACTGGGTGGTTCGTGTTGTACCTGTATAGCCAAGAATTATAATTTCACAATTCACTGGATGCACAAATACCGACGTAACCACAGCGCGATTAAATTCACCCTTCCAGAATTCAATGGACATGCCTCACATGTTTGAACCTGGAAATAAACTGGAACCAGAAGTTCCTATACCTGCGCACATTGGCGCCAAGTGTGAGATTGTATAGCGTCATCTATCACCACCCCAAGATGGCGCCCAAACTGAGCCCTTAGCTCACCCCTTGTCTATTTCCACAAGGGTATGGACTAGGTAGCCCAGTGGATATGGACTAGGTAGCCACTCTCACCACTCCAAGATGGCGGCCACTCCACTCCTCGGCTATCACCATGTGATTAGCCGGCAATCACTTGGGAGATATAAGCAACTACCCAACAGTGCTCCTTGTGACTGCGATCCTGCAGAGCACACGTGGGACCCTTGGCCCAACAGAGAACGAAGCAGATCGTTGCTTATCGCCTACTTCGGAGCCAGGTAAGACTCGCCCGAGCCCATGCTAACCCCTAGCGTAATAGCACCATGGGAATCTCTCCTAAACTATCACTTCTCCCAACAGTGACTCTTATACCCAGAGCACCTCGATCGGAAACCCTCCGGTTGCCCCGGATCCGCCCAGGCCGCCTAGAAGTACCGAGGCATTTACACATCCAAGACCATTCTTGGCTATACAGGTACAACACGAAGCACCCAGTACCACCCTGAAAGCATGGCTAGCCTTTAAAACTGTCCCTCATTAAGCCTCTTTTGCCCACAGAAGATGCCCGGCTCCTAACAATCTCTGCCCTAGCCGGAACACAACCACCATGGGTAAGCCCTTATACTCTAAACCCGATGGTCACTTGAGCACCCCGGTTTTCATTAGACTATATCGGCTGAGTGCATGTACGCCACCAAATCACCAGTATAAATATTGCCGTCACCTGACACCTGCCGAAGTGACTTTTATAAAAATCAAACGCGAGCATGCTGCCCAGATCTCTGCACTTTGCACGCATGCTCCAAAAAGCAGTCTGTATGAGTCTACTGCCATCGTACCACATGTCTCAGGTTAGCACTCCACAACGGCACAAGCTGGTTGACCCCTCACGTTCAGGATGTCTGAAACCACTGAATGTACAGCACGGTATGCCGGTTCCGAATGGTTGCCTAAAACTTGCGCATTATTGTCAGTTAGTGTTTTCATTACAACCATTGTTTGTCTGTTCCTTCCCTTACCCCCCCCCCCCCCCCCCCCAACAGGCGGTTCTAATTTTCATATGCCAGGCAAATGTGTATATTGTCAGTCCTGATGATGATCCCCAATTATTGAGAGTAAGTGATCGAAACGTCCGTCGACTTCTTTTAGTGTTGTCACAACTTACCATTGTGTATAATTTTGTTGTGTTCAACACGTTGGCAATACTTCTATTTGATACACTGATTTAAAAGTGGCCAATTTTGCTCAGTCTTTGCCTGTAACCCTTTGCACGTTGTATATGTTTCTTTCCAAACACTCCCCTCCTAAGTACGGTACAGGACTGTGCCCTACTGTTACTCCTTTTCCCATTTTTGTGATTTACTACAAAATAAAACCCATGTCCGGCTGGACACAGGAGGATTATAGCTACCTATTATGGCCTATATTGTATTTTTTGCGTGATCCTTTCAAAGTGCTAAGGACCTTTGTTCTCAGTAATGTAACTTTGTGATAGAGGCACACAAATCATTTAGGATGGAGGTATTTTACTTGTCGGTTAAATTCCCCATTGTAGATGATGCTACACGGTTATTTCACGAATATGATGTAGGTGAAATACCGGACAAATACACTCCTTACAAGGAGTTAGAAATTCCTCTAACTTACCAAGAACTTACCAATTGGTTTAAAGGCGCTCTTCCGCATAGTATATACAACGCGAGACTGGGCCCACTCAGCAATGAGGGGGGGCGACATGGCCAGTCCAAGCAGGATATACACCACATACCAATGCTGATCGTCTGACTGCAGGCCAGATACAGGGATTATATATTAATTAGTAACAATGTTCAGAAGTCTTACACAATTTGTAATGTAAACATTAGAACTTGCTGCTGCAGGGACTAGTATTAGGCCTCAAACATTGAATACAGTGATGGGAAACATACCCACCAAAAAGGAAGAAATTCGATTTTGGATTGCACAAAAAACAATCCAGCTAGAAGCAGTATTTCCCCATACGGGTGTGCGGGAAAAGCATAGGATATTAACAGTTTGCTTGCCAATAGGGATGACTCCCCCGGTAGAAGATTATGCCACTTTGCTGCAGTATATACCTAACACATGGTACCCCTTCTCTGGCGGTTTTACCAGAAGTCTTAAAACTGGTACAGGATGTGCAAGGAGCAGCACCGGTCCTGGACTTGGGGTTGAAACTGATGGACAATTTTGCCACAGTATTCGACACAATGTTGAATGACATAAAAGCTATATGCCGACGGCTGAGGGATTTGCCTCCCGCATACACAACAGGAGAGCAAATTGCCTAAAACTATCGAAGAAACCTGTGCTATGCTGCGCAAGGAGTACTTCTGAAAAGGATAACTCTAAGCAAGCACCCACAAAGAACAAGTGGGACAAGTAAAATACAGAAAAAGCTCAATCATGGGGTGGGTCTCCTATGCCGGAATCAACTGAAAAACATTACTACTTACATAACCATGATAAAGTTAAGTCACCTGACAGGTATCCGGATACACGTTCTACTCGTTCCTTTTCAGAACACATCTGACAGATGCAGATGCGAGGAGGACAGTCAGAACGGAGGTCAGAAGAGCACGTGTAACAAAGAAAGACTCAATCATCTGAATACATAAACAGGAAGATGAGCCTAAAATATAAAAACCTCAATTCAAAACGGAGGTAGCTGGACTAAGTCAAGCATGCCCCCGATTTTGAGAACTCTGCTTCTGAATGCTAAGTGGACATTGACAATGCTGAACAGTGCGGCAGAAGTCACAATAGTTTACCAGCACCTAATGGACTGTCTGGTGGGAGTAGCGCTGAGTGAGTATATCATGGTGGAAACACCGGATAGCAGGGTAAGCGCCCGCATTGGTTTTACGAAGTACAGCTACAGTTGGAAGGGGACGTACCCAGGTTTAATAATGTCCTCTTTTGAGAAGAACTCACTCGGGGTTATGACATTTTGCTGGCCGAAATAAAATTGGCCACCGGACTTCATAATGGATTGACCATAGTGAGAAACAGTAATTTTGCGGCTTTCTCTGACCTCATCACAGAATCAATTAAACATTCATACGCCAGGACGTGTGCTTCAGCGCTAGCTCCTGCACTATAGCATAACCATGTAGGGTGGTACGATGGCTCACCTTATCATGACATACCCTTGAGGGCAACCTCACAACCTCAAAGACAATACCCTATAAAAAATAAAGCAAAACAACAAGTTGGGGAAATCCTAAGACAACTTGAATATCAAGGTGGAATTGAAAGCTGCACCTCTCCAATGAATAATCCTATGTTACCGGTAATAAAACCAGATCAAGTGTATCGTACTATTAGATTACAGACATTTGAACACAGCTACTCGCACATTCGCAGTACAAAAGGCACACAGTGCTGCACTAATGAATAAAATTGTGCAGAAAAAATTCAAAACACTTGATATCTCAAATGGATTCTTCTGCCAAAATATAGCACTAGGAAGCCATGACTATGGAATTTTGATGATCAGACCTTGTCCTATGTTATGATAGATACTTACAGATGATGACCTGATTTAGCACTTGATCAGACTGGACAGTGTAATCTTGGGGTTCGCTCACATGGGCTACAGATTCAATTAAAAAAATCAAAAATTGTCCACCTCGGTGTCCTGTTACTGGGACACCAGCGGTCAAGTGAGGGTAAGAGCTTGGCAATGCATATTTTTTGGGGGATAAATGTGTGTTTCTCCAACCTCCAACGACTCAGAAAAGATTACAATCCATATTAGTATTTCTACATTTTGGCAGAACATACATTCCTGATAACGCAGAATGGGTAAAATCATTCTATGGCCTTATACTTGCAGACTTTTCAGGTACACATTGGACACAAGAACATACTGAAATTCTATGTTCCGTACAAGCTTACATGATAGCTTCCAAACACTTACAGACATGTGTAAATACTAAAAACCTGGTGATCCGCGGGTACATCGGGTTACACATATATCACGTTGAATGAAGGCGACACAGGACCAATTGCATATAAATTGCATCACTATACAAATGCTGAAATGAGTTTTTCACCGACTGAAAAGATTCTGACAGTGGTTCAGACTGCTGCAGTGAGAGAGCGTACCCTGGCTCAAGGAAAACTATTGTCGTGACCCCACAACCGACCTTAGAGGTGGTTACCAGAGCTAGTGTTTCAAACGCAAAAACTCTACATCCAATATGGATACAATGGGGAAACTCCCTCACTGCAACAGACATGAATTACAGATTTGACTCTACATTACAAACACAAGCATTTCTCCAGCATGAGCTGATCCTCTACCTAATGAAATAATTCCTCTAGATCGCTATGACTACATCATATACATGGATGGTTCTGCACAACCTGCCGTAGGGACAAACCCGCATTATTCAGCCGCACGCGCAGTCGTAGAAGGTCATATGAGACATCATGATGGCCGTCAATGCTGTGCGCCAAGACACACACTTATTTGAAAGGTTTTCCACTCAAGTACTCCTAAAAATTAGATGCACAAAACATACCACATGATCAGATTCCAGGAGTGGGGGGATAGTGTTAATACTAAACAGTGATCGCAGACTAGGGCTAATACTGATTGCACATGAGGGTCTGGCACATGTGGCAGTGGCTGCTATAATTTCTCTATTGCAACAATTCTATTGGTAGGCGGGTCTTTACAAACAGACAAGGACTTTGTCCTGAGATGTGACATCTGTCAACAGATTAAAGGTTCCACAGCAGCACACCCACCCCAGACACCTCTTTTGATTTCAAGCAAGCCTCTGGATTGCGCATATTTGGCCCATTGCAGCCCCCTATCATCGGATGGGACTTACAAATACATCTTGGTGGCAGTGGATTACTGCTCTGTATTCCTGTGGGTATGACCTGAGTAATCAGCTGATGCCCGAATTGTAATAAAGGATCTGCAAGTCTTTATTGGGACATACGCAGTTGACACTTTACATTCTGACTAGGGTCCGGCGTTTAGCTCTCTACCTTATTTATACATATACATAAAGATCAGGGGTATTCAAACTGTGGGGCACGACCCCCTGGGGGGCCATGGAGTGATAGAAAGGGGGTTGCGCATTCCCTTCACACTTCTGCCCATAGCTTCAGCCCCCCTCCTCCCCTGTCGTGTGTCTCAGCCTGGGCTGCGGCAGTGCAGCTGAAGCTGCTGGGGGCTCGGCAGGGCAGTGTCTGGACTCATATGTCCGGCACAGCCCAGAGTTTTTCAAAGGTCATTAAAGACCATTAGCATATTTACATACCTTTTGTAAACTGGGTACAGAGGCTTCAGTTTTTTTCTAGTTCCAGTACCCCCTGGGCCCCCACTCTGCCTATTCCATACATTTGCATTTTACATTTACTGGGGTAGGGTGAGAATGCATTTCATGAAAAAGAATATAAAGTATGGTTGCCAAAAGAAAATGCCAGCCCTGTGTTGTTTAAAGAGCCTGCAAAGACGTCCTCTTGACACTAAATATAGTTATAAATAAGAAAATATGTATTCATTTGTTGTGACTTCTTTTTTTTTTTTCTAACAATTTTTATTAGAAACAGAACAGCAGCGGTAATGACATTACATAGACATCTTAGCTGGAGATACAAGCATTTTAGTATTACAATATAACCTACAATCCATCGGGAGCACCAGAAATAACAGAGCGAAAGGCTGTCAGTATAATGAGGGTTACAATTGCGTCTCCAGGTCTGGGATCACCACTTGTACACACAATTCTTGTTGGCCCGGAGGTTAATATCGTCCTGTCTGCACTTGCGTCCTCCAATATTGCATGTCTATCCCGTCTAAGTTCCACCCTGTGAGAAATACAAATGTGCCCCCTGTATTTATTCCAGCATCCCCACTTTTGATCCCATTTTCCTGGCCAACCTCTACCTTTATATACAGTTTTCCCCACTACCATAGCGTGGTCCATGTCCTTAGCCCAATCTCGAAAATGTGGTATAGGGTCCAACCCCCACTTCTGGGCAATGTTTCTTTTCACTATGCTCCACCCCATGGTGGCCCACGATTGTTCGGCTTGGGTGAGGTCTGTTGCTTCCCAGATATTAAGGAGGCATAGTTGGGGAGATGGATGTATGGGTATATCACAAGTCCTCGCCATTTGGCGGGTGAGGTCTGTCCAGTATTGTTGTATGTGGGGGCATTCCCATAGGATGTGTATGAATGTACCTATTTGATTGCAGTGTCGAAGACGGAGTGTATCTGGTCTCCTACCTAGTTTAAATAACAGTTTAGCATTAAAGTACACACAATGGAGAATCTTAAGCTGGACAAGCTGGAGTCACATCGGGACTGCTACCTCTCGGGGGGGGGAAGCCAGCGCTTCTTTCCAGTCCTCGTCAGTCATTGCCCCCAGATGCACCTCCCAACAAACTTGCAGCTTCTGCATTGGGTCAGCCCGGTTATTGACCAATTTCTTGTACGTTAGGGAGATGGCCCTGCAGTACATTGGGTCCAGCAATAACCTGTCCTTCAGAGGAGAGGAGTCTGGGAGAGGGGTGCATGTAGTATTATGTGACTTTTCTGTCTTTGTTCCCTTTAATTATAATTATCAGTCATTGAGGCATCCCTAGAACACAATTAAAAGTGCTTTCTATTTATATTTGCTTTTCTAAGTATGCACAGATAAGTGCTGAAACATACAGCTTTAGGTGACTGCTTATTTTTGTACCATCTGGGACATCAAAATAATGAGCTGACAACCCTAATCATAGGACTGGGTGCGGGATAGCAGTGATAGGGGAATAGAGGGAGTTCTGGGGTGGGTGGTGAGCAGTCATTAATTTGTAATAAAACATGTCAGGGCCCTCACCAGTAGGCCACTGCAACTTTAATCACCCACCAATTGCCTTGCTTGCCTGGCCAGAGACCATACCTATGCAACTACGAACCATAACACTTGTACAAGTGTGACTATTCAGACTATGTCAAGCCTCCAAAGCTATAAGAATGGCATGGGTGTCAGGAGTTTATCATTTTTAATATATATTGAATTAATAAACAGCTGTTCTGCTCATCTCTAAATTACACAGATTAGACAGAGCCACCATGTGGTAGACTCTCATAGTGCCAGTGTGCCCAATTAAGTGCCAGTGCCAAGCACCGGAAAACATCTGCTCAAATTAGGCATTGGTGCGGAGGTAACAGGGGAGAGGGACGTTGGTTCAAGAAAGTGTGGAAGAACAAAGGTGTGAAAGATGAATGGGGGGACAAAACAGGTGTAAGATACAAATAGACTGAGGGGCACAGGAGGTGATGGGGCCAGAGAGGCCATGAGATAAATGCGAGAGACTGTTAGAGATGAGGGCAGTGAAAAGACAGAATGGCAGAAGGTGGTTAAAGGTGAAGTGAGAGGTTGAATGGGGAGAGTTAAAAATTGTAAAAAGGGGTGATAGAAGTAGACTGCAAATTGAGAGAGGGATCCTGGATTAGGAGAGGAGAGGGGTGAGAGGAAAGCGGTATAGGTAAACTGCTTAACTGCACAAGACCGCCAGGGTTTTAAGAGACCCCTGCAGTCCTGGCCAGGGCCAGGTGAGCTTCTAATGTGGCAGCATGTATTCCTGTGGAGTGGAAGGCCCATCACAAAGGTTAAATAGACATCTTTCTGGTGTTAATTGCTGTATTTTGGTTATAAACTGGTCCTGATAGGGTGAAATCGTTTTTCAGTGTTACTGTGTGTAAAAATAATGAAGCAATGCTAACCCAAAATAGGCGGCATCACATAACGTTATGTTCGAGGCATATGGGCTGCAGATGGTACATTTATGAATAGATCGCCATCTGGTGTTGGGCTCGGATGATTGCACTTTGTTTTTCTTCTGGAGAAGTCTTTGTCGTCATAGGTGACTCCTCCTCTCGGTGTTAGTGCGCATGGGCATCGGCTCCATCCTTAGATTGTTTTTTTCCGCCATCGGGTTCGGATGAGGATCGAAGCGCTCCGGACCGACTTCAACAAAGAAGGTTATAACCGGCGCGTATTCCTTTCCAAATCGACGGTATCGTTATCGAACGCGACTGCACCCCATACCGACGCGATTCGAAGGACGACGACTACGAGAAACTCGACGTAGTCCAGCCCGGGGTCCATGGAAAGGACTCCATTCAAAAAATGTCCAACGTGTGGTGCTAAGTTCCCACACAAGGACCTACACGAAGTGTGCAACCTCTGCTTGTCCCCTGAACACGAATCCAGGGACTGTGAGGCCTGTGCAGCGTTCTCGTCAAAGTCGACGATTAGAAACCGTCGAGCCCGAAGACACGAGGTATCGAGAATGCAGTCACAAGCAATCCCGGAGCTGTTCGAGGACCAGCAACCAGAAGAGGAGGAAGAAGAGGCCGACGAGGCGGGGTCAGAAGCGGACGAGTCCGACGTCGAGGAATTCGACGTCCAACAAACCGTGAGTGACGACGTCCCTTTACCGAAAAACAGACCCCGCACGGTGTCGACCCCGCCCTCGAGCCCGGTCAGACAACCGAAAAAAGTTTCCAGCGCCCCGCCTTCGAGCCCGGCAACGAAACAGAAACCGAAACACTCGGTCCCCCATCATAGTGGTTCCGGTTCCGATAAACCAACCACATCGACACCGAAGCACCAAGTAAAGGAAAGCTCGAACTCGAAGCAGTCCATGTCGACACCGAAGCACGCTTCGGCGCCGAAAACACCCTCGACACCGGGGACATCTTCGATACCGAAGAAGTCGGATCCGAACAAAACTTCGGCACCGAAAATACAAATGGACATTTCAAAGAAAAGACACCTTTCGGAACCGAAAACTGCGGTACCGACACAGGAACACGGAACGGATCCTAAACAAAAGACTTTGTTTATTGACCCAAAGACTGGCAAGGTAGTCACAGAGCTACCTAAAAAGAGGAAACATGAACATTTGGACGACAAGGCTCATCCAAAGAAGAGAACAATGGGGACGAATACAACTCCTCCCCCTTCTCCCAAACCTCACACACCATCTCCGCCTATTCCTCACAATAGGCCAGATATTCCTCCCACACGTCCATCTACACCTACAACAGATGGAGAAAGTGACACAGGGGAGGGGGGACACCCTGGGGATGATGAGGACACAATCCCAGAGGAGGCAGACCCATGGGAGGAGTATAATGTGGGATCAGGTAATGATACCGACCTTGAGTCATATCCCTCAAAACCTTCACCTCCTGATGACAATACTGGGTTTGCACAACTCATTACTAGAGCAGCAACATTTCATAAGGTAGACCTACATACAGAACCTCTAGTACAAGACTTCTTATTAGAGACACTACCTACTGCACAAAGAACATCAGGAACACTACCAATGCTAAAAGGCCTTCTCAGTCATACATCAGAGATATTCAAAGACCCAGTGAGGGCTAGGGTATTGAACCCAAGAATTGATAAAAAATATAGGGCAGCTCCAAAAGACCCAATATACATTAAGGGACAAATTCCTCTAGACTCACTAGTGGTCACAAACGCTCGCAAGAGAGCAAACTCTTTATCTACGGGAGAAGCGCCACCTCCTGATAAGGAGTCTAAACTAATAGATGCCTCTGGCAAGAGAGTAGCATCTCAAGCGGCAAACAGTTGGCGCATAGCTAATACGCAAGCACTACTTGCAAGGTATGACAGAGCGCATTATGATGAGTTAGAAACACTCATCAAACATCTCCCTAAAGAACATCAAAAGAGAGCTGATCAACTTATACAAGAAGGGAAGTTAATTACTAACACTTCAATAAAGTGCGCCCTAGACGCGGCAGAAACTGCGGCAAGGTCGACAAATACAAGCATCATGCTAAGGAGACATGCATGGCTCAGAGTGTCAGGATTCAAACAAGAGGTACAAACCTCGTTACTTCATCAACCTTTTGATGGGAAAACACTTTTTGGCACAGGGACAGATGAGGCCCTAGAAAAAATGAAAAAAGATAAAGAAACGGCTAAATCAATGGGAGCATTGCAGCAGCCGACACAAAGAGGTTCCTTTCGTAGATCCACCTATAGAGGAGGATCCAAAAGTACAGGTACAAACCAACAGCAAACCTCTTTTACACCTACATCACCCAGAGGTAATTCTAGAGGTGGATACAGGGGTAACAACAACAAGGGTAGAGGTCGCGGAAACAATAACAACCGCAACTCTCCAACCCCAAAACAGTGACTTCATAGAGCTTCCCCCAGACCATATAACACCGGTAGGGGGACGCCTATCACAGTTCCTACCTGTCTGGGAAAACATCACATCAGACAAGTGGGTAAGACAAATTATCCAACATGGTTATTGCCTAGAACTCACAGCTACCCCACCAAACATCCCCCCCAAACAGCGTCCAATGAAACAAGATCACCTGACACTGTTAAAACAGGAAGTAATATCACTGCTAGAAAAGCATGCCATAGAGAAGGTTCCACAGCACCAACAGGGAACAGGAGTATACTCACTATACTTCCTAATCCCCAAAAAGGATGGGTCTCTAAGGCCAATACTGGACCTAAGACCTCTCAACGCATACATAAATTCGGAACATTTCCACATGGTCACGCTCCAACAAGTACTTCCTTTACTGAAGAAAGGGGACTTTCTTTCTACACTGGATCTAAAAGACGCTTACTTTCATATCCCTATTCACAAAGCCCACAGGAAATACCTCAGGTTTGTGGTAGAAGGACAACATTATCAGTTCAAAGTCCTCCCATTTGGTGTCACGACGGCACCAAGAGTGTTCACAAAATGCCTGGCAGTGGTAGCAGCTCACCTAAGAAGACAACAAATTCATGTCTTCCCATACTTGGACGACTGGCTAATAAAAGCCAGGTCGCAAGAGGAGTGTCTGCAACACACACAAAAGACAATTCAGCTACTACACCAGCTAGGGTTCACGGTGAACTACACAAAGTCACACCTACAACCAAACAAAGTTCAACAATATCTGGGGGCTACCATAGACACAGAAAAAGCCAAAGTGTACCCCAACGCAATAAGAGTCCAAGCAATGCTTACAATCATTCAGAGATTTCAGCCACAACACTCACTAACAGCAAGAGTGTTCATGCAGCTACTAGGCATGATGTCATCCTGCATACTGCTAATACCATATGCAAAACTACAAATGCGTCCGCTACAAGAATGCTTAGCGACACAGTGGAATCAGGCTCAAGGACAGATTACGGATCTGGTGTTGGTAGACGACCGCACACACCGCTCTCTGAAGTGGTGGAACAGAACAAACATTACCAAGGGGCGGTCGTTCCTAGAGCCAATTCCACAGGTGACAATAACAGCAGACGCATCGCTCACCGGATGGGGAGCACATATGGACAAATACACAGTACAAGGAAGGTGGAGTGTGCAGGAAAAAACACTGCACATCAACTATCTAGAACTACTGGCAGTGTTTCTAGCATTGAAAGCCTTTCAGATACATGTTATCCACAAAGCAGTCCTGATCAGAACAGACAACATGACAGCAATGTATTATATTCAAAAACAGGGGGGGACGCACTCTCTCCAATTATCCAGACTGGCACAGGAGATTTGGAGATGGGCCATTCCTCAAAACATCTATCTGTTAGCCGAACACCTACCAGGAGTTCAAAACCAGATAGCAGACATCTTAAGCAGACAGTCGGAACAAATACACGAATGGGAACTGCACCAACAAATACTGCAGCCATTCTTCCAAAGATGGGGACAACCAGAGATAGACCTATTTGCCACTCATCAGAACGCAAAATGCCAAAGCTTCGCGTCCAGGTACCCACATCACCTGTCGCAGGGCAATGCGTTATGGATAAATTGGTCCAACAAATTTGCATACGCTTTTCTCCCTCTCCCACTAATCCCATTAGTGGTCAGGAAACTGCAACAACATTCAATGACCATGATACTAGTAGCACCCACGTGGGCAAGACAGCCGTGGTTCACCACGCTCCTGCAACTCTCACAAGTGCCACATCAAAAGCTACGAATTCTACCCATGCACCTTACACAGAACCATGGAGAGATAATGCACCCAGATCCAACTCAATTGAACTTAGCGATCTGGCTCCTGAAATCCTAGAATTTGGGTACTTAGATCTCCCCCCAAATTGCATGGAAATAATTAAACAAGAGAGACGTCCAACCACCAGAGCATGCTATGCAGCTAAGTGGAAGAGGTTTGCTATACACTGCACTAATAACAATATCAACCCTCTAGACGTATCAACAAGGGAGATTATTTGCTACTTGTTACACTTACAGCAATGTAAGCTAGCGTACACATCTATCAGAGTACATCTAGCAGCTATAGCAGCATACCTACAAAACAGGCAGCGCATATCACTGTTCAGAGTACCAGCGATAAAAGCATTCATGGAAGGTCTTAAAAGAGTCATTCCACCAAGATTACCACCTACCCCAGTCTGGAACCTCAACGTAGTACTCACCAGACTAATGGGGCCACCCTTCGAACCTATGCATAGGTGCGAAATACAATTCCTTACATGGAAGGTGGCATTCCTTATAGCCATTACCTCACTCAGAAGAGTAAGCGAGTTACAGGCATTAACAATACAAGAACCATTCCTACAGATACACCAGAATAAAGTGGTTCTTAGAACAAACCCAAAGTTCTTGCCTAAAGTAATTTCAGCATTCCACATCAATCAGCCAGTGGAATTACCAGTCTTCTTTCCAAAGCCACAGACGGTGGCAGAAAGGGCTCTACATACACTAGATGTTAAAAGAGCCATTTCATACTACATAGAAAGAACACAAGGTTTCAGGAAAACTAAACAACTATTTGTAGCATTTTCCCCAACACATAAGGGCAATCCTATCTCTAAAGCAGGCATCGCAAGATGGATTGTAAGATGCATACAAATATGTTACATTAAAGCAAAGAGAACATTAACTGTTCCTCCTAGAGCTCATTCCACAAGAAAACTAGGAGCATCTATGGCATTCTTAGGGAACATTCCCCTAGATGACATATGTAGAGCAGCAACTTGGTCTACACCACATACATTCACAAAGCACTACTGTGTTGATGTACAGGCTGCACAACAAGCCAGAGTGGGCCAAGCTGTATTAAAAACTCTATTTCAGACAGTTGCGACAGACACTGGTGACCACCGCTAGGGAGGTAACTGCTGTACAATCTATTCATAAATGTACCATCTGCAGCCCATATGCCTCGAACGGAATATGCTACTTACCAGTATGCATCTGTTCTTGGCATAGAGGGCTGCAGAGTGGTACATGCCCTCCCTGCCTCCCCGGAAACCTGTGTCTGTCCCAACATTATCCTATTTAGATACATTTACATGGGCATATCTTTATGTACTACACTACACTACTCCATCTAACCCTACTATGGCAAAACAATCTAAGGATGGAGCCGATGCCCATGCGCACTAACACCGAGAGGAGGAGTCACCTATGACGACAAAGACTTCTCCAGAAGAAAAACAAAGTGCAATCATCCGAGCCCAACACCAGATGGCGATCTATTCATAAATGTACCACTCTGCAGCCCTCTATGCCAAGAACAGATGCATACTGGTAAGTAGCATATTCCTTACATTTTCTTCCCACACAATTTGGTCAAGCCTGTTGTGTAATTTGGTCCTCACCTGCCTCATAATTCCAGTAGCCCTGCCTACAGGTTTAAACATTTTTGTCAGGAGGGGGTACTTATGCTTGAAAATGTTGAATGGGGGGATGGGGAGGGGGGGGGGGGGAGGCTCGGCATCCTAAAGTTTGAAGACCTTTGATATAGGTGTTGGACCCAGCTGCTATCCGAGTCTAACACCTTGGTCGTAGAGAGGAAAAACTAGGACTTAAAGCAGTCTTTCACAACAGTGTTTCCTTCTGGATGGTATCGAGATAAGAAACGCAGGGTCACACCCAAACTTTCCATGGCCTCTTTGTAACCAGGGAGCTAAATGCTGGACCCTAGTCGAAATGTAATGTGCCAACTGCATATGCTGGATCCCAAAGATCGGGGATCTGGTCAGGGTAAAGATTGTGAACTAAAAAATTGTTTGGGCTATCTTAAAGAGCGACTATGCGCCTATGGGTGATTTTATTTCATCCTCTACAAAATACCAGCCATGACGAAATGAGGAAGAGTTTACTCTTTTCTACTCCAACGAGCTGTAGAAAGCCAGAGTGGCGTGCCATGTCCAGAGTACATTTGCTCCCTGGAAACATCTGAGTGCTGCTGCACTTCCCTGTGCTCTGGATGTTTTCGCAAACACCACATCCTTTTTGCCAAGATGGATCCCACCGGAGGGCCGTTGGGGGTGGGAAGGTGTGCACAGAGTTTCATTGAACAAACGGCTGTCCTTTGGAGCCAGGGTCTGTCGTGTCTGTGAAACGTGTTAATGTACCGTTTGCGACCTCTTGTATTTTGTTTGGTCACAATTGTCACTTTTACCTCATGTAACTTAAAGTTTGCTTTTGTAATTTGTTCACTTGTAATTTTCTCCTCATGTATCCTTAACGTTCCTATTGTGAAGCGCTCTGACACCTTCGGGTAAAGTCCACGCTATATAAAAACTCATAAATAAATAAAATCCGAATTCACTGCTGTGTTCAGGGAATTGTGTTCTTTGTCGGCATTGGCACCTTTGAAGAGGGGGAGGAGTAGGTATGTTTAAGGAAGGGATTGTCCTACCTCCTCCCCCCATCTCGTGCATGTTCAAGCGGGAATGTCTGCTGGGCACCAACCAGGTCTGTAGAAGAGTTTTCAAGACAGTGTTGCCGATAGCTCCCATGCTGCGAAAAGGAAATACTTACTTTTTTGGCTACATCGGTATTAATATACTGTGCCACTCAGCTTGTGTGATGTTGATGAGGAGTGATTCACAGCTTTATTTTCTACTTTCCACAACAGTAAACCTTTGCTACCATGTTTGACGAGTGTAGCTTGAAAGTGTACCTTCTTAAAAAAGTGTGTCCATTTTATTCTCGTGACCTGAGATGGCAAACATTCAGTAATTTAAATTATACTTATTAATTTTTAATTTTTTATTTATTTAATGCGATTTTATATAGCGCAAACATTACCCGAAAGTGTCGGAGCGCTTTACAAAAGAACCTGTTGTGTTACATAAGGACTTTGGATAACATGAGTTACATAAGGGATACAAACAGAAAAAAAAATTGCAAATGAACAAGGTGTAAAGTCACTCAAGGAAGAGATAAAAACAGGAAAAAATTGAACATGTACAAGTTGTAAAGTCACTGAAGGACGAGATACAAACAGATAAACTCTAAAATCACATAGGAATGGTAGCAAGTACAAAGGTCTATATATACTAGTGGTTAGAGTTCTATATATACAAATACAGGATTTTCACATAGGATTACATTTTAACAGCAATTAGGCTTGGCCAGTTATATAATGCATATATATATATATATATATATATATATATATATATATATATATAGATATATATATAAAGTCAAACAAGCTTTATTCGACGATTGTCATAAAAGCATATAATGCAAGTTAAAAATACATCAGTGAAAAGGTAATAAATATTATTAAAATACAAATTTCTTAAAATTCATTAATTATACAACCATAGAAGGGACTTAGTACACATGTTACATAACCAAAAGCTTTAACACCCGAATGAGGAGGTTATGCTACCATCAGTCTATTTCTAATTGTCCAGGCCCAACCTAAAAATTTGGCTACGGCAATGAACACAGGCGGGTTGGTACAAGTACAAATTATTCTGACAGCCACCCGCCCACTCCTAGTACCCAGCAATCTCCACATAGGGCGTAACCAGATCCGGCGTGGAGCTGCATACACAGGACATTCAAAGAGTAGATGATTAATGGTTTCAATGGGGGCTGGGCTGGCCGGACAGCTGACCTTCTCCCCACTGGACCATCTTTTGGTAAATGCTCTTACTGGCAAGCTCCCAATTCTCATTTGGAAGTAGAGCTTGCGATCTAGGGGTTTGGTAATGTCATCCCAAAATGCTTCAAAGCCGGTCACATCTTTAAAGTCCAGAAACCTGCCAGTCAAGGACAAGGGAGCAATGTTCCTAGAAGTTTTAGAGGCCATAGACTTCCAGTACAGATCTTTTAGGACCTTCTTGGGGGGAAATGTAGCATTCACAGGATTTTCCCACAATTCCCCAAGGCCTAGATCCCTTAATAGTCCCCGAATATTAGCTAGCCACTTGATCTTATGGGAAGTGTCACACCTGATTACATCCAGCAACCCCCTGGTGTATATTCCAATTCAAGTGAGGTCCATATCCTCCTCCAGTATAAAACTGGACGCAAGGATGCAATGAGTGCTATTGGGCACAATCCCAAGTCAAGGAATAGAGGACTCATGGGGGTGCTCTGGGGTAGTTTTGTTAGGTTCCTAAGGAAACCATTTTCTGAAACTGACATTCCCTTTAGGTTCTTGAACCCCCAAATTTCTACTCCATATAAGGAGGAACTAACCACCTTACCATTATATACTGCTAATACCGGGGCTATTGGCTTAGTAAGGGACCTTGAGTGTTCTAGGCTCAGTGCTCCTGCGAGCTGGCGATGTTTGAGAGTGGCCAGTTCGACCTGCTTATTCCATGACAAATCATGTTGGATACAAACTCCTAGATAATTAAAAGCTTGAACCTTCTCAAGAGGTAGCTTGTTCATGCATACAGTAGAGCAACAAAAGATTGCACACGGTTCCCCTGAGGATGGGTGATGGCGTAGTGCGGTGAGCTGTCTTCCTCTCTACCTCATGTATAAGATGTTAACGTGCCTACATTCAGCAGGGAAGGGTATCCCTTGTCGGAACTAGGGATGCCTCACACAACAGACTGGTTTTACGGCTGTTGTCATGTCACCAGTTAGTCGTATCGTAACATCATCGGCTCCCTGCTCCAGCGTCAAGCCGGCGCTGCAATGCCTGACGGGTAGCACTGGGTGCTACACTCTTGTGGAGTTCTTTTGTTCCTGTGCCGATAGGTGTAAGGGTGTGAGGGCCCTAGTAGGTGAAGTAGTGAGCGTGAGTGAGGTGAATTAAAACAGGTTGGTATGATCTACGGCTGTGGTTTATTCATGTAGTACACCACCTGAAGTAAAAACGTGTGAGGGGCAGTGGAACTGCAGAAGCTACGAGGAGTCAGTCCCGTACAACCCTCAACAGTGAAGCGGTCAACATGTTTCATGCCTTTGTTGGCAATTCTTCAGGACCAAACAGAAGGTGCTCATAAACTTAGTGATTTAACTTGGAGCCCCGCATAAGGCTGAGGCATCAGTAGTATACAACCTGTTGGGTTGTTGAATCCAGCCGGAGAGGGGTTCCTGTGTCAACGGGATACCCTGTAGGAAGAGAAGTAGACTTCAGCTCGTGGATCAAGCCCCCCAGTAGAAATATCAGGGGGGTGTATATTACTTCCCTACCGTGAAGTAATGCATGATGGGGTGCGGAAGACAGGGTCAGGACACTACGCATCGGGGGGATAGTGGGTCTCACTAAACAACGTTGCTGGGTAAAGGTTTCCAGCAAACATAAAGTGTATCCACAAGCCAAGTAGGTGTTAAAAGGTATAGGGGTACACATGACGTTAAAACATTAATAAAGAATACAAAGTACAAAATACAAAAGTGACAGGATATCACGCCAGCCGGCGTGCCCCTGCACGTTGAGATGGCAGTGCCTCAGGGTACATTAGGACAAGACTATTAGAATCAACGGAAAATCGAGGGACTTACCCTCAATGGTGGTCGTAAAGGCCCCAAAGCTGCTCCCGTGGGGTCTGTGCAGTTGGGGCAGTAATCTAAAGGGTTTTAAGCAGATGGTAATTAATTAATGTGAACAGATGCCATCAGGAAATGAGTGTCCCAACACTGGGGACAGCAAATGGGAGGGATCGGTCAAGGCACCAGTCCGTGGTGGTCCCCCACAAAAACACTCCCGGCGTGCTCAGGACAGTCACACCACCCAGGACGGTCGCGGTCCGGGGGAGCACCAGGGCGGGGCCGGCTTGGCTCTTCTACTGGCATTGGCCGCTGACCGGTAGGCTGGCTGCCACTCACTGACAAGCATGCATACAGTACCCTTATAAGATTTAGGTTCATTAAAACTCATAAACTTTGATTTTAAAACGTTCACTTCCAAACCCCGAGCGGCACAAAAGTCTTCAAAAATCATCAAAGCCTTCTGTAACCCGCTCGGGGTTTTAGCTATTATCAGACAGTCGTCGGCAAACATTAAAATAGGGACTTTGGCTCCTGCAAGAATTGGGGCGTCAACATTAGAATCAATCAACATTTTGGCCATGTCATTGATGTACATTGAAAACAAAGTTGGCGCCAAGACGCAGCCTTGGCGCACCCCTGTTTCTACTGGGAACTGGGTAGTGACATTACCAGGACGACCCCATCTAATTTGGGCAAAATTCTGCTCGTGAAGTTTTTTGATTAGTGAAAGAAGGGACCTGGGCATGCCCATATCGTTAAGCACACTCCACAAGGTAGGGCGGGGGACCAGGTCAAATGCAGCCCTAAGATCGATAAAGGCTGCATATAGGCTACCGCGACCAATTACCACTGTCTTCCAGTACAGCATAGCAAAATGCAACACCTGGTCGACTGTGCTAATTGAGGTTCTAAAACCAGCCTGCAGATGGGATAGAATATTCTGGTCCTGTTCCCACACCAATACCTTATTGAGAACCAGCCTGCCAAAATTGTTTTGGGTAGTATCGATCAGGCTGATTGGGCGATAATTACCCGGTAGTGATTTGTCCCCTTTCTTAAATACAGGAATGATTTCGGCCCCAATCCAGGATTGGGGTATGGGAGCTCCCTTTGCAACCGCGTTTGCCAAAAGGAGTATATAGCTGGCCCAAGAATTTTTGTCCTGCAAGAATAGGTCCGCGGGTACACCATCTATGCCAGGTGCTCTTCCGGGGACCTCTAGGGCGCAATGCACATCGCCTAAGGTAAATGGATCATCCAAAAAAGGTACATTAGGTACCTCCGTAGTTGATTCTATATCCTCGCGCCTGGCATATTGTGGTTTGAAATAGGCTACCCATTCATCCTCTGGGACCCAGTTCTGAGGTTTATCTGGGTTACCCTGACTACCCCATTTAAAAACATTCCAGAACCTTCTCGAGTCTTTTTGAGATCCTGCCTCTTTTAATTCCTGCCACCTCTGCTCATTCCATGCTCACTTGGATCTAGAGACAGCACTCTTGTACGCAGCCCTAGCGAGTCGGATATTCCCGCCTACGCCGCCTTTAATAGCTCTGCCCAGATCGGGCTTGTCTACTTTCCCCCTTGAACCAACGCGGAGGTTGGTAGGTGCTGGATCTATTTGGGTTACATGGCCTGACAAATAAGCTTCTTAAGTCACCAAAAAATGCTTCGTGAATCCTTGTTCCCTTTTCTAATGTCTGGGCCGATGTTCTTACACTGACTAGTTCTTGGAGTTCACATGTTGCTTGTACTAGCTTGCTTGATATAAAATCGACATTCTCTTGGATGTTCGAAACTTTAGCCCAACGAACATGGCGCATGTCATTTGAGATGGCGATGTCAGGGGTAGAGTTAATAGCCAACCCCCCTTCAGCCACAGATTCGTTCCAGTAAGTAAGTAACATAGACAGGGGATTGAGGTCACTCTCTAGCCTGTCAACAATAGTGATATCATTAAGGTGTTTCCATAGCCCCAAACTAATCAAGATGTAGTCTATTCTACTCTCACGGGGCACACTCCTAAACGTGGTGGCCCCTGTCTTATCACCAGCCGTCCGGCCGTTTGTCGGTCTCAAGCCTTTATTGAGACAGATTGAATTAAGTTGGATCACTATTTCTGTCCACCTATTAACAGGCTCAAGTTCAAGTTTGGGTATGCCCCATTCCTTATCTTCCTCATCCGCTATGTTCCACTCGCCACATTGCAGGGGTTCAAAAGTTACATTAAAATCTCCCCCTAAAATTACATGAGAATGCTGGGAGTGACATTCTATCAAATCCTCCAAGAGGACTAAGACTTCAGATCTCTTACCCCCAGTACTTCGGGCATATAAATTGTAAATGTGAATGGGCTCTTCATCTGTGAATTTTAACGTCAAAATCTGTAAATCCCTATGGTTAGTGGTTATGGACTTAATTGTAACATCAAGATCCTGTCTAACCCATATCGATAGGCCTCCAGATGGACGACCTCTCCCTCCCTTTTCAGCTGGAATACTATAATTTAGATACCCAGGAAAATGCAATGATTCCAACAACCACGTTTCCTGGAATAAACATATTTCGTGCTGGCTAATAAATGCTGCCCAATCCGGGGATTCTATTTTTGATTTCAGCCCAGCTATATTCCATGATAAGATTGACCTGGGTTTACCGAGATTAGATACAGTGTCATCATTATGCGATGGGAGTGCCGTTGCCTCCCCTACTTGGGCACGTATATCTATCATTCCTCAATGGGTCTCTTAGAGGGCAACATCAATAGGGCGATCAGAGCCTTGCAGGGATCCATGGGATTCTGGCGTACGTTGCCCCTGTCGGTCGCGGGCCGGGTGGCACTGCTGAAGATGGTGACGCTCCCCCGTTTATTGTATTTGTTCCGCACCCTGCCAATCTGGGTTCCAGCGGTGGTTTTTCGCAGACTCCGATCTCTCATGTCGGGGTTTATCTGGGGGTCGGGCAGGCGTCGCGTTGCTCTGACTACTTTGATGCGCCCTAGAGGGGATGGGGGGCTTGCGGCCCCGGATTTCGAATGGTATTACCTTGCGGCACAGTTGCAGTGGCGGCTCGGGAATTCCGGGGACCGGAGGGGCCACAGGGCCGGCTGGTTCCCAGGCATATTATCTCTTTTATAATCTTGGGCCAGAAGTTGGATCTCACTCAGCTCACACTTGAGGAGCGGACATTTCGTAGTTGTTGGCTTCGTTGCCACAGACGCTCGGGTGCCACTCGCCCGTATGCCCCTGAAATTCCACTGGGGATGTGAACGGCCCTCCCACATTGGGGTGATTGGTCGGCGCTGGCAACCTGGGTGGAACTGGGACTGCACGTTATCGGAGACCTTTACAATGACGGTGCGCTACTTACGTTCCAAGAGTTGCAAGACACTTATGATCTCCCGAGGGGATATTATTTGCTGCATGCCGCTCTGGTGGCCAGTATTTAGAAACACTGGAGGGAAGGGCTCACTGAGCCTCCGACGTCTGCGGGATGCCAATATGTGGTCATGGCGGCTGGTACGTTCAAGGCCGGCACTTGCCTCTATCGGAGGCTGTCGACCGCCACTCTGCGGCCCATGGATGGATTACGAACCAAATGGGAACACGACATTGGGCGACCGATACCTGAGGTGACCTGGCCACAGTTGGTCCACCGCGCCTGGACGGGCACTAGAAATGCCAGGTTCCAGATGGTCCAGTTCTTTACACTCCACCGCGCGTACTTGACGCCCGTCAAGATTTCACAATACTTTGCGGATGCATTGTCGCTGTGTCCGCGTTGCGGAACGGCCGAGGCTGACTTCGCCCATATGTTCTGGTCTTGTGCTGGGTTAACTGGATACTGGGGAGCGGTGCTGACTTGCCTGAATGCTGTCACAGACCGGCAGATAGCGTTAGATATTGGTACTTGCTTGTTATTATGGTTCCCTCACAGTCCCCGAACAAAGGTCACTAGCAAATTCTATGATTTGGGATTGATTTTGGCTAAACGGGAGATCACCATGCACTGGAAATCCAGCCAGAGCCCCAGCTACTTCCGTTGGAAGGCAACTCTCCAGCGCTGGGCGAGGGCTGAATCCATGCTTAGAATGCAGCAGGCTAGGCGACTAGACAATGACAGGGCGTTCGATGTAGCCAGAGCATGGGAGGCCTTAGTAGTGGCGCTTCAGCGCTCGGAGGACAATTCAAACGAGGGGGACGCAGTGTAGGGCTGGCGAGCGGGAGGGTGACCCGTTTCCAAGGGACACGTAGCAGGCGCCTCCACAGCGTGGAATGTGAAATGATGGTAGGCCCATTAGGACTAACTGTGTTTCCAAGCAACAAGGGAAGAAGAGTTAGTATTAATGTTATGTATATGTCAAAGTGGTCTAGGGCGCACTGACAGGGGAGGGAGGGGTGGAGGGTGGGTCCTTCGGGGGTTTGTTCTATAAAAGGCACAAAAGCAAGATGTAATTTCATTCTGGAATAGTGATGACTGAGCTATGCTATTTCCAATTATATTCTGCTTTTTGCATTTACTTGCCAATAAAAATTGTTTTTACAAAAAAAAAAATATGTCAAGGATGCCAGCTGGCAAACAATTAAGGGAGCCATTGGGGGCATCAGTGGTGTTGCAAAAACAATATTTTCCTGCATAGAGGTTGGACCATGCACTGGATTTACACCAATGCTTGGTTCACTACATACTGTATGGGCTTTCTCACTTAGTGGTCAATAATTAGAATCTAGCCCTGAGCTTGCCTTTATGCTGTCCCTAAAACCTGTTCCATTTTTAGCTAGCCAGTTCTGGGGGAGGGTGGGGTCTCATTTGGATCCTGGAATGGTCCTGAGAACAAGTTCTATATTCTAAATTTATTAGCTCTTCCACCATCTTGGAGCTTTGAAAGGTCAATTCAATGCAGTCAGATATATCCCCTTGAAAAGTGAGCCTCTCAGCTCTGAGGATATCATCTCTGATAACAGACCTGCAGCCCCTGACGTGCCTAATCCAGTGGGTTGCTTTATTAGTTAGGGATTCAATGGATTTGTGATCTCTGCCAGGACACAACTTAGGAGTGTTAACCATGTATACCTTTGTTGGTTTACTTCGGTAGGGATTGGTATGAGGGGGGTTCCTGCTCAGAGTAGTTGTTCTTATTTGTTGGTTACTACTTACAATTTTCTGGCCATGTGATCTAACTCTAACTGTAAAATCGCCACCCACATTCTCTGCATGGTTTAATGCTGTGTTTGAGGTCGCTTTGCCACAGGCAGGTCGGTCAGGTTTAGCATGTGATATGTGATACTCCCCTCCCTGTCCTAACCAACTCACTAAAAGGACCTATAGATAACGAAGGTCCTAGCGTGGTGTGGGTGTTATTGGCGGGCTTAGTTGGCTTCACCACCTGGGTTTTACTTGTATCAATAGGTTTCAGTGATACAGGGCCAGTTATACAATAGCCTGGATCCCTCCTAATGCTATTCACGACAGCAGTAAGCTGGTCAATTTTGGCTTGCATACCTTCTACCAAATTGCACAGATGCTTGACTACTTCAAAAATTGGGTTGCCATTTGATTCTGTTGGCAAAGTTGGCAAAGCGTTCTCATGAATTCCAGGCACGTGAAGTGCGCCTTCACTGCGAAGTGCATCTAACATGGGTACTTCGGGGCCATTTTTGGGGTGACTGCCTTCTATTTGAGCCAAAACGGCAAACCTATTGCTACAGGGCAAGGCAACAGACAATAGGGCAGTGTGCGGGAGAAGGAGGGGGTTGAGCTTGTTCTAAGTGGGATTCCCCCCTCACAAGAACCACAGATTTTTCCCCACCCTCTGTTTTAGTTTTACTCATAAACATTTCCGGAATAACAGCTCTACTCTGGTTTTGTCCCTTCCCTTCTTTACCGTGCATGGAACTCGCACCCGCTTGGACCCTCTCTATTGCTTTAGGAGAGATAGTAAGTAAGTCTTCACAGTCCTGGATCAACCCATCAATGCAGTCCATGACACAGTTTCCGGCCGCATGGGACAAACGTTTCTTGGGGGGCTTGACTTTTGGCTGCTTAGCTTTTTTTCCACCCTTAAGCTCCACACCCGGGGCATCGCTAGCATCCTCAGTTGTTTTCCTTTTCCCCATTATTCCGAAGGAAGCAGCTACAAGAACGAAACGTGGGTGCAGTTGAACACAAAATACCCTCCGATGGTAATGTAAAGGGGGGTGGCCCAGCCCTGCTTCCTCCTGCCCCTGACTACCACAGACGGCCCGCCCTTTGCCCGGGCTTAGCCCACGCGCGTCCCGCGGGGCGGGAGGTATTCCACAACTTTGTAGCGCCGTCGGGCGCAGGCTTCGTCGTTACAGTTGCACCTGTGAGTGCTGGGGCACCTGGGAGTTGGAGTTTTCCACCGTTTCCCTCACCGCTATGGAATGGCTGCTCTTACAACCCCCACAGCCGTTTCCCTCACGGCGGGAGCGTGTGCGGCAGTGACTGGCACACAGCAGCGTCCGGTAAGTTCAAATGCCCCCCAGAGCTTTCGGCGCTCCACAACGCTGTAGCGCCGTCGGGCGCAGGCTTTGTCGTCACGGGTGCGCCTGTGAGAGCTGGGGCACCTGGGAGTTGGAGTTTTCCGCCGTTTCCCTCGCGGCAATGGAATGGCTGCTCTTACAACCCCCACAGCCGTTTCCCTCACGGCGGGAGCATGTGTGGCAGTGACGGGCACACAGCAGCGTCCGGTAAGTTCAAAATCTATATATATAGCAGTCCAGCAAAAAGAGAAAAAACGGTAAAGGGTCATCAGGAGTCGTCGCGAGGGAAGAAGGAACGGAACAAAGTTCTGACAAAATGGCGGGTCCTGGTATAGATGGGGAGTGGACCATCTTCAAAAAAATGTCGGGATGCACAAAAGTCACCAAAGTCAAGAATCCAGAAGAACACAGAGAGCAGGATTCCATTGAGTAGGGACTGGCTGTTGAGATGGCCCAGAGTTATCACAAGGCATTATGTCCTCGGCAGGCGCCATTTGGAAGTCTGGCAGCGCCGATTCCAGTTTGACTCCGAGTTTGGGGGAGTTGGTATATAAACATTGCCCTGCATGTCTCCAGTTTTTTTGCCTGCCGCCGCCCCCAGATAGCTGTTTCAATGCCTTTCTGTGCGGTTTGCTCTTCTCCCCATGCTGTGCGGCGGTGAACAGTCACAATATCTAATTTTTAATATCGAAATGCCAAAATATTGAGTTTTAAATATCGAATGGACATAATATCGAGTTACAAAAATATAGTGGTGCAGCATATCGAAATTCCGATAAGAAATATCGATTTTTATCATCTAGAAGTTAGTAATATCGACAGTCATAATATTAAAAATTAAAAATGCATGTTTTTTTATTTACATTAATTATTTATTATTTTCAAGGTTAAGTATGTTTTACGTAATTATATTCATTATTTAACATTACTTTAAAGACATTTTAAAAATTCGATATTTTAACAAACTATTATTTACAACAATATTTTGGATTCGATATTTTTGTACTTACCTCTTTGTAGATCGGCAGTCGATATTCTGTCATTCTATATTTTTTCATCGATATTTTGGCAGGTTGATACTTTGCTCCTCGATAGTCTGTCAGTGATCCCTGTGCGGCATCAAGGGGAAATGGCAGCCACGCCTTCACCCATTTCGCACCTCGGTATTGTAGGTCGCCTTCACCGCAGGCACCGCTCACCAGTCCGCTGCGCCTGCATGCATCAACTTGGGGCACATACAGGAGCGGTGATCCACTCACTCCCCCCTAGCTCCGCTCAACTCATCTGTGACCTCACAATACAGACACACCGCTCGAGGCAGCCGAGTCTTTCTTATCTCCTTCAGGCGTTCTCGATGGCTTGTCCGTCCGCTCCCCTTCTCTCCACCTGCGGTCACGGAGTTCCTCAGCACCGCCGGTCTTATTCCAGGTGTTGGTCGGACCCAGGTCCTTCTCTCCTGCCGATCCCTCTGAGCAGGGTCCGGTCATTCTGAGATACGGCGGTCCTGCTTCACCTGCCGCCAACCTGCCTCCCAGCTCGCCCTCTCAAAAGATGGGCAAACTCCCCGTAATTAGGTCCAAAGGAATTCCAAAGCCGGGGAGCTCCTACCCGGCGCCCATCTTGCCCAGAGAAATACTAAGAGAATCTAAAGTTATTGAAAGACGGCGGTATAATTATTTAGTTTTTTTGCTAAAGTACCTTGCATTACAACAGTACACATTGAGACCGAAATCGAAACGCAAACCCACCTAGCTTGAAAATGCAATAATAGGCTGTTAAGGCAACCAGCAGTGTACTTGCTACATTTTATAGTTACCAGGAAAAGAGAATAAGTACTAACCGATGTCATGCGTTACTACTTTAGCACAGCTCTGTCATCAGCCAGGAAAACCTAACCACTTGTAACAAGCATTTGCAATGCAATAGGTCTTGCATGTACACGAGATTAAGCTATTTGCATTGTAAATGGCAATTTTATTTATGTTTTGCTTTCTAAAACATAAATAAAAGGCATTGTCATTTACAATGCCAATAGCTTAAACTTGCGTAAAAGCGAGACCTATTGTATTGTAAATGCTTGTTCACTATGGAAAGGCTATCTGTCCAATAGGATAGAATAGGGTTTAGTATGCCTGAACTCCGAATATAAAATGCATCTTTTCGTAAAGTTAATTTTTATATTTGGTGTTTGAAAATACCACTTTTAGAAAGTGGGTATTTTCTTGCTTAGCCAGACTATGTGCCTCAGCTGGTTTATGGATTGAATGTTTAGCTTTGGAGTGACCGGGGCTGGCTATTTGCATTCTCTTCAGACCACCCCTGGTAGGGTTGAGGTGTGTCCTGCCTTTCCTGGATGAGTCAGGGCTGGGCTGAATAGACCTGGCTGCATTAGACAATGCTGTCTCCACCTTCTGCCAGGAAACTGAGCTCGAAAGGACAGAACTGGTTTGGACTCTGCCAAGGAGAAGAGCTTGAAAAGCTGAAGGAGAAATACTGCCCTGTGCTGTGTGGGGTTTGCCTGCAGTGGTGGTTTCTGCCAAGGAGAGGACCAAGACGTTGCTGTGTGCTGTGTATCCTGCTTGAAGAAGATCTCCAAGGGCTTGATGTAGAGCGTACCTCCTGTTTTAAAGTCTCAGGAACACAGACTTCATTTCCTCTGTCCTCCTGCACCTGGAACTGCTGTTTCAGCTGCCACAGAGGGAAATAGCAACACCAACACTGATGAGCGACGCTGCGACCTGCAACAAAACATGAAGTGCATGACACCCCCCGACTTACACCACAGTCCCAACGCTGCTCTGTACTAACTTTGACGCCATCACTGAGGTCGCTGCCGGCACCGGAGCCGAAGGCATCGCTCATGCTGCTCACAATGCACTGCTCCTACTCGCACCGAAGCCCGACCTCACCAAAGCCGGTGCTTCATCATCACGGAGTCGATACTCTACGTGGGTGACCTCCCGACTCCATCGACCCTGCATCATCGTAAGGAACAGACGCCTCAACGCTACAGCGACGTCACCTCCCCAGCAGCAGTAAGGAACCAACACCTCACCTCCTATGCATCACTTCCCCCGTTGTTGTAAGGAACCAGCGCCAACTAAGCATCACCTCCCCGATGCTGTGCACTCTTTGTTTTTATCTTTTACCAAGATACTGTTCTTTGGGGTCCATGTGACTCCGAGTGAGACGCCATGCACCTCACAGTCGGTGCCGTACTTTGGGATTTTCAGCTATCACGTCGTCGCAAAAGACACAAGTGCAGCTATTTTTTGCTTCAAGCTTTATTTTTATAAGTAACTTATTTTTGATGGTATTTTGATATATGTATGATGGATTTTCGTTGTTTTAGTCTTGTTTTGTTTAGATAAAGATTTCCTATTTTTCTAAACTGGTGTGGTGCCTATTTGTAGTGTTTTCACTGTTACCATATGTGTGCACAAATGCTTTACACTCTGCCTCTGAGAAAAGCCTGTCTGCTCGGGCCAAGCTACCAAGGGGGTGATCAGGGGTTGTCTAAGGGCGTAACTCCCTTACCCTATCTAGAAGCAAGGGTCCGTACTTGGACTAACGTGCAAACCAGTGCCACTAGAGACCCTCATTTCTAACATTCCTTAAATGAAATGATCACCCCTAACCCCATTTCTGACAATTGCGACGTTAATACTGAATATGAAATGTTAGAAGATCTAGAACATTCTACTGTGTTTTCTTCTCATGAATAATATGATGGTACAACTAAATTTGTAAGGATGTTATCAACATTACAGTCATCCTTTCCTACACACAGCTTGTACACCTTGTGATGACTTTAACTTTACTCAATGAGATCATTGCCTTACAGCAAGGAATGGTAGTTCGAAAGAGTTTACACAACCTTTTCTGGTTTTGACACATTTGACCCAGCCTCATTTTATCATTGGCTTGCTCCACCACCTGCAAAGAAAAATGTAACTGACAGTAAACTGATATTCAGTTTTCTTTCATTCCCAGCTCTCTGTACTTGTGTTTGATTATTGGAGGGATATGGAAGATGTTAAATCTATCTGGGGGACTACGGATTGGCGGATTCATGGAATTGAGGATTTATTTAGGGCCTGCTTAATACCACAGCAGATGATTTTCATGAACAAAATGGTCCAACAGTCTACGTGTCCTGGGCTTGCCAAGATAAGACTTGAACACACCAAAGGTTCCCACACTTACACGATTTGACAACTGGCAGCAAATTACACCATATGATGAATACACTATTGATACTATGCTGCTCAAGAGTAGACATAACTCATCAGATCCCAATTGGAGGGGATGGTTAGTATGGCCACTAGACACTAACAAATGTCTAGACAGAGTCCTAGGTAACATTGGGGGATTTACTGCCAATAGGCCTGACATGCGTTATGTGCAAAGTGAACATTCAGGGATGGTAACAACTTACAGTGTAGGGAAGTTGTGCCTTGATTTGCTAAAAACATCAATACTGTCCCAGGTAAAACAGTATTTGTCCCTTTTATCTGATGACCTGGAAGTACAAGACTTTCTATTAGGTCCTTGGAAACCACGTCAAAAACTCTTCCTATACGCTGTCTATAACTAGATAGGGAAAATATCTCCACAAGAAGTTGCTGGAAGGTTACGTGAGATTGAGAGGGCCAACTTACAACAAGCGCTGGCAGTAGTAGACAACGGTATGAATAATTAATCATCTAGAATATATTCCATGGGTAACATTGTCTCATCTCCATTAGACATGCTTCAGCAAGGCTTCTCCATTACAACATGGGCAGTCCCAGCTTAGGTCTATTCTGTTGTTGAGCTGGACACTACAAGCAGTGCATTCTGGCCACACGCCATGGCGATATATTATTATAACAGATCTGTTTTCACCATGCCATCTTTCAGGACAACAGATAGCTATGGCACTGAAAGATGCTAAATACACAGTGTTACGCATTGGGAAACTAGAGAGATTGCCTTTTACCGTTGCAAAAATAGCATCCTCGGATTGGATAATCCATAGGTACATTACGCCAATCTCCACTTTTTATTTTCTGTACTGTCTACAACACCTTAAAGTGGGCAGGTATGAAGCGTTGGGTGAAGGGTTTATACGTGAGCAATGGGAACTTCCTTTCACGTTCCGTTGTAGGAATCAGGACACTGAAGTTTTTCTCTGCAGTTTGGACTGTGAGAAGGACATTTGGTTGCACGGGGCATGCAAAGCATCCGGGGCAAATCTTTCTTGCTTCTTAGAAGGGCCTCCGGCTTCCATGGTACGAAAGACTTTCATATTGCTCTAGAGTGGGAGTTACCTAATGTTGAACGATCAGTGTTGCTGTGGAATGAAGCCAGTGTTGCCTATCTGGTGACCATATCTTCCATTGTAACATGTTACACACAAGTCCTGTTTCTGCCTGCCCATGTACTTAGGGAGGATACACTGTGGCCTTCGATTAATCTTACCAACCTGTGCTTTGATGCCCTGAGCAAACTGAAAGACTATTGTTTCAGAAAGATGTGGCCTTAATTTTGGCTAAGGAGAAGCTTGATCTCCAGGTGGCACGTTCCTCTTCGGAGATACAGGCGCTTCTCTGCACGAACTTACCACGATATTTTGGGGAGCTGCTCCATTGCTTTTTTAATATGTCTTATATGACGAATTTGGGGTTTTTCAAGCACATAGGCTCTGGGTTGGTCAGTACATTCCAGATGGCGTTTGGAGTAATTCCATCCTTCATCCACTCCGTCCTTTTTAAGTATCTTTGGGAGACTTCCGCTAGTCCTGAATCTAGTTGCAGGTATACTGATTTTATAATCTTTGCTCCGCAGTGGATGTCCCACTTCAAGATCAAATGGAGTTGGCACTGCCTCACATCCTCTTGTGCTGTGAACATATGGTGATTTCTTTGGCATGCTTTTGCTTCAAGAACAGGATGAGCATTGTTTTCTGTCTTTCCAACCTGTATGGCTTCATTGCGTACAGCCTGTTTTCCGTTGTCTCTGGTGCACTTAAGAGTGTGCCCTGGACCAGTGCTTGGGATCGCAGTTGGGTGAACCTTGGAATATATATATAGGTGCTGGTGAACCCGCTTAAAGTCCCATTGGTACATATGCCGCTGCTCCTGACTGTGTTCCATGAGCTCCCCTAGGTTGCCGCCGCACCTAGTGGCTTGAATCTAAGCTCTGTGTCAAAGTAACATCAGGTGGTTGTGTTTTTTCCCCTCAGCGGCTGCTGTGGGAACTGGATGGGAGCATACCTGCTCTTTCTACTTGCTCCGAGGTCTTCATAGCTGGGAACAGCATTTTCATCTGCCACTCTGAACACGTAAACATCCGGCTTTCCGTGTGGTGGAAACTTTTTATCCGGCCTGTTTTTGCTTCCAAATTTGTTTCAAAATTGCCTTCATTTTAAGTGCTTTTATATTTTTATATGTTTAGGTTTCTTTATGCTTTGGGGCTCCAAATAGCATGAGTGTATTATTTTAAAGTGATTTTACTATATACAATTTTTGCATTTTCCTTTATATATGCTAATATATTATTAGTTTGCTTTTGATAGCTTCTCACACTGACATATGTATGAGTAGCGGATGTCATGTACACAAGTAAGGCCCGGTAAACATTAGTGCCATTCTTAAATATACACAATCTTTTTACTAAAATTGCCTTCTCTTTGCCACATTGATGTTTGATTCACATTTGCATTTGTGACGGCCGGACTAGTTCCATAGAAACACTGACCTACAGAACACTTTGTGAGAAGACTATTACATTGCCTTAGCATTCGGTGCAAGGCCTCTTGCATGCGTAATGCAAATGTGTTTACTATTGCATCCATATGGTGATACAGCTATCTGTAGAACACAAAAAATGGTTTCCTGATCACAATCTCGACCCGAGGCAAGGATGCCCTTTGCTATATATAGCCTTTTGTTTTCTATCATAATCAGAGGGGACACTTTGGCTGACTTTGAGGAGTCCCTGCATGCTGAAGCTTTCGCCTAGCAGCTGACTGACATCTCCGTGAGGGGTGTCCGGTTCATGACCAAGACAGGGTCATACACTCTTACCCACCGAGTAATCGGGTTAGATCATCCAGACGGGGGGTTTCTTGGCAGAGCATACAATCACACCCTAGACACGTGTGTTAGGGTTAGCATCGGAGGGGTACGCTCGATTGTTATAATCTTTTATATGTATGTGTATATAACGTGTCCCAACAAGATGGCGGAACTCTTTGTTTTATTCACAGTATTGACACGTATCTTTTGTCTGATTTGGTCTATTAATCATCGCACCCCATATCTTCAAGGCAAAACCTAAGTAACACATACCTAAAATCAGCCTTGGATCCTGCAGACACTGCCAGCAGGCACAATACTAAGGAAGACATGCTTGGCTCAGAGTGTTCGGATTCAAGCCAGAGTTACAACCCTCTATAATCAATATGCCCTTCACAGAAGACACCCTGTTCCGTCAAGCGGTCAATAAGTCTTTATAACCGCTAAAGTACAACGTAACAGCCAAAGCAATGGGGGCTCTACAATATTGAGGCTCATTTAGAAGGGGAGGAAATGCAACCCCTTTCACATCGGAGCAGCTACCACACGGCAGCTCACACCATTTTACACAGCAGACCACTTACCAACAGTGGCAACACGTCGCTAGGTAGCTCTTTTGTGCTAGTGGGCAAACACCCATAAGGAGGATGACCAACAGGCAAGTGACTTGCCCAATAATGCCTGCCCCCACCTATCACCGGTGGTGGGCAGAATAAGAAATTTCCCACAGGAGTGGGGAAAAAATCACCTTAGACAAATGGATTTTGAACGTGATACATCAAGGGTGCTGCATAGAACTAATCAAAGAACCACCTCAAATTCCCTCCTAACCAAATAAGATTTCATGGGGAATAGATCCTAGAACTAAGAAAAGAGGTGAAAGAACTCTTACAAAAGAATGCCATCGCCAGGGTACCAATAATGGAAACTATTCACCGTATTTCCCGGTCACAAAGCAATATCTAACTCGAAGAATAATCCTAGCCCTCAGATTCTTAAACCAATTAATTTATTCTCAACACTTCGAAATTACAGCACTCTTAAGGAGTTACACTACTCCTAAACAAAGGAAACCATATGGCAACCGTAGACCTAAAAGACGCCTATCTGAACACATCACAGTGAATGAAGGCAATAAAAATTATTTCATATTTATATTAGACAAGGTGAATACCAGTTTACACTGCTACCATGTGGGATAAAATCAGGACAAAGGGTCATCACAAAGTGCTTTGCAGCAGTTGAGGCACACCTAAGAATGTATACCCATACATATACAACTGGCTAGCAGAGGCAAAATCAAGACCAAAATGCCAAAAAAGGCATTCAAACTGTAAACACATTAGAACGTCTGGGTTTCTCATTAAACCACAAAAAGTCACCACCTCATCTGGAACGGGAAAAAGTGTTCCTGTAGAGACCCTAAATTCATGGACAGCCCGGGCTTCCTGGTCTCAAAAAAGGCAAAGGCAATCACAGAGCAAGTTCACCTATACCAGAAGGGACAGTGAGGTCAGTCACGAAACTAATGGGCCTAATGGCATCATGCATACATGCAAGACTGCACATGCGACTGTTCCAAGAATGGAGCTGCAGCAAATGGTCACAAGCGAACGGGAGTTGGGAGGATCTAGTGAGTGTCACACCAAGAGTACAGGAGAAAGCACAATGGTGGAAATCCAAGGACATGACCGTAACAGTCCATTCAAGACACCAATTCCAAAGGTGACAATCTAAATGGATGCTTCGGTTGGGGAGCTCACACAGGCAACCTGAAGGTTCGCGGACAATGAAACAATAGATAGGCATTAAAGCACAATAACTAGTTGGGGATGAAAATAGTTTTCCTAACCCTAAAGATATTCCAAACACACATCACAGGTCACACTGTACTGATACAGACAACATAACAATGGTGTTTTATCTCAACAAATAGGGAGGATTGAAATCAATTACCCTGAGCAAACTAGCCAAGGAGATATGGCAATGGGCAATACCAAGGGAGATCACACTTCAAACAGTCCACCTACCAGGAAAAGAAAACACAGAAGCAGACAGACTAAGCCGAAAAGAAAGCAGCTCCCACATATGGGAACAAAAACAACAGACACAGGAAACAATCTTCAGAACCTGAGGAGACCAGAAATAAACCTGTTCGCAACAGCAAAGAACGCAACATGCCAACACTTCGCTACCAGTCTTCCACACCACTGATCAGAGGGAATGCCTTGTCAAACTGGTTAGGCAAATTTGCTTATGCCTTTTCACATCCGCCACCGCCAGCCCGGAGGATGCGGATTCACCGCGGCGGTCCCTGACAACACCACCCGCCAGATTAGGATGGCGGTGTGATCAGCGGCGGATGGCAAGTCCGTCCGCTGCTGATCCGCGGGGTGTAGACCGCTATTTGGAGGCGGTGTCTGCAAGACACCGCCAGCCAAATTAGGAAGCGTGTGGAAACATGCTTTTCCGCTGCGGTTTTTTCCGCTGTGGAAAAGCATGTGGACCTTTGCTTCTGGGGGGCCCTTGCGGGCCCCCAGGGTGAAGGGAGGGTGGGGTTGCACATGGGGGGTACCTATGGTACCCCCCTGCATTTGCATGCACGAAGCGGCAGGCACCGCGCGGTGCCTGCCGCTTGGTGCATGCAAATGCAATGCATGCATTTTTAACCTTGCGGCGGGTGCTGCCTGGAGCAGCACCCACCACAATGTTAAAGATGCAGGATGTGACCGCCAGGATGGCGGTCACATCCTAATTGGCATGGAGGGAACGCTGCTGCCCTTGCGGACAGTCCCTTCACCTCTGGGGTGGCGGACGGACGCAAGTCCGTCCGCCATCCTAATCGACCACAGAGGTTGGTGGAAATTCAGTTGTTTGTTGAGGTGCGCCGGTCCTTCGTTGTGTAGTGCCTTGTAGGCGTGGGTGAGCAGATTGAACTGGCATCTCTTCACAAATGGTAGTCCGTGGAGTTTCCTGAGGTGAGGGGTGATATGTGTCTGTCTGGGGTGTTCGAGGATGAATCTGGTTACTGTGTTCCAGATAGTCTGGAGTTTCCTCATGAGTTGGACAGTGATTCCTACTTAAAGGGAGTTTCCGTAATAGAATCTGCTTTTGACAAACGCTTGCGCAAGTATTTGCCTGGTGTTGGTTGGGAGTCATCTGAAGACCTTCCTGAGCATTTGGAAGGTGAGGAAGTAGGCGGAGGAGACAGTGCTGACCTGCTTCTTCACTGATAGCTGGCTGTTGCGGATGATGTCGAGGTTGCGGGTGTGTTTTGTGGGTGTGGGGGTTTGGCCCAGTTCAGGGGGGCACTGTTGTTTATTCCAGAGGGTGTCTTTACCTTACCTGAAGAAGAGTACTTCTGTTGTGTTGAGAGTTGTTGTTCATCCAGACAGCCATGTCTTTCATGCAACTTTGGAACTTGCCCTTGATGGTCGTTGGGTCATTTGTCAGAGAGGATGAGTTGGGTGTTGTCGGCGTACCAGATGATGTTAAGTCCATGGCTCTTGACGAATTTGGCAAGGGGTGTCATGCATATGTTGAAGAGTGTTGGACTGAGGGATGAGTCTTGAGGTATACCGCAAGTGATGTTCTTAGGAAGCGAGGAGTAGAGTGGGAGGATGATCTTTTGCATACCTAAGGTGAGGTAGGATGACATCCATTTGAGGGCTGCTCCTTGGATTCCTATCTAGTGAAGTTTGTTGATACGGTGTCTAAAGTGGCTGAGATGTCAAGGAGGATGAGGGCTGCTGTTGCTCTGTTGTTTAGCAGCATTCGGATGTCATCCGTGGCTGCGACTAGAGCTATCTCTGTACTGTGATTTGCTCTGAAGCCGGATTGCGAGGGGTCAAGAAGGTTGTGGTTCTCAAGAGGTCTAGTGATGTTGATGGCTTTCTCGATGACTTTGGCTGAAAAGGGGAGCAGGGAGATTGGCATTTCCAGAGTGGGCGATTTGTGGAAGTCAGGGGATGTAGTCCCGTTTGCGCAGCTGCAACAGGAGTATGGAATGGCGCAGACCGAACATTTTAGATACCTCCAAATACGGCAAGCCATGCTTGCGGTACTCCCTAAAGGACAACCACTCCCTGAGTCGTCTCCGATTGAGGACCGAGTCCTAGATGGGGACCTCCTGGAGAAGGCCCTATCGCTCATTTATAGAAAACTGATCAATAACTTGCCGAATCCCTTGGTCCAGCTGCGTGCAAGATGGGACCATGACGTAGCCGGTCTTGGCGACGACAAATGGTTGGCGGTAGTGGCTTCTCCTCGTGAGGTGGCCATCTCCTCTAGGCTGCGCTTCGTGCAGCTCAAACTCCTACACAGGTCCTACCCGTCAGGCTCAGTGTTGGTCCGAATGGGTAATAGCTCCGATGGGGGTTGCTCTAGGCAATGTGGGCAAGAGGGCACCTTCATTCATACACTCTAGGAGTGCATGGTTATCCAGGGATATTTAGCGTGGGTCATCAGACTTATGGAGGAGGTTCTGGGGCAACGGATAGATGGTAACATAAAACTGCCCATACTAAATGTCTGGGGGCCGATTGACCTAACTGCTAAAGAGCGCTTGTGGGTAACCTTAGGGCTGATGATAGCGAAGCGAAATATTGTGAGATCGTGGAAGGACCAAGCGCCGCCAAACGCTAGAGAATGGAGCAAGGATATGGACTCTTGCATGGTCACAGAAAAAAACATATATGAAGCTAGGGGTTGCCCTAAAAAAAGGTCACATGTCTGGGGAGTATGGAACACCGACAGAGGAGCGATATGTGAACCCCCGTTGACAAGGGACGAAACTGTTACCTAATGTTTGAACACGCCAGAACTGGGAGAATCGTATTACTGTGTTTTTTCTCCTATACTGTACCCTCTCTGAATGTAACACTAATATCACTGTTAATTTACGTGGTTTTGAATATTCTTGTAAATTGTCTTACCTGTTTTCAATAAAAAGAATTATGAACAATATATATATATAGCACCATGTCTATAAGCCACTGGAAGCAGGATGCCTGCTGTTTGTAAATGTGACACTGTGAAATGGGAGAAAATGTAAATGATTTGTTTTTTTGGAATCCGTATAAATAAAGTTAACTTCAGTTTAATTTTCTTTCACTTCAAAGTGTTGCATCTACACACAGCAGGTATCTTGCTCCCAGGGACTGGTAGAGCACAGTGTCATACTAGTAAGTGAAAAATACAGCCATTTTTTTTAAAAATGGGGTACATTTTAAGTGCAGAAAAGTTTGAAACATTAACATTTTTCTGCAACTGTACCCCATTTTTTTTAAATGTTCTGTTTGTGTTATACATGTAACAGTGCCACATAAAGCAAAAGGCATGTCCGGTGCTAGAAGTACATACAACACAAGCTCTGTCACCCATACACATATATCACATTCATACGCACACATGTCCATACAGCCCTGCAGACCACGCTCTTACTGACACATGGCAGCCCTGCCACTGTATGTTCTACAAACCACAGTATCTGACTCTATGGACATTAGGCTTAAATTCAATGAACTGGGTGTGGGGGGCAGTCTGTTAACAATGCGTGAGTTGTTTGGCCTTCGGAAGCTCATGATTTTCACCTATCAGAAGTAGCTCTCACTAAAGAAATTGTTAGAGACCTCGGCTATAGATCTTCCACATTCATACCTAGAGATTCTGTGTGTAAAACGATGTTACTTTGAACTGCTAGTTGAGGTGATGGATGTGGTTTTGTTAGCCTGTTGCCCCTCTATCAAATCTGTTTATTGTAGACATTGCTCCCATTTTGTTTTTTGGTGCGCCAAGAAGAAATTTGCTCCTCCTCGAGGCACACATACCTGATTTGTTGTATGATGCACTTTCCTTTTTCCAGTAACCTAGCTCAGCGTATTCTCAGGTTGCAGGCTCTGCCTGATAACCCTTGTTTCATCATTTGTTCCCCAAACAAACTGGCCCTCCAAATTAAGGCTTATTTTCTGCCAAACTGTTACCTTGTTTTCATATGGGTTAATGCATCACTCAGACATTCTGTTTGCTTCCCTTTCCCACCAAAGTGACTGCACAATCTGGTAGAGACTTCTAGCCCCAGATTCCTTACCTTAGAATTGTCCCCAGGCGTCAGACTGGATGTGGAAATGTATTAGTGAGCAGTACACCTGCACACTGGTAGGTGGCGTCATTCAGCTGTGTGTGGCATGGGGGCGGCATCTGAACCAAAAGTGTCATACATGGTGCATATATAGGCTCCACCCCAGTGCACTGACGTCAGTTCTCTTCTTTCAGCAGAGGTCCAGAGAAGAGCTAACCCGAGTCACTTTTTGACTGGCCTTTTGTTGAAGATTTTTTGAGACATTGTCTTCTAGTATGGCAGTGATGTCTATGAGGAAAACTGGTGTTAAGCCCTGTGGCACCTGTCACCAGCAGATGTCAGTGACGGACTTGCACCTCGTCTGCCTTTGGTGTCTCGAGCGCGACTATGACACCAAGACCTTCGTCGATTGTCGTTGCCATGAACACCAAGGCCTTGAGAGAGTGCTCCCTCAATCTCCTTGCCGCTCGATGCTGCAAATGTCTCAATCCTTGTCGAGAGGAAGGTCCCGAGATTGGTCACGGAAACATCGATCTTCGTCGAAGTCATCTGGATATTCGGGTGAGAACAATAAAAAGAAGAAAAACTAAAAGACGTCGAGGACTTTGACTACGCTCCCGTCTTTCAAAGTCATCTGAAGAGACAAGGGATCATTTGCATTCTAGGCCTGGCTCTGCCGTTGAGCATGCGCCTGGGCCATCTCCATGCCTCCCAGAGTTTCCGGTACCTGGAGCATCTTCTACACTACTCCATACATTTTTATGAGACCCGCAGAGTTGGGAGGGGTACCAACTGGGTTTCTACCTGCGGGTTCGCCCCCGGCAACAGTCAGTCCCCTTGGATCCATGAGCAGATCCAGACTGATGATGGTCGAGCTATCTCCAACTTTCCCAGCACCAGTCTCACTGCCGATGTCCCCGGTGCCCACCACCATCCTCCGAAACGGAGCTGGATGAGCATCGTCTGATGCTGACTGGAGGCATTCCATCAAGGCCTGAGCCCTACTCCTACTTGGTTGGAGCCACTGGACCATTATAAATACCAGTCCCTAGACCCCAATGAGGACAACAGGTGTGAGGATTTGGCAGACACCAGTGGACTGGACACCTCCCCAGATACTGGCCTGGCCTGTATTGTAGCTATGGAGGAGGGAGACTTATTTACAGTGGTGGTCATGAGGGCGGCTGAGGTCCTGGACCTTCAGCTTCCACCTGTGGCTCCATGGCTGTCAAGAGGAATGTCTTGACTGAGGAGCTTCAACTGGGAGTCATCCCTTCCAAACCACTTCTCCCTTTCAAGGAAGCCCCCACAAACATTCTACTTAGGGCTTAGCTAAGCCCACAAAGGGGCTCTTGTGAATAGGACAGTGCCCGCAGCCATCTCCCTGCTCCACCCTAGATGTCTCTAACTTCCTCAAGCAACACCCACCTTGGAGAGCTCGGTGGTCAAGCCTCCACTTCCAAACTAAATCCTGTTGCATTCCCTACCACTCCACGGACAGTGCCTTTTGGGTCGATACTGTCACTGGTTCTAGGACTCTGTTGCGCATGTGCTGCCTACTGTCTCGGAGGAGGTCTGACCATACTCTCCTAAGCTATTGCTGATGGGAAGGACACAGCTACGTTCGCCATAGACTGTTGGCTGGATATGGTCGACTCCTCATCGGTGCCCGTTGGCGCCCAGCCAGCTTGAGATCCACTGGCTTTTCAGGGGCAGTCCAGGCCTTGCTCATGAACATGCCCTTTGATGACTCCCATCTTTTCTGAGACAAGGCTGACTTAGCGCCAGAGCACTTCAAGTACAGCAGAGCTATGGCCAGGCCCTTGGGCCTTGCCATTGCCCCTCGCCAACCTCATTTCACCTTTTGTAGCCACAGAAGGGGCTTCAAACCTCATCTCCACCCACCCAGTCACCACAGCACACAAGCTTCCTTGCCCTCAAGGGTCTGAGGACGCAGTATCCACAGACCCTGTGGTTCAAGTAGCTAGAGGTTGGGCCAGTCCACCACTCCCCGGCAGTCGCACCCTCCAAGCCTCTTTAGTTTGCCCTCCAACCAACATGGACACTCAGTGGGAGGCAGGATGCGCAATCACCTGCACCACTGAGGTCGATAACATCCGACTGCTAGGTTCTCCAGATTATATGAAGGGGGTACACCCTCACCTTTGTGACTACCCCCTCCCCTTCATGACTACCCCTCCACCCATGCACTTGAGCCAAGCTGACAGAGGACCATATCGCTTTAGTCAACCAGGAAGTGGCAGCTCTCTTGGCCAAGGGAGCCATGGAGAGGGTGCCGGCATCAGAAGTAGATTGTATACCTTCTAGTGCCCAAGAAGGATGGAGGCCTTCACCTTTTCTTCTCAATTTCTTTCTGAAAAAAGAGAATTTCAAAATGCTCACACTCGCTCAATCCTGTCTTCCCTGGACCCAGGAGACTGGATGGTAGTGTTGAACTTGCAGGACTACCACATCCCTGTCCTGCCTGCCCACAAAAGTTTCCTGCGGTTCACAATAGGTCACAAGCACTTTCAGGTTCACCGTGCTCCCCCTTGGTTTTACTAGTGCCCCTTGGTAATGGCAGTGGTTGCAGCTCATTTGTGGAGATCATGGGTGGCAGTCATCCCCTATCTCGACGACTGACTGTTGAAGGCGGGTACATCACAGGCAGTCGTCTCCCACCTCCAGACTACGGTGGACCTCCTGCACTCACTGGGGTTCACTATCAATGTGCCGAAGTCACACCTGACCCCTTCTCAGATGCTCCCTTTTGACGGATCTGTTCTGGACACCATGCAGTTTCTGGGTTATCATCTCGAACGGCGAGTCCCGGATATTCAGGCTATGAAACTGATGTTTCAGCCTCTATCCTGTATTTTGGTGAGACTCACTCTGAGGCTGCTGGGCCGCATGGCATCTTGCTTGTGACATTTGCCCGCTGGCATATGCAGTGGTACCTGAAGTTTCAGTGGGCGCAGCATCAGGGTAGTCTTGCCGACATAGTCCAGATCTCTGACGGCACTGTAAAAGATCTGCAGTGGTGGTTAAAAAAATGTGATTGGGTCAGCGGCAGATCCCTCTCCCTTCTCCTACCAGATCTGGCAGTAGTGACCGATGCGTCAATCCTGGGCTGGCCATTAGGGAGAGGTGGAGATCAGAGGCCACTGATTTCCGGAATAATCCGGATTCCACATCAACCTGTTGGAGCACTGAGCTATTCGACTGGCATTGAACGCCTTTCTACTGTCTATCAAGGGAAGGCTAGTGCAGGTGTTCATGGACAACACCACCTGCAGCCATGAATCACTGCGACAAACAGGGCAAGGTGGGGTCATGGACCCTCTGTTCAGAGGCCCTGCAACTCTGCATATGGCTGTAATGTCCGCGCATTTCCCTGGTGCTTCAACACCTGGCGCGATTTCTGAATGCTACAGCAGATACACTCAGACGAAAATGCCTATCAGATCACGAATAGCGAACCTTGGTTCGATCTATTCGCCACCACTGAGAACGTGCAGTGTCAGCAGTCCAAGGCGACCCTCGCTCTGAGACGCTTTATGTCTGAAGTGGAGCTCCGGCCCACTGTACACTATTCTGCCCATATACATCTGCCTGAATTTCTCACGAAGATCGGGAATGACAGGGCCTAAGTCATCCTTGTGATTCCGGACTGGGCTCGGAGAGTCTGGTATCCCGAGCTGTTGAGCATGGCCATCAGTCCTTAATCAGGTGGCCTCTTTGGGAGGATCTTCTTTCGCAACAGCAGGGGAGGGTCTTCTCCTGAACCAGTCAATGCTCCACCTTCATGCATGAAGATTGAGCGGCAACAGTTGACAGCTTTTGACCTTCCACCCAAAGTCTGTAATGTCATCTTGACAGCCAGGTATCCCTTCAACAAGAAGGTACAAGCCTGTCATTGGGGCCAGTTTGTAGCATGGTATGCAGAGAAACAGGTCGACCCCCTTTCTGCTCCCTTTTCCCAGGTCTTTCTATTTATCCTTTCTCTGCCCAACTGGGCACCGAGGATTTTTTTGGGCACCTTAAAAAGTCTATCATGGGGGTGCTAGAGGGCGCCAGGCAAGATGGCCGCACTCTAGTGCAGCTCCGCCCGGCTGATCTCCCATCCGCCCAAAATCAGCTGCATATCGGGCATCCAAGTTCCTGCACTGCCCTCCTGCATGGCAAGACACCCCTGCTGTACTTACGGGCCATTGGAGCGGCCGGAGAGCTCTGTATTGGGATATTTTGGCGGAAGCTGTTCCGATCACCTTGAGGCCAAGATGGCGGTCGATGAGGCGGCGAGTGGGGGCTGAGTTCCGGCCGGGGATCTGTGGTGACAAGAGTACACAGTGCAGCAGCCTCTACCCCCTGATACTGTGCCTCCGGCAGCTGCTGGTACCTACTTCTCCTGTGAGCTGCCTGCGGTGGTCCGACCTGGCCTATTGCTCCTGAACGACCCTGCGACTCGCTCCTGTTGCCGGCTGCCTGCGGATTGGCAGTGGTGTATCTATACCCGGCGAGGAATCGGGAGGATCCTGCGGAGCCCACCTGCGGTTCTTGTCTGCGGCTGTGGTGCATCATCAACACCTGTCGCAGGTTGTGGTAGGTGGAGGGCGGTCCAGTCCTTGGCCTGTGACCAGGGAGGTAGCACTGGGCCTGAGCTGTGGGCGGCAGCCTGCCGGTGTGCGTTTGTGGCACGCACAGACTTGGCCGCCTCGGGCTCTCTGCTGGCACTGGTCAAGTGGTGGAGAGAGACCTCCTGCTCGGTAACTCCCATATGCCATTATATCCTGGGGGTCCTTGGCTTTGTGGATTGGCCACTCCGCTTCTCGAGATGCTCCCCTGGCCTGCGACATCGCGACGGAGCCGCGTGAAGCTCGTTATTGAGCGGCTGGTGGGTGCGCGCTCCCTCTCCTCGCTGGGGTAAGCGGGAGATACCGGATCCGGCGCTTTTCTTCATGGGTCCTGGCTACAACCTCCTTCTGCGCTGAGTGCACCTGTATGGCCTGTGGGGAGGGACTGACTACTTGATCACATTTTGCCCCAGGAGTGGAGTACCTAGAGCTGCGGAGGCCCTACCACCCCTTGGTGCCGCTGTGGGAAGGAGGGTAGGCCCTGTGGTGACAATTAGCGGCCTGTAGTTGGGACCTAGCTCTGTGGCTACGCTACCCCCTTGCATGCCCCCGCTCCCTCAACCTACATGATTGGACCTGGCCTGGCTTTGTCTGAGGGAACACATGGGCTGAACACTGTTTGAGAGTGCCAGGGGAGCTCACTTTGTTCATACCTTGCTATTTACCCCATGCTCATTTTTTGGCAATCAGAGGCTCCAGGGAGAAGTTGATTTCTGGCAGGAGCACCACCGGAACAGTTACCGTTTAGCAGTCATTTTTGAGCCTCTGGACAGTGGGGAGGGGGGTGTCCATTACACGAGTACTAGTGTTTGCTGGGAGTCACATTTTTCACGATTTTCAGCACTGGCTTGGTCCTGATTGACGGCGTGTCTGGGAAGGCATATGTTCCCCGTATTGTAAGGAATGCCTGCTGTACTGTTTGAACTTTACATCACGCCTATTGCTGGGTATTGTGTCTGGAGGAAGCTGCTATACTGCTGGGGTGGTTGTTCAGTACCTGCAATCTCCGTCACTACCCATGGGTTAAGACGTACAAGTCACAGCCCGACCTCACATTTAAGGCGCGAAAATCAGGCAGAGTTCACCAAAAAGCGGCTTCTGATTTTGAGGCTGATGGACAGGGAGAGGGCCCGCCTAATCTGGAGTCTACGCTGATGGCAATGCAAAAGAGTCTCCAGGCTATTGAGGGTAGTATGTCTACTATAAATCATAGGCTGGACCATATGTCTTTGCAATTAGAAAAGCAGAATGCGGAAATGGGGGAAGTAGAACAGAGGGTCTCCAACAACGGAATATGGACTCAACAACGTTACTAGCAAGACCCTCAATATGGAAAAGGTCTTCGCCCTCATACAGGGCAAGAAAGAAGACTTGGAGGCCAGGTCTAGAAAGAATAACATCCAAATTATGGGCCTTTCCGAATCAACAAATACTGGCAAAATGGAGCACTTCATTGAGTCTCTCATTAAGGAAATATTTGACCCCAAGCAATTGTCCTCTATATTCGCAGTGGAGCGGGCCAATCGCTGTTTAGCAGCGCGACTGGTCCTTGGTGCTCTGCCTCGTCCAATCATTGCTCTGCTACTGAACTACCGGGACCGTGATGTCATCTTGCGGCTGGTCAGGGAGAAGGGCAACATAAGTCATCAGGGCAACACATTGTTCTTCTTCCCTGACTTTAATGTCGCAGTTTATCCGGTCCTAGGATGCTTGTTTCCAGTGCAGGGAGAACCTGGCTTGGCAGTTCGGGCTGGAATGTACCGGGTCAAGACTGATTTGCATATGGCTGGGTTCAAACTGGAACGGCATGGTGAGCCAAAAAACGATGGATTTAGGTCCAGATCTCTGTACTGGGGTGAATGTATGACATTGTTCTGCCTTCTGTCCATCAACTGTTGTTTTTGCATTTGTCACCCGAGTGGGAACGCAATGCCCAGACGTGGGTCCCGTGCTCTCCATGCCACTGTAATCAAGCTATCCTCGCTGAAGAGGGGTGAAACCCCAAAACAGGTCCTAGGATGCTTGTTTCCAGTCCAGGGAGGACCAGGCTTGGTAGTTTGGGCTGGACTGTACCCATGAGGCACAGGGACTGATTTGCATATGGCCGGGTTCAAACTGGAACGGCATGGTGAGCCAAAAAACGAAGGATTTAGGTCCAGATCTCTGTACTGGGGTGAATGTATGACATTGTTCTGCCTTCTGCCAATCAACTGTTGTTTTTGCATTTGTCACCCGAGTGGGAACGCAATGCCCAGACGTGGGTCCCGTGCTCTCCATGCCACTGGAATCAAGCTATCCTGGCTGAAGAGGGGTGAAACCCCGAAACTGGTCCTATGATGCTTGTTTCCAGTCCAGGGAGGACCTGGCTTGGCAGTTCGGGCTGGACTGTACCCATGAGGCACAGGGTCAAGACTGATTTGCATATGGCCGGGTTCAAACTGGAACATCATGGTGAGCAAAAAAACTATGGATTTAGGCCCAGATCTCTGTACTGGGGTGAATGTATGACATTGTTCTGCCTTCTGTCCATCAACTGTTGTTTTTGCATTTGTCACCCGAGTGGGAACGCAATGCCCAGACGTGGGTCCCGTGCTCTCCATGCCACTGGAATCAAGCTATCCTGGCTGAAGAGGGGTGAAACCCCAAAACCGGTCCTAGGATGCTTGTTTCCAGTCCAGGGAGGACCAGGCTTGGCAGTTTGGGCTGGACTGTACCCATGAGGCACAGGGACTGATTTGCATATGGCCGGGTTCAAACTGGAACGGCATGGTAAGCAAAAAAACGATGGATTTAGGCCCAGATCTCTGTACTGGGGTGAATGTATGACATTGTTTTGCATTCTTTCCATCAACTGTTGTTTTTGCGGCGAGTTTGGGGCAGTCAAAAAATTCTTTCAATCTGAAAACATACCCTACGCCATGTTGTATCCCACGTGCCTCCGTGTGGGAGCGGAGGAGAATTTCAAAATCTTCTCGACCCCTAAGGCGATGGAGAATGCGAAGAAATTGAAGAGACACCGGCGTGAGACCGAAACTGAACATGGAGAGGAGGACTGATGATGTTAAGGAAGTGTTGGGTTTGGGTTTGCTAAGTGAGCCCTAATGTTGATGGGCTTCATGGTCTGCGACAAGACTCTCTGTTCCCTGCTTCTACTTATATGCTCAGGACGAATGTTTCTATGTTATGTGCATAATAGATTGGATGCCTTAAGCTCAGTATTTGCTTTTGGATCGTAACACAGGTAATAGACCTGATCAGCCACCTACGAAGTGGGAGGACAGTAGCATTCTGACGCCCTCAGTATGGGAGTTCCCCACACATTGCTATTTGTTAGTTGTGTTTTCTGGGGTTTGATTAGTTTCGACAGGGATGGCTTTGGAAAGTTGGGGGTTCCGAAGTGGGTGGGGGGCTCAAGGTGGGGGGTGGTGCACTTGTGCAATATATTCTATGTAAGCCTGGAAGACATATTTTAGGGGTTGGATCTCACCTTGCTGTTGATTGGCTGGTCCGCATGCAACATGGGTGTAATGTACGCTGCCTCATCAGTCCAAAGAAAAAACGTACTGTGTTAGCGCCTCTGGATAGGTGGAATGTTCAAGTGGCCTTACTACAGGAGATGCACCTTACTTCGCTAACTGAGAAAAATGTAGGTACCCGATGGGCAGAAGTTAGAATGACATCTTCAAACTCACCCTATTCCCCGGGGGTGATGACTCTTGTAAGGAAGACATGAGAAAGTACGGGTGACCCAATATACCCTTGTAGGCTTGGGCAGTAACAGTAAAAGGTAAAAGGTGTCTACAAGGGATTTCGTTTATCCAATGATTCAACTTATTTTTTGGCATAAGTTATTGAGTATGTTGTCACCAGTCTAACTCAAGCGTGTCCACAGGACAACTACAATACATCGACATCAATCGAGGGAAAGTAAAAGAACACACGGAAAATCCTAGTTATATAAAAATATATAGTATTTTATATTTCAGAAATCAATTCAAGGGGAAAGAAACAAATGATTTGATCACAAACAAAAATGTTATGAACAGATGTATGGAGCAAAGCAGTTCATCACAAACATCAACTCCTTTAAATAATACAAGGGCAACTCAAACCAATAAATGTTAGAAAGGAGCTCTTGAGAACATAAATGTCTTTGGGAGATGATGAAAAGGTCGACGTTTCGGTCTTTGTTGCAGATGTCTATAAGACCATCATCAGGCCAGATAAATAATGCAGAGGAAGCCCCTTAGATAAATGGCGATGGAAGGCAAATTTATTCGATTCAGGTACTTATTGGTGATGAAACATGGCTGAGCAAATCTGCAAGTTTCAAGGCGGCAATGTTAATTAATTCAGGCCGTCAATTCAGCTACAATAGAGAGTGATTCTTGTAGGGTAAGGTCGTCCGTCTTAATTCACGGCTCAAGCGTCACACCAACAGCAGTCCGATAACTTCCCCGTTGCCGGACTGCTGTTGGTGTGACGCTCGAGCAGTGAATTAAGACGGAAAAAGCGCCGACGCACGTTTCGGAAAGTACCAAGGACGTCATAAAAATTCCTTCATCATGGCGCATATGTTATGCTTCGAAAATGATTTGTGACCCAGGATTGGTCATCATAGAATTGAAATGTAAGAAAAGTGTGAACAGCAAAGCTGGAGAGACTGTCTGTGGGGGAAGAATATCTAAGAAGATATAAACGTGTTAAAAACAGCATAAATTGCGGTCAACCATTGAGCAAGACCGACGCAAAAAACATTTATACATACATACAAAGTGAGGAACAATAAAGAAAAACATAGTGTCAAAAAAGATATCATATAAACAACTCATTCATCAAACAACCATACCATATACCCCAAATCGCTGTCTCAGAATCAGAAAGAGGTGTGTTATCCGACACCAATATCATGCAATGCACACCTTCGGGGTCTGGGGCGACAAAGCTCTTCCTTAATTCGAAGTCCAAGAAAATCAATATCTCCTGATAACCAGCAGTACCTACATAGATATAGCCAGACAGAAAAGTATATGAAAAGAATGAGTCATCTCAAGGCAATGGGACTCTAGGATATCAGCCGTAAGACTTATAGGGCGTCTAGAGGCTGCCCCAATATATTATATTGGGGCAGGGAGGGCTGCATTAAGTGAATGCTTTCCAGACACACAAGGTGCTCCATGCATTTCCCAGTTCAAACCGGTTGCTGGGGCACTCAGCCCCAGCTCTGGCGCGAAACTGGACAAAGGGAAAGGGGTGTAACCACCCCCTCCCCAGTTCCACCCATAGGAGGGACCTTAGAGTTAGTCCAACCCCTAAACTTGCTATAAGTATAGAACCCCAGTCCCTAGGACTTTAGATTACCCTGGACAAAACTCTGCAATATATGTCCTGGACCTTCGACATTCCATTTCGACTGGAAGAAGGAAGAAATCTCCCTTGTGGTCAAAGAGTGACCACCCTGTTCAAACAGGCACCAACAGCATCTTTGCCAGTCTGCATTTTCAAATCTCCCGCCGGACCCTGAAGAATCTGCGACACAGGACATGGACTTCCAGACATCTCTGACCCGACCTTCGCTCCCAGCAAAGCTGAGACCCTTGGCAGACATGAGAGACGTGAGACCGGAACTCCTGGACATCCTGCATTTTGCTACCTGCATCGACTTCCCGAGATATCCCAAAGTTGTGCATTGGGGTGCTTGAATCCCCAGCCCAGAGCACCTTTTGCACCGAAGCTCAGAGGCCCACACTCCACGAGTGCCCCGTGGGCCCGCTTTGTGCATTTCAGCTCGATGCGTCTACGCGGTTCCTAGTCCATTGGCTAGGGAGCCCCCAAGAAGACCAATCCTTGAATTACTTTGCTTTCCTGGTTGCTCCCGGCTTGCTCCAACTTCTCCCCAAAAGAGAAGTTCCTCAGACCTTGCTGGTCTGCACCAAAGCCAATCTCGACATCTTGCGTGGATTGCGTTTGTCAAGGCTTGTTGGGTCCAATCCGGATACCGACACCGCAGTCAACTAGATCCTTTGTCGGACAGCTCGAATCCAGCTCCTGTTCGTCGTCATCGCCTCCTAGTCCTCCTAGCTGAAGAGACAAACTTCACCTTTTCACCTAAAATCACCCAACATCTGGTGGCATCTTCCTATCGCTGCCCTGGTCACTGGCTAGTGGCCCAGACTCTGTCTCCTCTGCTTTCAGGTTCTTCACATCACCGATCCACCCTTGGATCCACCCAGACACTTTTCCTTTGGTCGCCTGCAGCACTTCTTCGCAGCTCTCCATTGGAATCGACGACGAAACCTGAGACGAAAACACACCTATGCACCCGGCTTCCCTGGGTGAGGTAACACGAGTACTCCGGTGCTCCCATGGGTATTGACTCTCCAAGTGCCCTAGTCTAAAAGGTTTCCAGCGCAGTTCACCTCCTTGTACCCTTTATCTTTAAAATTGTAGCTTGTTCGTTTCCCATACAAAGTCAATGGTAACCCGTGGCTGTGTTTAGACTGCACGCGTCTCCCTTGGGCCTCCTGCATCCCAACCCTTGGTTGGTCCTAGAAGCCCCAGCGATTCCCCAGGCCCTAGGCCTGCTTTCTATTCCTCACGTGATTCTTATACCACTATTTTAGTATATCGTTTGTGAGACCCCTAGGGCAAAACGTATACTGTGCAACTTATCGTATGCTAATTAAGTTCCTTGTATTGTACTTTTACCTCTGACCTCATAAAGAGTGCAGAGGGGTTGTGTTTAGAATATATATTTGATATATACCTTGTGTGGTGTGCTTTCATTTGGTACTCAAGAGATAATAAATGGTAAAACAACTTGCTTAACTCATCTCCAAGTCTTAGCCTGTAGGCTGCTCTCCACAGCTACCACTAGGTTATCTTTCTATAAGGTTGACTTTATAACCTACCATCAATAAGGGTCGATTGGACTGGTGCAAGGTGGCCACTAGAATAGTGGACATCATATAGCAGGCCAACTTCTCACATTGGTGTGCAGCAGATGGGAAAAGAGCTTGCACTTGTTTTACCAAATAATCTTGAGAATATCATTTGAAAAATCACATTAAGGTACCTGTAGGTACATATAAATCAAGACTTTTAATACATACGTTCTACTGAACTTAGCAGGTGTAGGTGGTAAGGGCTTAGCACACCCTGACTACAACTTCTAGAGAGGTTCTAGTAGGTAACAAGTAGTGTAGGTAGGTGCACACACCACACCTCACTAGTCATGGCTTTAAGGGCAGGAGCTAGTGCCTCTCTGCCAGATGTCAGCAAAGAGCAGACATCTAAATATGACACATTCACTTTCCAAGAATTGAGAAGATTGTGTGCTATAAGAAAATTAAAGCAAGGACAGAGTCCCACCACCCAATGCCTGATAGATATCTTAGTGGCAGATGACTTAGCAAAAGCATCAGATCCAGATACTCAGAGTAATAGGGATGGGGCTGTCCATCATCAGAAGAGGATCCTAGTGGGGCTCCCCACCAGGACTCTGAAGATGATGATGATAAAGACGAGAATGTGGTTTCTGAACCCAATCTGGAAGACACAGGGCTACCTGGAGATGGCCACAGTGGGCCTTCCTTTATCCCCCCAAGTAGGCCTACTGGTGTACCTAGAAGACAGATCTCTCTCAGGAGAATCTTACCATTCTGTTACATCAATAGGGTCCTCTGCCTCATCTCACAGGAGGAGAACATCCCCTGAGAGAAGAGAGCATGAAGCTAGAATGAGAGAAGTCAAGCTTATGATCAAGAGGCAAGAAGTTGCCCTTGAAAAAGAGACCCTAGCTCTTGAGGGAGAAAATTAGCAGGGCTAGGGCCCTCTGGCGGCAGCAGAATCCCTAGTGGTAGGGATAGGTCGTATGATCATAGAAACCTAAGCAAGATTGTCCTTCCCTACCAGAGTGGGGATGACATCCACAAATGGATAACTTCTTTGGAGAGGGCCTGCAAAGTACAGCAGGTATCCTAGAGTCAGTGTGCAGCGATCTTGTGGCTCTCCTTTGCAGACGAAGGTAGAGACAAGCTCCTCACTGTCAGAGAAGAGGGTGCTGACAATTACAATGTCCTGAAGAGTGATCTAATAGATGGGTTTCGCCTAACCACTGAGCAGTATAGGTTGCTGTTCAGAGACACCCAGAAGAGACAGACTCAGGATTGGACAGACTTTGAAGATTGTGCTACTAAGGCTCTGGGAGGCTGGTTACTGGGCAGTAAAATAAGTGACTATACAGGATTGTATAACCTTATAATGAGAGAACAGATTCTTAATAATTGTCAGAACCAGTTATTGCATCAGCACCTGGTTGACTCTGATTTGACCTCTCCACAAGAATTGGGTAAGAGGGCCGACAAATGGGTCAGAACCAGGGTGAAGCAGAAGGGACAGAACCAAGGTGGTGAGCAGAAGAAGCAAGACCAAAAGGGTGGGGAGAAAGCAAAAGACCAGAAGTCTTCTCAAGGTCCCCAAAAAGCTTCTAATGATGGGGTCCCCAACAATCCAAAAAGAAAGAAGGTCCAAAGAAACCCTGGTGCAAGATTTGTAAAGTTAATTCTCACTGGACCAGTGATTGCACCAAAAAGGAGACAGCTCCAGCCTCCATTGCGCCTAAGGCAACTGTTCCCCCTAGTTCAGCTCCAAGTGGTGGTTCTCAACCGAAGGGTGTAGTAGGGTTAACCCAGGGAACTGAGATGGATTCTGGCCTAGTCAGAGTACCAACTCAAATTGTTTTGATCTGTGATGGAGGCATGGATATGTCCTTCCCATTGAGTCCGAATAACTTGGGCAAGTACAGACAAACTCCTTTAGTCAATGAGAAAGAGGCTCAGGCCTACAGGGGCTAGTGTCACAATAGTGATACCTGACTTTGTGAACCCTGGACAGATCATACTAGGTGAAACCTACCTAGTGACCAATGCTAGCAATGTCACTACCCCACATAGTATGGCAGTTGTTAATCTCTCCTGGGGAGGGGTAACTGGCCTTAAGAAGGTTGTTGTTAGTTCAGACCTCCCTGAGGAATGTTTGCTTGGCAATGACCTAGAGACTTCAGCCTGGTCTGAAGTGGAGTTTAGGACACATGCAGAAATGTTAGGTATCTCAGCACATGTTCTTGCAGTGACTAGGTCACAGGTCAAAAATTGCAACACTGAACAGGCACTGGATTCTGGAATAATGGACCTGTTGCCTACCAGGAAAAGGAGCAATAGGGTTAAGGCTGTGCCTTCCCCCCTGCCACAGGATGGGTATCAGCCTTCTGAGGAAGCTGATTGTGAGTCTGAAGAAGGAACTGTCCTAGAAGAGCTTGAACCTGATCAGGTTGAGTTTCTTGGGACAGGGGGACCTTCCAGGGCAGATCTGAGGCAGGCGCAGTTGGACTGCCCTTCTCTTGAACTCCACAGACAGCAAGCTACTGCTGAGGCTGCAAGGAATGCTAGTGCAACCCATAAAGTATATTGGGATGAAGGGCTCTTGTATTCAGAGGCTAGAGACCCCAAGCCTGGTGCTTCCAGGAGGTTGGTCACACCTTTGGCATTCAGGGGCTTCCTTTTGACACTAGCCCATGATATTCCCTTAGCAGGACATCTTGGCCAGAACAAGACTTGGGACAGGCTTGTCCCTCACTTTCACTGGCCCCACGTGTCAGAAGACACAAAGGAGTTTTGTCACTCCTGTGTAACCTGCCAAGCCAGTGGCAAAGCAGGTGCCACTACAAAGGCCCCCCTTATACCACTACCTGTGGTGGGGGTTCCCTTTGAAAAAGTTGGGATAGACATGAATCCCCAAACAGCCTCTGGGCACATGTTTATTCTGGTGGTAGTGGATCATGCCACCAGATACCCAGAAGCTATACCACTTAGGACCAGTACAGAACCTGTTGTGGCCAGAGACCTCTTGGGAGTTTTCTCAAGAGTGGGTTTCCCTAAGTAGGTTGTATCAGACAGAGGTGCAAACTTTATGTCTAGTTACTTGATTGCAATGTGGAAGGAGTGTGGAGTGAACTACAAATTCACCACACCCTCTCACCCACAATGCAATGGTCTAGTTGAAAGGTTCAACAAGACCTTAAAGGGTATGATCAAGGGTCTCCCAGAAAAGCTCAGGCGGAGATGGGATATCCTGCTACCCTGCCTTTTATTTGCATACAGGGAGGTTAATTCACTAGCGCAGAAATTGGCAGCGCCTCGCAGTCAGGCTTACATTACCAAGTTAGTGGACGAGGCAGGTGAGGCGCACTTCGGTAACTCTGATATCAGTGGGGTGGTCTTAGATTTCTACTCATTTATATGGGGAACGTGTTCAGCCATCTCCTTCTGAGATAAATGGTTAACTTGATGATGTCGCATTGGGCTGGCTATCCCTCAATCAACTGGAGTATCTCACATTGCGATTTGACGTGGAAGACGTCAAACAGGCAATTGTGTCCCTTCCAACTTTGCAGGTGACTATTCGGGCCTTCCTGGTGAGTTCAATAAGGCTTGTGCCGATGATCTGGCACCGCAGCTGTTGGAGGTCTTTGCGGAGACGTATGATTCTGGCAAGCTGCCTCCATCCCCTACGGAAGCCTTAATTGTAATGCTCTTGAAGAACGATAAAGTGGTGAATGCCTGTAATTCCTATCAACCCCTCTCACAATTATTATTATTATAGATGCCAACATTTTGTCAAAAATGATCGCCACTAGGCTCCAGCCCCTGGTCCCCAAATTGGTCCTTCCGGACCAGTCAGGCTTTGTACCTTCTAGATCCATGACACACAACCTCCGCACTATTTGTTCTTCTTTGCACTATTTCGACCGGGATTTTCAGGTGGTGGCTGTGCTGCTTGATGCAGCGAAGGCATTTGACTCCCTCCAATGGGAGTACATATTTACCATCTTGCTGTGCATGGGCATACCTCTGTTCTTCCTAAAATGGGTACACCTCCTATATGATGCACCGGTGGCGCGAGTCCAGGTCAATGGCTGGGTCTCTGAAGCATTTCCCATCAGACGCGGCACTCGACTGGGATGCCTGCTGTTGCCAATGCTTTTTGCGTTGGCATTGGAGCCGTTGGCCTGTAAGTTGCGGCAGTGTCACGCCACAGCGGCGCTGCGGTTCCGTCAGCGACCCGTAATGGTGTCCTTATATGCTGACGATATGATATATGTGCGCAAGCATGCCACATATTTGCCGGAACTATTGAGAGAATATGTCCAGTTTGAGCTCTTTTCGGGGCTGGCCATTAACCGGGGCTAAATCCACTGTGTTCCCTCCGATGGCCGGCACTCAGAAGATCAAGATGGACTTTCCCTTGCAATAGTCAAATGACCCAGTGAAATATTTGGGCATATGGCTACATAGAGACCCTGCAGTGGTCATCTCCGCTAATTACGGTTGTGCCATTGATAAGATCATGGACTAAGCTACACAATGGGCTAAGCTACCTCTCTCACTTGCGGATCGCATTGAGATAATCAAAATGACATTTCTGCCCAAGCTGTTATACTTGTTTATAAACATCCCTATCTGATTGATTGTTACGCTCTTTTGTACGTTGCAGTCGATCCTGCTCGCGTCCACTTGAGGGGGTGGAAAACCCCGGCGCAGCTGGAAGGTCATGACACTGCTATTTGAGTTTGGTGGCTTTGAGGCCCCCGATTTCCGTTTACATTATTTATGTGCTCAGGCGCAACAGGCGCACTTCTGCTACTTTCCACAGAGGTTTCAGCCACACACGACAATCGAGGCAGACTTGATCCTTCCTGTACCCCTGGCTGCAGCTACCCTGATTGGTGGGGGAGGTAGGGGGTGGACCATGGGGTGAAATTAGCCCGGTCCATTGTACAGCATGGGAGTGGCATGCACTAGCTAAAAGAGCGGGGGTGGACTATCTATATGCCCCCAAACTGAAAATTGCGGCACATCTGGCTATATTGGCTACACGAGAACAAACTGCCTTGCAAGCGCTGGGTAAGGTAGGGATCAAATGTCTAGGAGATATGTACAATGCCAGTTTCGGGCACTTTTGATTTTGTAGAGCCGTCATGGTGCAGGCCTAATGCTGGGATTTCCCTATGTACGGGTGCGACAAGCAATCCGTGATATTTACCCAGAATTCCCGTTTTACCGAGCACTGCAGGCGGTGCTGGCGGGGGAGGAACGAGGGGGCCTGATCACGAAGTTATACACCGCCTGTCTTAGGAAGACTGAGCTAGCGGAGTCCCCATCGTATATCAGATGGGCGGCGGTAGTGGGTACCTCTATGGCACTGGTTGAATGGAAATTCTGTTGTGAATTGACAGGATGGCTAAAGGCGAATGGTAATCTCCGAATCATCCATTTCAAATATTTGCACTAACTCTATTATACCCCTCTTCAGCTACGACGTTTTGGGCTTAGAGAAAGTGCGCACTGTGTGCGTTGTGGACCTGATGATGCAGATTTCCTACACCAAGCCCGGCACTGCGCAGGAATCACTGAATTTTGGACGAGGGTACCGCAAGTGCTTACGGCAGTTGTAATGGAACCTGTTGTGTGTCTGTTGGGGTGGGTTCATAAGCTTAAACCTTGTAACAGGAGATTGGTTGCCATCTCCACATTGTTTGCTAAACGAGCGGTTGCGCAGAGATGGGGGGCTAAAGCTGTTCCCACAGTGAAACAGTGGATCCGTGACTTGTTGTACTGTAGAGACCAGTTGGGCACCTATGCGGAGGAACTGCCGGAGGCATCTCACCCCAAGGATTTCTGGGCTCCCCTTACAGGGTATTTACTAAGCAGGCCAGCCCTATGTTAAGTTACTGTACACAATGCTAGGTTGTATGTGGAGGGCGAAGAGACTGTTAAAACTTATGGCGCATGTCATTTTGAAAGGCTATTCAGAACTTATGCTATGTGAAGTGCCGTGGAGGGGAGGAGGGTGATGGGAGGAGGGTTTGTCTATGTTGGATTGTGTTTTATAACAGGAAAACGCCTTGTATTGATATCCTTTGTTGGGTGAAATGATACCGAAATACTACACCTCGTGTTGGGGTGACCTCTATTGTGCTGCTTACAAGTAGATCAATAAAGATATATATATATATATATATTTAAAGTCTATCATTCTGCCATTTCAGCATTTCTGCGGCTGCCAGATCAAGCAAAGCTTTTCAAGTTCCCTATTGTAAATAGGTTTCGGAAAGGTCTCCAACACATGTTCCCTCCTTCACTCTGCGTAACGTTTCAGTGAGACCTGAATTTAGTTTTGACATTTCTGATGTGCACTCCTTTTAAACCACTTGACAACTGTCCCATCAGGCTCCTTTCTATCAAGATAGCCTTTCTAATTGCATAAGCACCTGCCCGCAGGGTAGTGAGCTCTAGGCTTTATTATCGAAGCCTTTGTACCTCAACATCATTCCCGACAAGCTGGTGCTTTGCTGCCTTCCTTCCGAAATTGATCACTCTCTTTCATGTAGACCAGTCCATCACTCTGCCTACCTTTTACGCTCTGCCTCTTCCCTCAAAGGAAAATAAATTACTCCACTGGATGTACCCAAAAAGAACGTTGTTGTTTCACATTGACTGCAAAAAAGAGTTCCAGAAGGACGTACATCTCTTTATGGGATATGTTGGAGCCTGGAAAGGGAAGGGAAGGCAGTGCAGAAATGGAGCATCTCTCAAATCATGCTCTATATCAAAATGTGCTATGCAATAGCCAATGTGCTCATTCCATTAGAGCCAAGGCTGCAACCTCTGTGTTAGCACACACAGTTCAGGTCGTAGATATATGCCAGGCAGAAGTGAGCATCTCTGCACATGTTTTCCAAGCATTACTGCCTGGACAGTCAGGTCCGTAGGGACGGGCACTTTGCCTGCTCGGTCCTGCAGGACTTTCTAGTGTGAAATAATTTCGCAGCCCATCCTTTGGAGAGGTATTGCTTGTGTATCTGTTCTTTTTTTAAAGTTTAGAATGCTTTATTGAGATGAAATACTAAGTAGAACATCAGTATACATTGTACAAGCAGAGGTCAAAAAGTAACATTACTAGAAAAAGGAATAACAAATTGGGACTATAATAGAAAATATGCATTTAAAACTAATTTGAACCTTCTGAACCTATACTTAGACATGTGTGATTTAGTATTTGAGAAGGAGGGGAGAGGGAAAGAAAGAAGGAATAAAGAAAGCAGGGGGAGAAAGGAGAGATAATGGGAATAAGTGGGAGCAAGATAAAAATGTAGAGATAACGATAAGAAAGAAAAAGAAAGTATTAGCAAAAGAGAAAAAAAAGTTGTCAAAAAGGGTCATGGCAAAATACATACAAGATTAATCACACTCGTAACCTGGAAAGAAATGTGGTAAGTGGTAACCAAAGCAAGTCCTTTTTGATCAGTAGGCATGTGGAGGTGGCATATGCATGATCTAGTCTGTGATGATGACAACAGGTTCCACCAAGCTTGATACGAGATTTTGGTAGTATCCTTCCAATTGGAGGTGATAATCTGAAAAGTAATAGCTATAAACAAATCGATAAATTTACCCACACTTCCTTGGGCACTCCATGTGGAAGAGGAACTGCCCAGAAAAACGTGTACAATATCAAAGGGAACACTAGTAGATAAAATGTCATTCAACTTCTTCCAAATAAGTAACCAAAAATTCTTGACCAAAGGGCAGAAAAAAACATATGGCGTTAAGTCACTATTACCATGGGAACAAGACCAGCATTGCGAATCATCCATTAATCTGAACTTTTGGAGGTCTGTGGGGGTAAGGAAGAGCCTATTATAAAAATAGTAAAGAGTCTGCGTAGTGCTCGCAGATCGTGAAGAGGTATGAATTTTTGTCCAAATGGAGCCTCAGGTTTGAAGTGAGAATTCATGTGCCAGATCTTGTTCCCAAAGGAGTTCAATACTGGATTTGGCTCTAGGAACAGAGGGATGAGATAATATCTTATATATATGAGAGGCTTTGAGCAGAGTTGAAAAATCTAGTGAGAGGGTGGATGTCTGATTGTAAGAAGCTAATGAAGAGTTTTGGTATTGGAAGTGAATGATAGATGATCTAAGGTGAGGATACTGGAGAGCATGTAAAGGAGATATATCATATTTATCTTGGATCACCGTAAAATCCATAAGAGACCCATTGATCATCAAGTGATCCAATACGATAATGCCTTTATCAGTCCATTCTTTCCAACCCTTTAAGTGTTTGTTATACCAGACAGGGGTAAGCATAAAGTTATTGGAATGAGAGGAGTGAGCTTTAAACAAAGAGGTAGCAACTGCTGCTGAGTGTGGGCGATGAGAAACGTCTAGGGGGCTGGGATAGTCGGGTGGCCACAGCAAGGGAGAATGGTGCGTATTTGGATTGTTCCAAAGAACTCCAGGCCGTTAAAGGTGTATGTGAGGAGTCAGATAAAGTCCAAACTTGTTTCAGGGTAAATGCAAAATGATAGCGCCTAATGTAAGGAAAATTAATCCCTCTGAGTTCCTTGGGTTGCTGAAGTCGAGTGAGTGAGATCCTAGTTTTACAGTTATTCCATAAAAATCAGTGTGGGAGCGATTGATGGTATTAAAAAAGGAGAGTGGGAAAGTGATGGGGAAGCATAGAAAGAGAAAAATTGATGATCGGGAGTAGCATCATTTTAATTGTAGCAAGTCTACCCTACCAGGACAAGAATAGTGGAGACCAACTATCTAGGAGAGCAGATAGTTTTTTCAGTATGTCAGTAAGATTAATTTTAATAGTTTCTTTTATACTATTGGTGTAAAGGATGCCTAAGCATTTTTTTTTCTTTTTTCCCAAGACCTTTATTGCACAGTTCAAAGTGACACAGCATAGAGCCTACAACCCCGAGGGCCGGCTGCGGTACATACAGGCACTTAGTAAGATTCCCTGAGCAACACAGCCATTCAGCCGACAACCCGGAGGTTCGACGGCGTGGTAGCTAGGTGTGCACAGAATAGTCAAAACCGTGTATAGGATAGTCCAGAGGTCTATGGTATTTTCATTGTAAACACACATAACAAATCAAAACAGAGGAAACATGTATATTGCAGTCAGCATTCATCGCCACAGAGCACGCACGGCACGGTAGCAACCATTTCCACACTCACCGAGGGATGACCTGCCTGGTCATAGCCATATCTGTCGTCGGGGAGGTACATAAGTCGCCCCTATAGGTATTCCATCGCCCCCACTTCTTATCCCAGACTCCGGGACAACCCCTAGTTTTGTAAACTGATTTTTCTGACAACATGCACACATCCATTGCAGCCACCCACCGAATCAGGAGTGGCTTGCGTGGTGAACCCCACTTCATGGCTATCTCACGCTTTATGAGAAGGAAGCTGAGGTTCACCCAGCGCTGTTCTATCGCTGTTAGGTCTGTGGGGTACCATATAGTAAGAAGCGCGCATTTGGGAGACAGAGGGACCGGTTTCCCGAGGGCATCAGTCATTTTCAGGGCAGCGCGGTTCCAAAGGTCTTGGATTGCCGGGCATTCCCACAGGATATGATAGAAAGTGCCCGTAGAGCCACATTGACGGAGGCAAAGGTCAGATGGACGTCGGCCTATTTTGGCTAAGAGGGGACCCGACATGTAAGTCCTGTGTAGTATTTTCAATTGTATCAAGCGAAATCTATGATTAATGGCTGACTCTCGCGGGGACATTAATGCTGACTGCCATTCCGCATCCTCCATATTGCCAATGTCAGTCTGCCACTTGGCCCGGAGGAGGTGAAAAGAATTTGGCATGTTGTTGCACAATTTACGGTATGTGCAAGAAATCGCCTTAGCTTGAAGGGGTTCGGACCAGAGTCTATCCTCGAGGGGTGAGGACTGTGGAAGGGAGGCGAGGTCTGGGATGTTGGTGAGTATGGCGTGTTTAATTTGGAGGTAGCGGAAGGTCTCAGAAGTCGCCAGGTTGTATGTGTTTTGGAGGTCTTTGAATGTCAGTAGTGTGCCCTTGTGGAGTAAGTCGCCAATAGTGGATATGCCTATTGTGTCCCATTTATCAAAGCCACTATAATGACAAAGGGTGCCTAGTCTGTACGAGATCCAGAGTGGGGTGGATAGCGTGAAGGTGTTAGCCCACCCGAGCCGCTTGTTTGCGCGGTGCCATATGGATAGCGTGTGGGACATTGGGCCTATATAACGAGTACGGGAGTGTTTGCCGTATAGAGCTTCGAGGTAACCGCCACAGCTTGTCTGGTATTTCTCCAGGTGGAAGGCAGGGTTTGTAGGTGTGCTGTAGATCCATGAATTGGTGGCGACCAATTGGGTTGCCCAATAGTAGAGACGGATGTTAGGGAGGGCGATACCCCCGTCATACCATCCTTGCGTAAGAGAGATGAGGGCAATGCGGGGGGAGCCACCATCCCACAGAAGGAGGCGAAGGTCGCCTTCGATCAAATTAAAGTAGGAGTCTGGTATCGGAAACGGACAGTTTTGTAGAGCATAGAGGAACCGAGGGAGCGCAAGCATTTTAAATAGGGCGGCTCTGCCGAGGAGAGAAAGAGGAAGCGACCTCCAATATGAGACGTCTGTATGGAGTTTCTGGAGTGGGCCTTTAAGGTTGCGGTCATGGAACAGGTGGGGGTCCGGGGTGACAAAAATCCCCAAATATTTAAAACCATCTTGGGCAATTTCGACTGAGTAGCCTCTCGGGAGAGGGGGGGGACCATGAAGAACATATAGTACTGATTTCAACCAGTTAATGGAGAAGCCCGAGTATTTGCCAAAGTTAGTAATCACGTGCAGCAGACTGTTAAGGGAGGACCTGTGGGAGGAGAGGTATACTAGGATGTAGTCTGCGTATAGCGAAATCTTATCGACTATGTCAGCACTCCATCGGAGGCCTCGGATAGAATTATTGGTTCTAATCCAATGAGCTAGGAGTTCCAGAGTGAGGGTGAACAACAAAGGGGACAGCGGGCACCCCTGCCTTGTACCTCTGTGAAGGGGAAAGCGCCTGGATGTATGACCGTTTACATAGACCTGCCCCCAGAGATCGGTGTAGAGTAGCCGAACCCACCGTATAAATTTAGGGCCAAAACCAAAACGAGGGAGTACTTCAAAGAGGTAGGACCATTCGATAGAATCGAAGGCAAGTGTAGCGTCTAGGGAAAGGATAACTGCATCTTCCCGGAGGTGTGGTATCCTACTCATGACATTATGGACACGGTGGAGATTGAGCGCAGTGTTGCGACCTGGGAGGAAGCCCGACTGATCTTCGTGTATCAGGGCGGGGAGAACGGTCATGAGTCTAGTGGCTAGGAGCGTGGCAAGGACCTTTACTTCAGCGTTAATGAGAGAGATAGGTCGGTGAGAGCTGCAGTCAGCAGCTGGCTTATTAGGCTTACGGATAACCACGATCGAGGCCAATCGCTGGTCTTGCGGCAAACAGCCTACGTCGCAGCTGTCCTCGAACATCGCTTTGAGATGCGGAAGGATCTCGCTCGCCATGCCCTTCAGGAACTCAATAGGGACGCCATTGGGGCCCATTGCCTTGCCGGAGTTAACAGAGAATAAGGCACTTCGAACTTCCTCCGTTGTGAGGTCACCCGCGAGCTCCTGCATCTCGGACTCAGAGAGAGTGGGGAGACTCATTTCGGCTAAGAGTAATTTGGATTCCTCCTCACCATAGTGGGCTCTGGCGGTATAGATCCCCTCCAAGTGGGTGGCAAAGCCTCTGCTATATCGCTCGGGTCTGTGACAATAGAGCGGTCTGGAAGGGTTAATTCCGGGATCCAACGGGAGCCTTGCTCTCGTTTCTCAAGCCAGGCAATCATCTAACCCGCTCTGTCCCCCAGCTCATACACCCGTTGGCGGGTTTTGAGGAGTTTGGCTTGCGCTTTTTCAAGGGCCAGTGCCCTATACTCTATTTGTTTCGCTTGCAGGTGGGCCGATATCTCGTCTGTGGGGTGCGCGTTGTGGAGGGATTCCAGGTTAAGCAAGTCTGCTTCTATATGTAACAATTGTTCATTTTGTTTACGGAGGTAACCGTTCTTAAGGGCTAGCGCTGAACCTTTGATTACTGCTTTGTATGCCTGCCATATTGTTGTGGCCGAAGGTACAGACCCCACATTTTCGGCGAAGTAGTACTCGGTGTGTGCAAGCAGGCTATCGTGTATGTCAGGGATTTTTAAGAGCCAGGGCGCGATTATAATGGGACCGCGCACCCTCGGACGGTGATGTGTTAATTGTATCGTGAGGGGGGAGTGGTCGGAGATCCCTCTGGGGAGCCCCTCCGGATGGCGGAAGAATTGTAAATCAGTAGTGGGTGAGAATAAATAGTCTATACGAGAGCTGCTATTGTGATTGTTGGAGTAGTGCGTATAGTAGGACGTGTGAGGGTGAGAGCGGCGCCAAAGGTCCTCGAGCCCCATCAAGTGTGCAAAGTTAGATAGGTCTGAACAGGACTTGTGTGAGGGACGGTGGGGGTGTCTGTCTACGGCATCGTTCATTGTCATATTGAAATCCCCCCCAATGAGCAGGGGTCCCTGTGGAAGATCGAGCATTAGGTGTTGTACGGCCTGGAGTGCAGCCATACCTAGAGCTGAAGGGATGTAGACTGAAACAATATTCAGTGGTTTGCCTTCCCAGGTGGCCTCTATCGCTGCATACCGACCGAGGGGATCAGCCCGCGTTTTTGTGCATGTCAGCGCCACACTCTTACGCACCAGAATACCGGTGCCCCTAGATCCGGAGGTGAAACCGGCATGCACAAGCAATTTATAGCCGCCTCGGTTCAGCGCATGGCATGCATTACCCATGAGATGCGTCTTCTGAAGGTGGACCAGGTCTGGAGAGCAGCGTTTAAGATATTGCATTACCACCCCCCTTTTTATCTTATTGCCAAGACCATTAACGTTCCACGTCATAATGGTCAGGGACGTTATAGATGAGGGCATCATGGCGGTCTAAACAAGTGAGAATGTGCACGGATGAACAGTGTGTGGTGGATAGGATATCGACCAGAGACAGGAGTTCCAGGGGAGTGGGTCACCCTAGAGTCTGTTAGGGGCCCAGCAGGGCCGAAGTGTGAGTAATAGGTAGACCGTGATGGTGTAAGGTAGCATAGAAGCGAGTCCAACTGCGAAAACTCGCCGGTAGTAGCATGTGGGGTCGCGGCGCGTCGCGCTCTACGATCCAGAATCCTCTGCAATGAATAAGCAAGAACAAGAACAGAGACCATAGGAGTCTCGACTTCAACTTCGCAACATTTCCCATCCCTCCCAGTCCCTCCCCCCTGCTGTTACCCCCCAACAACCCCCCACCCTGCGTCCCTGCCCGCGGACTTAGAACTATCCACTCCCGAACTAGGCAGAGTGCCTGTCGCCCCCCCGAACATTAGAGAGGAGTGTGGAGAGCCAAGGGTGCCCTCATCGGCCAATAGTAGGATGAAGTTATCTAGTGCAAGTAAACAACTACCATAAACAAAAGCATTCACATGGTAGAAGTCATTGATAAGATTTAGACGGGAGCTGGCCTGTGCCCGGGGTCTCATGGTGACTAGTGTGAGCGGAGGTACCACACCAGAGAGCGCCGCTCAGTCTATCATTGAGCATTCAGCAAACCACTTGATAGGGGGAAGCAATATATATAGAACCAGTTCCGAAGACTGCAGGCTCACCGACCAGTACTCCACAGCACCTGCGGAACGACCCCCAGGGCCAAGCGCCCTCCCTCATTGTGGGCTCCGAGAGGGTGACCCCCTCACAAGCAGGAGGAGTTCAACAGCGATATGACTAGGTCAAGCAACAACAACGGGTATGGGGACCCAGTGGAGGAAAAACCATAAAGGATACATAGAAGTCAGAACGTGGATGAGGTAGGAAGTGGATTGTTCTTCAGGCCAGTGAGATTCTGAGGAAGATGGTCTGATTCATACCGTCTGTCTGATAGCGGAGTCAGACCGCCAAAGTGGAGAGCATAGCAGCGCGTAGAGGAGCGGCTGCACTGTTCAATCCAATTTGAGTTGTTCGGCGTTACTCTTCCTGCACATTGTCCGCGAACAGGTCTTGACTTTCCGGTGGCGCCTCTTCGTTGGAGCCATCAGAGGACCCCCTGTGCTGGTGATGAGCGGAGTTCGATTGTCTCCATCCCTCGAGCCAGTCCCAGACATCAGCAGGAGATTCGAAAAACCAGGTCTTACCCTCCGCCGCAACGCGGAGTTTTGCGGGGAATAACATAGCGTACTTGATGGATTGTGCCCGGAGTGCCTTCTTCACTTCAAGGAAGCTGCGTCGTCGGGCCTGCACCTTCACGGTGAAATCTGGAAAGATCATGATGTGTGCATAGTCTATTCGCAAAGGTGGTCCCGCACGCGCTGTTTGGAGGATGACATCTCGGTCTCGGAAGTTGAAGACACGGGCCACTATGCCTAAGCATTTAATGCTCTTGGGGTTCCACTTAAACCCTGTATCTTGAAAAACATGAGATAAGCAATGTTTGTTCAGTGGCATCACCTCAGATTTGTCAAGATTAAGTTTATAACCAGAGACTAGAGAATATTCCTTTAGCAAGGAGAAACATGTAGGCAAAGAGGCATTGGGGTTAGAGAGGTACAATAAAACGTCATCCGCATAAGCAGTAAGGTTAATATCTGTGTGTTTAAATTGAAAACCTGTGTAGTGTGGGGAGCTATGAATTTTTTCAAAAAAAGGTTCTAGGGTGAGAATAAATAAAGGAGGGGATAAGGGGCATCCTTGTCTGGTTCCTCTGTGAAGTGAAAGTATTTGGATTGACAACCGTTAACCCAAATGGAAGTAGAGGGTGCGGACTATAGGAGCTGGATGTGTCTGAGAATGGGACGTCTGAAGCCGTGCCATTTCAAAGCTCCAAAGATTTAATCACAATTTACCCTGTGGAATGCTTTTTCAGCATCCAATGCAATTGTAGCAATCGGTGAGTTCATCTTGGAGGCTAAATGAATGATATTGAGAAGAGTCCGAGAATCATCTGTAATGGACCGTCCTTTAACAAACCCTGATTGATATATATTAGTTAGGCCCGGGATTATAAAATTAATACAAAGGGCTAATAGTTTGGCAAAAATCTTACAGTCCGTATTAATTAAGGAAATGGGTCTGTAGTTTTTGCACAAAGAGGGATCTTTTTCAGGAATCGGACACAGCATCCCTTGAGTAAAGGAACCCTGAGAAGCACCGGAGGCTAAGAAATGATTTATGAGGGTTAACAACTGAGGAACTAAGAATTGTTTGAAATAAAGATAAAAATGTACAGTAAAACCATCTGGACCGGGTGTTTTGTCCTTGGGGAGCTGAATAATAGAATTCATGATTCGTGTTCTAATGTAGGACTATCAAGAGATGTGAGGTTCACGTGATTATCAGAGGATTTAGGAATGGTTTGAAAGAAAGAATCAATTTGATCAGTAGTAGGAATTAATTCCGGAGTGTAGAGAGAGGTATAGTATTCGGTAAAACATTTGAGGATTTTAGTATCTGTAATATGTTGAACTCCTTTGCTATCTGTAATGGCAACGATCTTGGATTTTTGTTTTTTAATTTTGAGGTAATTGGCCAGGGATTTGCCAGCTTTGTTCCGGCCACCGTACATTTTTGCATTGAATTTAAGAAGATTGTTGCAGGCATTATCCCAGGATTGTTTGTTATATTGCATTTTAGCCTTAAGAGATTAGATAAAATATTCAGACAGTTCGTGGTAAAGTAAGCATGCTCTAGGGCTTTAATTTGTTTTAAAATTAGTGTAGCCGCTGTAAGTGACTTCTTTTTTTTCCGGGAGACAAAGTCTATTATAAATCCTCTAGCCGTAGGTTTAAAAGCATCCCAGATAAGGTGGAATTGTGAGACAGAGGAAAGATTATTATTAAAAAACTCCTGCATAAACTGTGTGAATTGTTCAACAAATTGAGTGTCCAACAAAAGGGCATTATTAAAATGCCCTCTGCGTGAGGTAGGTGGATGTGAGGGATACTCCATATCTAATATGATAGGGGCGTGATCAGAGATGAGAATAGAGCCAATCTCAGCATTCGTCATAAATTGAAGAGATGATTGGGTGAGAAAATTGTAGTCAATTCGGGATTGGGATCTATGAACTGGAGAAAAAAAGGAAAATTCCAGGACATCAGGATGGGACATTCTTCACACATCCACCAACCCTCTAGCTGTGACCATTTTGTGAAAAATCTTCTGCATAGTATTAGGGATATATTTTTTTAGGGATTTACAATCTAAAAAAGGGTCCATAAGTTGATTGCAATCACCACCCAAAATCAGGGTTTCAGAGGCATGAGAAGAAAGAGCAGAAAAGTAATTCCAAAATACTAAATCAATACCATTGGGACCATATACGTAATAAAGAATGGAGTATCATTAACTTTAATATTTGGTAAAAGCCATCTACCATTGATATCTTTGACCTCGTTTTGCTCAAACTGTTAATTATTTATGAAATAATATTACAACACCATTTTTGTTAATGACTGCTGGGGAAAAGGAAACATCTCCAACCCATAGTTTACTTAAAGAAGACAAATCCTGTTCTTTGAGATGCGTTTCTTGCAATAACGCTACCTGGCATTTCAATTTGGCAAGGTGGGATAAAATACGTTGCTTTTAATTGGGTTACGAATCCCCTTAACATTCCAAGAAATAATGCGCAAACCACTCATCGAACAAACTTATTGCAGAGTAAACATTTAAAAATATTAAACTTAGAAAAAATATAAAAAGTGAAATGCAAAAGGCTAAGTATCATTAAACAGTGGAAATCATGAGTGGAAATAAAACTGAAAAGAGAATACATAATCCATTTACAATAGAAAGTATGAAAAGAAAGACAGAGGCATAGGTCAGGTAAATTATACATAACGGAAAATAATGTGTCCTGTAGTTTGAAAAAGAAAACTGTAGGTCAGGCACACATAGATTTAATTGCTCAGCCAATTCCTAAATGGCGCCCATATTTTCAAGCCCCTCTCACGCCTCCTCCTACCGCCTCTTAAAAACACAGCGGATTCCAAATTATGGAGAGCTAGAATCCTTGCTCTCCAATTCACAAAGGTAGGGGGAACCGGATTAATTCATTCAGAAGTTATGCACAATCGGATTAACGACATTGCAATGCACAGAATGGCGGATTTGTGGGATGATCTATCAATTTCAATTTCGGAGCCCGTTATTACTAACTCGGAGGAGAGTACCACCGGGATCTTTAGAGAACTGTTAATAAATGCTTGGACATCTTGAAGGAATACGTCTAATTTGACACAAGAAAAGAACATGTGTACATCATTGGCTGCCGGTAGGCCACATCTTGGACAGCCCTGAACCCCACTACCTCCCCATTTAGATATTTTGGCGGGAGTATAGTACAGATCAAACAGGGCCATATAGCTTTGGGAGTGTAAGCTCCCAGAGATTAAAACCGAGTTAGAAAGGTCCAGTGCCAAGGTAATATCTATACCGACCTTGCTGAATTTAACGTCTAATTTTATATTCTGAGAGGAAAGATCATCGGAAAGGCTCGATAATAGGTTTTGATAAAGGGCCCCGATTCGAGCCTTCCTCAGGATCAAATCCATGAGTGTGTTTTTAACAAGCGCGGTAGGGGAATTGTGAAGAAGTTTGTCTATATAGCTGCGTATCTGTAGGTATTTAAAGAATTAATTTGTGTCCAAACCAAACGTATCTTTTAGAAATAAAAAAGAAGCTATATTGCCCTCATAAACTAGGTCCCCCAAAGTAAAAATACCATGGGATTTCCACCTGATTGTAACCAAATCTTGGAAAATAGAGGGTAGTAGCTTAGCAGCAGCCAAAGGTGTGTAAAAGTTAATATTGGGAATTAGCCATTTCCAACGCACCTTCCTCCAGACTGAATGTATTGCTAAAATAACCTTAAACTTAGTTTTTTTTTGTAATAACTGGGTTCTAAATCCGACAAAAGAATCCCCTTAGCCTCCTCCCCTAAGCCAATCTCAAAAATAGGACTACATGATGGTGGGAGTGAGGCTCTCAGATCAAAGAGTGGCTGAGCTAGATGTTGAAGTAGAGCAGCCCAATTATACAACAGCAAATTAGGGACTGACCGCCCGCCCGCCCCTGCCCAATGGCAAGTGCATCCATTTAGCAGCCCTGCGTGGAAGGCGGTAACTCCACAAAAACCTGTTACAACATCTTTCTGCTCTACTAAGACTAGACTGAGCAAATTCCAAAGGGATGGTCCTAAAAATATACAAAAATGTTAGCAAAATCAACATTTTTAATACATTCCTCCTACCAAATAAAGACAGATGTAAGGTATCCAACCTACGCAGAGTGGAATTAACTGTATCTATAATAGGTAGAATGTTCATTTCAGGTAGGTGCTCTACCGCAGCCGTAATTTTGACCCCCAAATAAGTTGTGCTTTGGACAACTGGTGCATCCGAAGGACCCATAGTAGACGATTGGATAACCTGAGTTTTCTGAACATTAAGGCCTAGATGTATCATCGTTCCTATTTGCGATTTCTTAATAGCGATTTTTACCGAATCGCTATTTAGAAATCGCAAAATGAGATGTATGTTTAAAATCGCTATTTTTTTGCGATTCCTTATTATTCTTTATTTGCGAATTCGCAAGTTGCGAATTCGCAAATAAGGAATAATTTCCCATTCATTCCTATGGGCCAGGAGGCCCATAGGAATGATTGCGAAATAATTCTCAAATTGCGAATTCGCAATTTGCTAATCACAATTTGAGAATTATTTCAAGGGTGCAGGGGTGTCTCATGGACACCCTGCTGCACCCCTGAAACTTACATGTGTGTGCATATGGCGCACATACATGCCCTATGGGCATGTATGTGTGTCACATGCCACCTTCAAAATTGCTAAATTGTGAATTTTGAAAGGTATTTGCAAATTAACACCAACCTCAAGTTCGTGTTAATTTGCGATTTCTTAACCAGAATTCGCAATTTGAAAAAGCTTCATACATGGCATTTAAGGAATCGCAAAATTGCGATTCCTTAAATGCTTAAGCAAAATAAGGAATCGCAATTGTTTTGCGATTCCTTATTTTGCTAATTTCTCATACATCTCAAAAGATGCAAAATGTCCGTTTGCGATTCATTAAGGCCGAAATTCTGCGAATTTCGGCCTTAACGAATCGCAAAAGGCTTGATACATCTAGGCCTAAGTTTATACCCTGAAAGTAGGCCAAAACGTTCCGCCAAGTTCTTAATGGCCGAACGCCAGAACTTTAAATTCGAACAAATTGACCATAACAGGTAGAATAAGTGGATAAGTGACTGGGTTTGGCAATCCTAACAGTACGTATGAGGGAAAGCGCAGGATCTCTGTATCAAAGTGTGCATCGACCTTGTCCAGAATTTGTTTCCAGTACCCTTGAAAATGGACGCAATCCCAAAGCAAGTGTACCAGTGTGCCTATCTGGCCACAACCTCGCCAGCACATCGCCTCTCTAGAATGATCCATCGCATGCAGCCACTCAGGAGTGTAGTACCAGTAGGTTGCAACCTTAGTGAATGTGTCTGTAAGGCCCATGTGATACGCAGAGTGTCGTGCTCTATGAAACACGCCCTCCCATTCCTTATGGCTGAGCACCCTCCCCAGTTTTCTCTCCCAGCGCGGCTTCCCTGCGCTATAAACATGAGTGTACTTAGTTTGTAACATCTTGTATAAGTCTGAGATGAGTTTTTTGTCCGATGTGCATGTGATCAACCAGTGCTCGTATGGTAGCATCCGCCTATCAGCCGTAGAACGGACACACCTGTAGGTATCGAAGTCTCTCCGATTCCGGCAGTCCATACTCCTGTCAGAAAAGAGGAAAGGATATGACATCCTCCTCAGCATACAAGTGGAAGAGGAACCAACACCCAGCTGGCCTCCATCTCGCGTAGGCCACTGAATCCATTCCCGGGGTGAAGTTAGGGTTATCCATTAAGGGTGTGAGTGGGGACAGGAAGGTGGTAAGCTCATGTTTGGCATTGATGCGGTCCCAGACTTCCATGGGAACCCTGGTGATATGCGAGGCATATAAATTGGGGGGGGGGTCTGTGCTGCCTGCGAAGGAAGGGAATCTCCTGAAGCAGACGGTCCGCCACCGCCTGATCTTGAAAAAGCCAATGCTTTTCGGACTCCCATCTGCTCCGCTCCACAAGAAGGCGCAGTTGGGCTGCCTGAAAGTAGAGGAATAAATCAGGGAGGCCAATCCTCCCTCTCTCAACAAAGCAATGGTTAATCAAGGTGATTTAAATTGTTCATCAGTATTGGCATCTCGGTTGTTGTTTTGAGTTCAGCTTCCAGCCGTTCTCGTTCATCCAGCCTGGAAACTGACACCAGGAGCTTCTAAATCTGTGTGAATATTGTTTGCAAGTATTAGGATGATCTGTGTATAATTGGCACAGGAAAATACGCTAGAGACAACGCTTTTGATCAGGACTGCCAGAAGGATTATATAAATATTAGTGTTGGGCTCAAAGCAGACCCCTGTGGTACTCCATGGCCAGAGTCATGGGTTCGGAGGAGAAGGAAGAACGCCAAATAGTGTGGGTCCTGTTAGCAAGGACGTTGGCATTCCAGCAGTAGTCCCTGGACCCCAATCTCCTGGAATCTGTGAATCAAAGTCAAATGGGCAATGGTGTTGAATACTGCCGACAGATCAAGAAAAATAAGGGCAACAGTTCCACCATCATCCAAAATCGATTTTACATGATTAGATACCGTAAGAAGGGTGGATTCGGGGCTGTGACCTGCACGGAATAGAGAAGGATGAATGATGTTACTGCACCTTAAGTACTGACACAATTTCTGGTTGATCTGTCTTTCTAGCATCTTAACTGAGGCTGGAAGCATTGAAGTAGGACAGTAATTATCAAAGATTGAAGGGTCTGAATCAGGCTTTTTAAGAGTGGAATAACCTGAGTTTGCTTCCAATCAGCAGAAATAGTCACGTTGGAAATAGAGGTGTTAAGAATATTGTTTAAAATCCACACAACCAGAATAGCTGGAGGACAAGGGTCTAGAGGGGTTCCTGATTTGGCAGTAATGATAAGCTCAGACGTATCCTGTAGCAGCGTATTCAAGCTAGAAGGAGTCTGTTGAGATAAATTAGAGGACAGTAGCTCAGATTGGCCATTGTAAGAAGACTTGGGTTGGCAATTAACAATGGGTGAAATTAAAGTCTTATAAATATCACAGTTAAACAAAAGGAAAAAAGGTGGCCAGATTGTGAGAGTGGTCTCAACTCTGATTAGTGGCAGCTTTGTATTTTGATTTTTTTGCAAATTCAATCTTAAATCTGTAAAAATTTATTTTGGCCTGTTTTATCTTTTTAATATAGATCTTCGTGGTAGAGTACTTTGATCGACCAAACTCTACAAGAATTTCTATTTCCTTTCAAGTTGACGACAGAGTCGTTTCTTTTTTAGGTCTCGCCTAGTGTTGTTGCGCACATGCGCAGCTCGCTCAGTGAGATTTGTTGAATATGAGTACTTTCTGAAAGGGCTTGAAGCCCCGGCCTCTATTCCCATTGGCTTGCGTAACCGTTTATGTTAAAAGATGGGCAGTCATTGGAAAATAAGGTTTTCAGGGTGCCTCCTTTTTGCTTTTTTAGCCAGCCCACTCAGACTGGCTCGTCTGCATTACGGCTGTTGTGACGAAGTTTCTTATCAGAAGTTTTGTCACGCTGCCTTGCACGCGCCAGTCCGGCTCTCTGATTGGGCATCTATTACAATCACGCTGCCTTTACGCTGACGTTACTGTTCCTCCTCCCTGCTGCAGCAGCAGTGAGGCAGCGCCATGCGAGGGGGACTCCCGGGGGACACGGGACCGTGCGTGTGCCCTCCTGTCTCGGCCTGTTTATTTATTTAATTAATTTGCCGAACGATTTGCACACGGGCCGCTTTCACTTTTGCGGTCATCTCATGTTCAGCTTGCACTGGGGAGTATCTTTTTGATTTCAGATTTCCTGGTCTAGACATTCTAATCGGCATCTAAAGCTGTCATTACCATTTGTTTCAATGATGGTCACACTCTCTCCTCCCCACCTGTCTCATGCATCCTCATTTGTTTCCGATACCCTCTGTCTCCTTCTCCTCTGTCACGGGCTCTCTCTCTTACTTTCTCACTCTCCCGCCTTTGTCACACTCCCACTACCTTCTGCCCTCCCCTCTTAATCTCTCTCTCTCCTTTTCCTTCTCAGTTTCTTATCTTTCTCCATCACTCTTTTTCTTCTCCACTAAGGCGCTCTCTGTCCAAAAGCCTGTTCCTCCTCCCTGCTGCAGCAGCAGTGAGGCAGCGCCATGCGAGGGGGTCTCCAGGGGGCAACACGGGGCCGTGCGTGTGCCCTCCTGTCTCGGCCTGTTTATTTATTTAATTAATTAGCCGAACGATTTGCACACGGGCCGCTTTCACTTTTGCGGTCAACTCATGTTCAGCTTGCACTGGGGAGTATCTTTTTGATTTCAGATTTCCAGGTCTAGACATTCTAATCGGCACCTAAAGCTGTCATTACCATTCGTTTCAATGATGCTCACACTCTCTCCTCCCCACCTGTCTCATGCATCCTCATTTGTTTCCGATACCCTCTGTCTCCTTCTCCTCTGCCACGGGCTCTCTCTCTTACTTTCTCTCTCTCTCGCCTTTGTCACACTCCCACTACCTTCTGCTCTCCCCTCTTTATCTCTCTCTCTCCTTTTCTTTCTCAGTTTCTTATCTTTCTCCATCACTCTTTTTCTTCTCCGCTACGGCGCTCCTTGTCCAAAAGTCTTGTCACACTTTCCTTTCCACCTGTCACCCCTTTCCACGCTGGCCCCTGTCACACTCTCCTTGGTAACAGTAACACTGCCCCTTTCCGCTAGTAATCTGCCTGCCCCCTTCCCTCACCGACGTTCCCTCTGCCACACTCCCCCCAACCTCTGTTCCCCCCTATCGCCTCACTGCACCCCCGCAGCACCCCAACAGCAGGTGCAGCCTTCGCTTCTGTGCATCCACAGGCAGCAGAGCAGCGCTCACATGTGGAGAGAGAGGAAACAACAACAGCAGAGGCGCTCTTTCAATCTTCTGACTTTGATTTGACTTCAAGCCGCTAGTACGTGATCCAGCTTATCATCCGGCAATTAACAACCCCCTTTATCTCTCACAAGGAGAGAAAGCTGTCCCCCCGCGCCGCCATCACCCGCTTGCCAGTTAATTCCTCGTGGGCATTAGTTTTAGTCCTTCACATAAAGTCAAGAAAGGAAGTTCTTTATTAAGTTATAACATATTTAAAGGAGATTCCGTCCCTGGCAGTGTATGTGACTAGCATACAACCGGAAGAAAGCTAACAGATTTCATCTTGTCTCGCCAATGGATTCATTCAGCAGGATAAATCGCCGGAGGAGGGGGGTGTTAACAGCAGGGAACTGCAAATGGTAGACAGTCCCTGGAAGTGCAACCCCGCGGGTTCTGCAGTTCCTGAAGGAGTCCGCAATAACCAGAAACCACCACCTTTTCTCCATTTTGCGAATTACAACATTCCCGTGTAATTTAACCAATGCCCGCGTTATTTGAACTAATCTGCAGTGAAAAAACATCATGTTGTTTGCTTTATTACTGCAGTGCCAGAGACCTCATGCCCTAGGATGAGATAAATAAATCATGACCGCTGGGCCTGGAAGGCAGCAGCACAGCCACATAGGCACCTTTCCCCAACCATCCGAGCGAGAGCTGTATATTACTTCTACTTTTTTGTAATTTCCCCAAACACTTATGAAGCCAAAGGGTGTGGCGTAATGGCTGACTTAGAACTGGGGAACCTTGCTTGAGTCTTGGCGTTGGCTCAACATCCTGTGTGAATCTGGGCAAAGCACTCAATTTCCCTGTGCTTACAAAAATCAATGTGTCCTTGTGTAATGTAACTGGTGCTCATGTAAAGCGCTTTAATGCCAATAGCTCCAAAACTTGCAGTTGCGAGACCTATTTCATTTTAAATGCTTGTTATTAACTTGTCAATGAACCAGGGGGCCGAAATGCCACAATGGGGCCATTTGACCTTTTTAAATAGAGCAATATCCTTCAAAGCTGATGCTGTCCAGCTCTGATAGAAGATAATGTTCTCATCAATGTTTCCCGATAATAAGGGCTGAGATTTAACCAACGCCTGATTAAACTTAAATTCAGTGACCCGGTGCCAAGTTCTTTTATGCAGAGATGTGTTCAAGGGTTTTTAAAGGTGCCCTATTTTTGTGTTGAGCCAGATCGATTCCCAGTTTGTCCCCTTGATCCTCTGTCCCATAAGTTTGTCTACTTTCATTAGGGCGTCACAACGGAACATGGATGGAGAGAGGGATCACCACGCCAACCCAGCTGGAAACAAAAAACTCCCCGATCACCTTCCAGAATCTGAAACAGGTATACAGCCTCCCTGACATAGAACTATACACATTCCTGAAAATCAAAACGGCCACTACAAAGGCAAATCTAAGCAAAACACCACCAACAACCTTAACGCCATAGGCCACCAAACAGCACAAATCTACAGATTACTGAGCCCAAACACATCAACACTGAACAAGAAAGTGATAAGCGCATGGGAAGCACCGACATCAAGACAACTTAGTGAGGAAGAAAAAAGCAAACTGTGGAAATCAGCCACAACCAATAAAGTCACGCCACAATTGGCGCAAACGAAATTTTGGCTCCTTCACAGAGCCTACTGGACCCCGGTAAGTCTCCACAAAGCAGGTATAAGAGACACAGGAACATGCTGGAACTGCGATAAAGAGAACGGCAGCCTAGAACACCTCATTTTCGAGTGCCACAAGGTTAAAAACTTCTGGAAGAAAGTGAACAACTTCATCAACGATATCATGGGGAAAAACATACCAATAAGCTTCGTTAGTCTCGCCACAGGTTTCATGTCAGACTGTCTAGAGAATAAGGAGGAAAGAGACCTAGTGGACATCCTATTAACAGCGGCAGTGAAAATCATACTAACAAACTGGAAAAATACGGCCAAGGCAACATTCAAAAATTGGATGAACTGGGTCACCTTCCTTAGAGGCGCAGACAACATCACCGGCAAATTCTCAAAGGAACACAACGCCAAGAATGACATGTGGGAAGCCCTAGACACTTAGGATCTTTGTGTCTCCAGAGGCGGAAGCCGGGAGCTTGTTTGCCGCATTTTTAATATTTGAGTGTCACTTTACTTGTGTGTAATTTTAAAAGCTGAGACTTCCTTACCCACACTCACGCTCCTCTCATCACCCGCGCAGTGGATATTAGCGCTGCCGCGGGAACGCATATAACAAAACTCATTTCCGCCATTACCGGCGCGAACCACGGCCACGCCCCTTTTTTAGGACACGCCCACCGCCACTTCTCTACTTAAGTGACGCTGAATACGAGCGACACTTAGGATCTTTGTGTCTCCTGAGGCGGAAGCCGGGAGCTTGTTTGCCGCATTTTTAATATTTGAGTGTCACTTTACTTGTGTGTAATTTTAAAAGCTGAGACTTCCTTACCCACACTCACGCTCCTCTCATCACCCGCGCAGCGGATATTAGCGCTGCCGCGGGAACGCAAATAACAAAACTCATTTCCGCCATTACCGGCGCGAACCACGGCCACGCCCCTTTTTTAGGACACGCCCACCGCCATGCGATAATCTAATATTGACTCTTACCAGGGAAGAGATTCTCTCCCTAAATTACCAGACTAAACACTGTCACAAATTTATAAATGTTGATAACTGGCTAGGACCAATCTGCTGTTGCAAATGTAGAACTTATCTCACCCCAGAGCCGTGGCCACCTAACACGGGAAAACACATCCTTCTTCAGGGAGGACTGATCAATGCCAGATCTGTGTGCAAGAATGGGGCGCATATTCACGACTTAATCACGGAGACCCACCTTGATATGCTTTTCGTGACAGAAACATGGCTTAAAGCCTGGTGTAACCCGGTAATCACCCTAACAGTTCTTCAAGGCTATCTTATTCAGAGGGTGGATAGACAGGAACAGAGAGGGGGTGGTCTCGCCATCATTTACCGAGATTCTATTAAATGCACCATGTTTGAACTCTCGGACATTAAGGGGGCAGAAAGCATGGGCTTCTGCATCCAGATAAATGAGGAGACTACCTTTTCAGGAGCTTTACTTTATCGCCCACCAGGATCGCAGAACGACTTCCTGGAAAGTCTTGGGGATGCACTCAGCAACCTCACTCTCAAATTTGCTAATTTTACTTTATTAGGCGACCTAAATCTCCACCTTGATGAGGCAGAAGACCCTAACACAGTATGGCTGAGGGATCTAACTAGTGTCTTGGGACTCACAATACTGACTGAAGAACCCACCCATAAAGCGGGCCATATCTTAGACTGTATCTGTACCAATACTAAATCTATGATAGTGATTCCCCCCGCATCCAGACCTGGACTGACCATTCGCTGGTCCCCTTTAAACTGATTGTAGAAAAGAAAGGGGTTAAAACGGACCATATGAAACCTGAAGTCTACACAAAGAAAGACTGGAAAAAGATTAGGGATACTCCCAACTCGCCGAGGATAGTAAACCTCTTCTGACTGGAAACACGGAGACCGATTATAACAGCTTCTGTAAATGGGTCACAAGATTCTGGGGGCCAGAGGTTTCTAACAAAGTGAGCAAAAAGCAGAATAAAAGGTCCGCTCCCTGGTTTTCCCTCCCCCTAAAAGGAAAACAAAAGGAGGTTAGACTCATGGAAAGGAAATGGCGTCGTGAATACGGAAACAAAGAACTCATCATCTATAAAACTTCTAGAAGACAGTACCATGCAATGATTAAAAGTGCCAAAAAAAAACTACTTTTTAGAAGCCATTAACTCTTCCGATAACAAACAAAAAGAAATCTTTAAAATCGTTAACGACTTCATGAATCCTAAGATCCTTAGACAAGAGATCCCCCCTTCGCTTCCATTATGTAATTCAATTGCTAACTACTTGAACAGAAAATATCTGACCTCACTAAAGACTTCCCAGATCCACCAGTTCTCCCCCTTGTAGAGTCCATAAGATTTGACATTAAGAAAACCCAGTTTACCAAATTCACTCAGGTTAGTCTGGAAGAAACCCGCCAGGCCATTCTATCCAGCAAATCCGATTCCCCATTTGATCCCTGCCCTCCCTTGCTGCTACATGCTTTAGTGGACACAGTAAACCCGAGCATAAATGCCATCATAAATTCATCCTTGGCCACTGCCGTCATTCTACCTGACTGGAAATTAGCTGCGGTCAAACCTCTGCAAAAGAAACCCCTAGCAGATCCCACCATGCTTTCAAACCTCCGTCCCATATCGCTGCTCCCAATTCTCCTTAAACTTACGGAAGCAGCAGTGAATAAGCAACTGACTAAGTATCTAGAGGAAAATGACATCCTGCATCCCAACCAGGCGGGGTTCAGGGCTAAACACTCCACGGAGTCAGCACTACTGTACACTGTGGAGACCCTGAAGACTGCCATGGACCAAGGAAAAAAGGCTGTTCTGGTGCTGCTAGATTTATCGGCGGCCTTTGATATGGTCTCACACCCCGTATTAATTGGCTGCCTAGCAGAATCAGGAATAGCAGGAATTGCCCTTGAATGGCTGGAAAACTTTCTCAGCCATAGGAAGCAAGTCATGGTGCTAGGGAATTAACGCTCAGAGGAGAAAGCAATAAAAGCAGGGGTACCACAGGGCTCTAGTGTGAGCCCAGTACCATTTAATCTGTACATGACCCCCCTGATAGAGCTTATTACATCCTTCCACATCAGCACTATATCTTATGCTGATGATACTCAGCTTATCCTCGTGCTAGACAGCAACACAACAAAGGCAGAGGAAAATCTGAGAGATTGTCTTACCGCCACATTCGACTGGATGAGAAATCACCATCTTAAATGTAACTCGGGCAAGACCGAGATTTTACCTTTCGGACAACAAAACCTTTTTCCCCCCAAAGTATGGTGGCCACAGGATGCAGAAGTCCCTCCAAACACCATCACTACGGCCCGCAACCTCGGGATTAGGTTTGACGAAGCCCTGTCGTTTAGGCAACAAGCAGGTGCTGTGGCAGGGTCCTGCTTTAGCTTAATCAAAGGCCTCAGAAGATTCTTCGACCTTCTCCCGTTGACAGCCAGAAAGACGGTGGCGGTGGCTCTTATTACATCACGTCTGGACTACTGTAATAGTCTATATGCAGGCTCCAGTAAAGCAGTTCTGCATAGACTACAGATGGTCCAGAATGCCACCGCCCGCCTCGTGCTGAGATGTCGCACCTGAACCGCACTCAGCGACACAACCCCTGGCCCTCTCACCCCTGAAGATACACCATCGCTAAACTCTACACCCTCTACCCCGGACACTACAACGAACACTGCCACAGCGCCAACCAAAGCACCACAGTAGGACCTTTCACCTGCACCCACTGCCACTTCACCATCAACTGCACAAACACCATCCCAAATCCTGACTAGCCCCACCCCAAACACACCACAGACACCACCTGAATAAAAACACCAACTCACATGCGCCCTTCTCAAAACACGCTCCCCGCAGACCAAAACCCTAAGACGCAAGCTCATGGGGCACGCAACTATTAATAAAGTGGACCACAAAAGGTCATATTGTTGCTTTTTCATACCTCATTTGGGCCCACTCAAGCCCCGAGGAATAAACCAGGCAGCGGATTTTTGCTACCAGGTTTTAGGACTACAGGCATACAACATATATTCAAGAATTGAGTATTTTTAGTAGGGACTAACAGAGGTCCTGAGGGGTAGGCAGGAGGGGTCTGCCTACAAAACATGTCATGTCGACCAAGTAGACAATACGTTTTGTTCTGCTTATCTACCCCTTTTTAATTTTTCCAGCCAGCGAAACCATTAAAATTAATTTTTTCAACTAGCCAGGAAATTTTTAATTTTTACTTTTCTTCACAACATTCACGTACATAGGTCCCTACACCCCTATCACTTATCACTGTCATTACACTACACATAGCCTATCGTCATTAATCTAAAGTGCTCACGCGTAGTTCGTAGCACGCCCCGCCCCGTAGAGGGACGGGAAGACCCCTATGATGAAGCATGACACTATGGCATTCATAGTGTGTGAGGGGTATTTTAAAAGCACATAGTGCTCTCTTCCTGCCAACTGCAGATCATCCTCTCCACCCAGCACACCACCTACACCATGAAATCAATCCACTCAGGAGCTCCCACAGACCCATGCTCTCACCACATCTTCAAGCTCGTAAACCAAAAGATCGACAACAAACTCACCACCCTACTCATCACCACTGCAAAGTTTTCCGATGCCTTGAAACACACTGAAGTTAGAACACTACTCAAAAAACCTCAGCTGACTCCAGCAAACTCATAAACTACCGGCCAATCTCCCAGCTCCTATTTCCAGCGACGGAACTGGAAAAGATTAATATTTTTTTTTAAGTTTTTATATATCTCACAACCTAGACCCGAGACATCGGGTATTAGAGCTCTTTACATGAGCACCAGTTTCGTTACAGAAGGACACGTTCATTTTTGTTAGGCACGGGGAGATTAAGGGATTTGCCCAGAATCACAAGAAGTTGAGTATCGTTGCTGAGATTTGAACCTGGTACCCCAGCTTCGAGGTCGACCGCTCTAGCCTTAAGGCTACATCCTCTCCAACGAAGATCAACAACAATCTGCTCATGACTCACTTGGAGCAGAACCAGCTACTCCACGCCTCCCAATCTGGATTCTGCAGCAATCACAGCATGGAAACTGCCCTGAACGCAGACAGCAATGACAATCGAACCCTCCTCGACCAAGGAGAAACATCTGTTTTAATCCTCTCAATCTCTCAGCAGCCTTCAACACTGTATCCCACAACACACTGATCGAAAGATTCCACCTCATCGGCAACCCAGAGGCCACCTCTCACATTGCACCTCTGAACCCAAGGAAGTCACCTGCAGTGTCCCTAGGGCTCATCCCTCAGCCTCATGCTTTCAACGCATATATGACCCCGGTGGCCAACATTGTAAGATCCCACGTTCTCAACATAATTTTCTACACAGACACCACCCAACTCATCCTCTCACTCACAGACAACCCCCACAACCACCAGAACCAACTTCCACAGATGCATGACAAACGTAGAACAACTGCCTGCAGCTGAACACAGACAAGATGGAAGTTCTGATCTTTGGCATCCGCAACAACACATGGAATGACTCCTGGTGGCCATCAGATTTAGGACCCGCACCCAGTCCCTCCGACCACGCCAGAATCCTCAGAAGCATCATTTACAACACGCTCACCATGAAAACACAGATCAACTCCATCTCCTCCTCTGCCTGCTTCCTCACTCTGCGCATGCTACATAAGATCTTCAAGTGGCTACCCCTACATAAAAGATGTACCGTGACACAAGCCCTCATCACCAGCCGACTGGACTACGGCAATGCCCTCTACGTAGGAATTGGCGCACACCTTCTACATAGACTTCAGAACACATAGAAGGCCACATCCACACTCCTCCTCTGCCTTCCTCAACGAACCCACATCACACCCCACCTCAGGAAACTTCACTGGCTCCTCTTACAGAAGAGATGCCAATTCAAGCTGCTGGCCCAGGCATACAAGGCGCCACACAACCAAGACCTGCCTACATTAACCACCGCCTGAACTTCCACCAACCATCAAGAAGACTGTTCTCCACCTCCCTTTCACTTGCCCATACTCCCCGCATCTACAGAAGAAGTGAAGGGTGCTCCTTCTCCCGCATCGCAGCAAAGACTTGGGTCAGCCTCCCCACGCACCTCCGGACCATCACCTCACTTCCAGAATTCCGAATGGCCCGTAAGACCTGGCTGTTTGAATAAGCCTACGTGGCCTGCGAGTGCCTGGATACCGGGAGATTAGCAGCTTCTTACAGATCCTGATTGATTGAAGCCCTCTGTGATTGCTGAACCCCATAAGAAGTGCAATGGACAATCTAACCAACCATGACTTTCCCACTGAGAGAATGAGGCACCATGAATCTGTGAGAGGCACACAGGGAACAACGGTGCGGGAGTACATCTATACAAAGTCACCTACACGGGAGGTGTAGTTAGCAGGGGCAACATGGAGACACGTGTTAGGCTCGCTCCAACACCATATCCCCATAATCCGCTACATTTATAGGCTTACTGGTGTGTCTCGATGTGGGACCCTGCTGCAGAGGACTTTGTTCACCGGCGTGGCCCCGAGCCTGGCTGTCTGCAAGTGTGAGCCTATGAGTTCTCTGCTCCAGGCTGGACGATGTCCCATGAGTGCAATGAACAGAAGGAGAAGATTGGTGCTCGTGGAATCACTGGCAGGAGTCAGGAGGCTGGAGTCCTGGAACATCAGTGCAACGACTGATGTGACTGGAGCTGGGAGGCCAGTGTACGGTCCTGCTGGTCACGGGGTCAAGAGTAGGGTGACCAACCGTCCTAAAATTTCACGGACAGTAGGTCATTTTGGCCGTCTGTCCGTTGTCCGTGAAGGATTCTTTAACGGACGCCATTTGTCCGTAATTTTAACCAGGCACAGCTTCCACCCACCTCCCTTCTTGACACCGATGCTGTTCCAAAGCTCAGATACCCCGCAGCATTGGAGAGGCACAGCGGGATGGCAACCATCACACATTCAGCCCTTGACTTCAGCCCTTGATGAGCTGTTAAGAGGTGCTTGAAGGTGACTGAGGAGGGGCTGCAGCTTCAGGAGTAGGGGCATCTATTCAGATGCAAACAGCCCTGAATGCGTCCTGTCTCTGTTATTTAGAGGGGGGCTCACACATTCCATTTCTACCCAGGGCCCCAAACATCCTAGCCAGATTACACAGCGGCAGCACGTGGTTCTCTCTCGTCACAAGGCTTAATTACTGTCACTAAATTGTAAGCGAATCTCGGTTCTTCAAACATGCAGTCTATAATGCAATAAAATTAAGAAATGGCACAATCGCACCCACACTGATTAACAAAGGACAATCAGTTAAACCAGTTCTCTTAGAGTATCTCCTGTAAGTACTGTACATCAAAGTGGGGGATGGCATTTTGGACAGAGAGCCTGTCATCTCGTTGTCTTGTGCAGGAGGGGACGAGGAGCCCAAGATGATACTAGAATACTGCATGCCCACCCCTGTGTCCACCCTGGTGGATCCTGTTCCCCCTCCCCGCCGCCTGTGATGGCTCCTGTCCCCCCCCCCTGTGAATGCTTCTGACCCCCCACTGTGGTGGATCCTGTCCCCCTCCCCCGCCCCTGCCTGTAATGGCTCCTGTCCCCCCCCTGTGGTGGATCCTGTCTCTGCCCTGGGTGGCTTCTGTCCCAGTCCTGGAACAGCCCCTGCAGCGAGGGTGAAGTTCCTGATGGGCCTCTTCTCAAAAGGGCTCAGCTCAAATTAATATGGAAAGGTGGGCGAGTAAGTAAGTGAAGGGATGGGTGGATGGCTGGATGAATTAGTGAAAGGGTGAATGGATGAATGAAAGATTGAATAAATGGATAATGAGAGGATTGATGAGTGAGGGGAAGGATGGATGAGAGAAAATGTAAATAGCTGGATGTATGGGTGGAAGGGTAGCTGGATGATGGATGAGGAGAACGATGGATTAGGGGAAGGATGGATGAGTGGAAGGATGGATGATGAGGGGATGGATGGATGGATGAGGGGATGGATGGATGGAGGGGAAGGATGGATGGAGGGGAAGGATGGATGGATGAGGGGAAGGAAGGATGGATGGATGAGGGGAAGGATGGATGTGGGGAATGATGGATGGATGAGGGGATGGATGGAGGGGAAGGATAGATGGAGGGGAAGGATGGATGGATAGATGGGTGAGGGGAAGGATGAATGATGGATGAAAGGAAGGATTAGGGGAAGGATGGATGAGTGGAAGGATGGATGATGAGGGGATGGATGGATGAGGGGATGGATGGATGGAGGGGAAGGATGGATGGATGGATGAGGGGAAGGAAGGATGGATGGATGAGGGGAAGGATGGATGTGGGGAATGATGGATGGATGGATGAGGGGATGGATGGAGGGGAAGGATAGATGGAGGGGAAGGATGGATGGATAGATGGGTGAGGGGAAGGATGAATGATGGATGAAAGGAAGGATGGATAAGGGGAAGGATGGATGGGTGAGGGGAAGGATGGATGGATGAGTGGAAGGAAAGATGGATGGATGAGGGGAAGGATGGATGGGAAGGATGGATGGGTGGGTGGGTGAAAGGATGGATGGATGATGAGGGGAAGGATGGATGGATGGATGATGAGGGGGTGGGTGAAAGGATGGATGATGAGGGGAAGGATGGATGGATGATGAGGGGGTGGGTGAAAGGATGGATGGATGGATGGATGATGAGGGAAAGGATGGATGGATGATGAGGGGAAGGATGGATGGATGGATGGATGATGAGTGGGTGGGTGAAAGAATGGAGAGTGGGTGAAAGGATGGATGATAAGGGGAAGGATGGATGGATGATGAGGGGATGGATGGATGATGAGGGGGTGGGTGAAAGGATGGATGGATGGATGATGAGGGGGTGGGTGAAAGGATGGATGATGAGGGGAAAGATGGATGGATGGATGATGAGGGGGTGGGTGAAAGGATGGATGGATGGATGATGAGGGGGAGGATGGATGGATGATGAGGGGAAGGATGGATGATGAGGGGGTGGGTGAAAGGATAGATGGTTGGATGATGAGGGGGGAGGATGGATGGACGATGAGGGGGAAGGATGGATGGATGGATGATGAGGGGGTGGGTGAAAGGATGGATGATGAGGAGAAGGGTGGATGGATGGATGATGAGGGGGTGGGTGAAATGATGGATGATGAGGGGAAGGATGGATGAATGATGAGGGGATGGATGGATGATGAGGGGGTGGGTGAAAGGATGTTTGGAAGGATGATGAGGGGAAGGATGGATGGATGATGAGGGGAAGGATGGATGGATGATGAGTGGGTGGGTGAAAGGGTGGATGGATGGAGAGTGGGTGAAAGGATGGATGGATGGATGATGAGTGGGTGGGTGAAAGGATGGATGAGTGGGTGGGTGGATGGTGGGTGGGTGAAAGGATGGATGAGTGGGTGGGTGGATGGTTGGGTGGATGATGGGTGGGTGGATAAGTGAAATGATGGATGGATTGATGGATTGATAAGTGCAAGGGTGAATGAATGTACGTATGAGTGAAAGGGTGGATGTAAGGATGGATGAGTGAGTGAAAGGGAGGGTAGATGGACAAAAGGATGAATAGATGTGTGAAGGAGTGAAATGATAGATGGATGAGTGATAGGGTCAATGGATGGATTCATGAGTGGATGAGTAGATGGGTGGGTGGGTGGATGGATGGATGGATGGAAGGAAGGATGGCTAAGAGAAAGGGTCGATGGAGAGAGAAAGGGAGGATGGATGACTAAAAGAGTGGATGGGTGGAAGGATTAGTAAGTGAAAGGATGGCTGGATTGGTGAAAGGGTAAATGGCTGGATGGATGAGTGAATGGATGGATGGGATGAAGAGTGGATGGATAAGTGTACAGATGGATAGGGTGAAAGGGTGGATGGATGGATAATGGATGGATGAGTGAAAGGATGGATGAAGGGATGGATGAAGGGATGGATGAGTGAAATGATAGATGGAAGGATACATGATGGATAGGTTTGCAAATGGTTGAATATGTTTGGAAATGGCTGGGCTTAATTATATACTATTGCGCAACCTCTGATGTGTCTGTAAAACTTACCTATTGTCCTGAAGTTTTGTCCTGAATTTTGACCTCCTGTCCTGAATTTGTGTCCTGAATTTTGACCCTTTGTCCTGAATTTTTACACTCACCGTCCTGAATTTGCACCAATGCCAGTTGGTCACCCTAGTCAAGAGGTGTGAAGAATGACGCTGCGCACGGCAGGCGGAGGGCGAAGCTCAGGCCTGAGCCAGAAGGGGATCGTGATTCCCACCATGTAGGAATAGGTGAGGGGTTTCTGGCAGTCAGCGAATGGCGGAGAAGAGTCCTCCCTGCCTCTGGGGACTCAAACTCCTGCGGAGGGATGCACAGCAGCCGCTGTTGGACCCGGCCTCGTGGCGTGGTCCTACCCCTCCCGCATGGCGGGCCCCGGACGACATCAGCCCTCCATCCAGCCCGGGTCGGCCTCGGGCACACCTCTGCACGCCCTCCAAACCACCAGATCCGCCACCCGGCGGCCCACAACCACTGACACGGCACTCTTTGGGCCGCCCCAGCATTACCGGTCCGGTGCCCACCCCGGACCCTCATTCCAGGCCCGACGCCATCTTGGGCCCATCACGTCAGACACGTGGTCCCGGACCAGCCGCGGCCACGACCCCAGCGAGCCCGCCATCGAGGCACCAAGAACCCTCCGGGTGGTAGAGTGGCCACTCCACCAGAGACAAGGAGAGGGGAGTTTCGATGGCTATCCAACCATCCACGGATGCCTGGTTTCGATCACCCTCTGGCCTCCCTGGGCTCCGGCTCCACCTCCCTGCTGGGTGTCTGGACACCATCATCCCGGCCCCTCTGACCCCCAGGCGAGAGGGTCCGGACATCAAAGGACTCCAGACCTATATCTGGGCCAGCCCCGGAGTAGGACGGCAGTTGTATCCCGGAGTCGAGAAGCCCTGCTGATGCTGTCGCGGCTGACCCTGAGACGAACTCCCCTTGCTGTTCTACCTGGAACCTGCTGGCGCTGCCGCAGTCCATCTTCGCTGTAACCACCTTGGAGCCTGCTGGCGCTGCCGCGGTCCATCTTTGCTGTGACCCTCTTGGAACCTGCTGGCGCTGCCGCGGTCCACACTCGCTGAACCATCTCGGAACCTGCTGGCGCTGCCGCGGTCCACACTCGCTGAACCATCTGGGAACCTGCTGGCGCTGCCGCGGTCCACACTCGCTGAATCATCTTGGAGCCTGCTGCCGCGGTCCACACTCGCTGAATCATCCTGGAGCCTGCTGGCGCTGCCGCGGCCCAACCTTCCGGAACCCCCCAGCTCGAGGATTGAGAGCTGTGCGTAGGGTCCCATTGCAACCGACCATCTATAAGACTGTCCCGCTACCTTGCCCCTTGCCACAAGACTTTCCAGATCTCTGGATCTGCTGTATATATTTAAATGATACTTATTGCCTGATAAAGATTAAAAACTCTATCTACGTGTGGTGTATATTTGTAGTGGTGTGGTTACTCTGCTGTACGATTCTAGGAGAGGGCCCTCCCGTCGGAGGCCTCTCGACATCGCTCGGTCCCTTCTCTGAAGGAGGGGTAGACCTAGGGGTGGTCAGTCAGACACCTTCTGCCTCCCCCGGGTTCGCCTTTCTAACATTGGTGGCAGGCGCTGCGATCCGAGCCAACGCAAAATCGTACAGAGAGTGATCGACCCGCTACGACGGAAAAACACACAGAGACCATGACGACCCAAGGAACCAACCTACCTGCCGAATTCCAGAAAGAGAAGATAGAAGAATACAGCCACAAAGAACTAAAACAATTCTGTAAAGACATGGGTATCGCCACCACTGGCCTGAGCACAAAAGAGGACTTCAAATCGGCCCTACAAGCCTGGGTGGAAAACCGAGACAGACCACCCCAAGAGGAGAATGGCCCGAACAGGCAACAGGAAACCAGCGCACCCCCGACGGGGGAAAGAACCGCAACACTAAACGCGGACCTCATCTATGAAGACGCTCGAGAACGAGAGCGCAACCGGCTACACGAAGTGGAACTTGCACGACTCCGGCTAGACGGAGAACTCCAGCTAGCGGAGAAAAAGATAGCCCTCGAGCAACTACGGCTGGAGGGGGATCTAGAAGAGAAACGGAGACAACGTGACCTCGAAGAAAAACGACTAGCCTATGAACACGAACGAGGCCTGAGAGAACTAGAAATCAAAGCCAAGATCAACGAAGATAGCGCGGCCGGGGCCAAGACCGCGGCCCCTCCCGTGGACACCAAGGTTCACCTACCGAAAGATGTAGTCAAAGAATACTACAAGAACGATGATATCCAACAATGGTTGCCTACGAGGTGGCCATGACCGCCCATCGGGTGCCCCTGAAGGATTGGGGCGCCGGCCTGTGGGGAAAGTTCGTCAACGAAGGGAGAGACGCCCTGCTGGAACTCCCTGACACCGAAATGACCTCCTATGAACACATGAAAACAGCCCTACTCACGCGCTACGGACCAGCAGTTGGTCGACCTGATGTTATGGGAGCACCTCTCCAACAACTGCTTCATTGAACTACGACAGCACCTCCTCGACAGCAAGTTGACCGAGCCGCGGAAGCTAGCGGTCGAAGCAGATCGGTGGGCGAGCAACCGCGTCCACCGAAACACCACTGGAGAATACAGACGAGGGTCCCCGGGGAACCACCGGCCGCGAGGGGGCGGGTCTGGCATCAGCCGAGGTCGAGACCTTCCGCCGGGGTCTTCACCCGCCTCCTCTACACCAGCCGCCAGCCCGAGGGGGGCCCATCCAGCCCGACCGGGGCCACGCCCCAACGTTACGTGCCACAGATGCCAACGGCTGGGTCACTATGCCAATGATCCTCTCTGCCCCATGAACCAGCGACCCGGCACCACCGGGCCCCCCGGTCGACAAATCACTGCAGCTGCCCTGAGCGCAGAAAAGGATGAAGAACCAGAAGAATGGGAGTCCGCGGCCATGTGCCTCGCCTCCCTGGGCGACAAAGACATGATCCCTCGAGACCAGATCCCGGTCAACACCCAGAAGTACCGCCAGTGGGTCACCATCAACGGACGCCGGGCCGAGGCTCTCCGTGACACGGGGGCCAGCATAACCGCCGTCCGCTGCCATCTGGTGACCCCAGAACAAATCTTGCCCCACGTTCTGTGCCCTGTCCGGTCAGCGGACAATTCCGAGAGCCTGTTCCAGATGGCCTGCATCCCCTTTGAGTGGGGAGGAGTGTCCGGCCTGCTGAAAGTCACCGTCCGAGACGATGCCCCGGTGGACTGCCTCCTAGGGAATGACCTGGAAAGTTCCCCCTGGGCACAGATCGAGCGAAGAGAGCATCTGGGGATGCTAGGCCTTCCTGAATGGGTTTGCGTAACGACCCGATCCATGTCCACCCGGGACGCCGTCCCAACCGAAGCCAATCTGCCCGAAGAACCTGAATGGCCGGCACCTCCGCCACCCGCCACTGCCACGGCCGAACCCGAACTGGGGCCGCAGGGCCCCAGCCATGAAGAACTTCCCGAGCTCGGGCCCCTTCCCGAACTAGCCCCGTGGCGCCAAGAAGGGGGCCCCACCCGCGAGCAGTTCCGTCGGGAACAAAAGACATGTCCTTCCCTTGAGGGACTCCGACAACAAGCCGCCACGCAAGCCACAGGAGACTCCTCGGGGTCCCACTGTGTCTATTGGGACCAGGACCTCCTGTACAGTGAACAAAAGATCGCCGAGCTGGGGGCCGGCCGAGTGCTAGTCGTCCCCCTCCACTTCAGAGACTTTCTCTTAAACCTGGCACATGATGTGCCCCTCGCCGGACACCTGGGGCAGGACAAAACCTACAGCCGCCTGGTGACCCACTTTTATTGGCCGAAGATGCGCCGCGATGTGTACAACCACTGCCGAACCTGTCCGACCTGCCAAGCCAGCGGAAAGAGTGGGGGGAAAATCAAGGCCCCACTCCAACCGTTTCCCGTGGTGACCACTCCCTTCGAGCGAGTAGGGATTGACATCGTGGGGCCCCTGGATCCTCCAACCTCCCAGAGGCACCGCTTCATCCTCGTCCTGGTGGACCATGCCACCCGCTACCCAGAAGCTATCCCCCTCCGGACTATCACAGCCCCCGTAGTGGGTCGGGCGCTAATGGGGATCTTCTCCCGAGTCGGCTTCCCCCGAGAGGTCGTCAGTGATCGGGGCACAAACTTTATATCGAAATATATGCGGTCCCTGTGGCAACAGTGCGGGGTCGCGTATAAGTTCACCACCCCGTATCATCCTCAAGGGAATGGACTAGTGGAGCGATTTAATAGGACCCTGAAAGGAATGATCAAGGGCCTAGAAGAGCCCCTCCGGCGCAAATGGGACGTTCTGCTGCCATGCCTCCTGTTCGCCTACCGGGAGGTACCCCAGAAGTCCCTGGGGTTCAGCCCCTTTGAACTATTATATGGACACCCGGTGCGAGGCCCCCTCAGCCTGGTCAAGGAAGGCTGGGAGCTGGCCGCCTCCGATACTTCGCCCGATGTTTTCCGATACCTCTTGACTCTCCGCAACCAGACTCGGAAGTTCCGGGAACTGGCCGAAACCAACCTGAAGGCCAGTCAAGAGGAGATGAAGCGCTGGTACGATGAAAATGCCTCGTCCATTGAATTCGAGCCGGGCCAGCAGGTCTGGGTCATGTCCCCGGTCGACCCCGGCGCCCTCCAGGACAGATGGACGGGGCCCTTCAAAGTGGTGAAGCGCAAGAGCCCCGTCACCTACCTAGTGGACATGGAGTCCCCCCGGAACCCCCTCCGGGTCCTACACGCCAACCGGCTCAAGCCCCACTTTGTCCGCACCGAACTGAGCCTGTTGTTGGCTACCGATGACGGAGCAGAGGACGACTCCGAGCCTCTACCAGACCTCCTGAGCACCTCCGAGAAAGATGGCTCCGTCGAGGGAGTCTCCCTCTCTCCCGCGCTGACACCCAAACAGCGCCAGGACTGCCAGGAACTGCTGGGTCAATTTGCAAACTTATTTTCCCTCACCCCCGGAGTCACCCAGTGGTGTGTTCACGACGTCGACAACGGGGACAGTCCGCCCGTGCGGCACCGAGCCTACCGAGTTCCCGACCGAGTCCGGGCCTGCATCCAAGCCGAAGTTTCCAAGATGCTAGCCCTAAGGGTAGTCGAACCTTCAGACAGTCCATGGGCCAGTCCCGTCGTCCTGGTCCCTAAGGCCGCCGCCCCCGGGGTGCCCCCGGAGCTGCGGTTCTGTGTCGACTACCGGGGACTGAATGCCGTCACCAGGACCGACGCCCATCCCATTCCCCGAGCGGATGAACTGATCGATCGCCTGGGAGCCGCCAGGTACCTCAGCACCTTCGACCTCACGGCCGGATACTGGCAAATCGGCCTCACGCCAGGGGCACAAGAACGATCCGCTTTCTCGACCCCCGATGGCCACTTCCACTTCAACGTGATGCCCTTCGGCATGAAGAATGCTCCGGCCACCTTCCAGAGACTAGTGAATCGGGTGCTGGCAGGGCTGGAAGAGTTCAGTGCCGCCTATATGGACGATATTGCGGTGTACAGCCTCTGTTGGGACGAGCACCTGACCCACCTCTGGAAGGTCCTGACGGCCCTCCAACGGGCCGGGCTAACAATAAAAGCCAGCAAGTGCCAGATCGGTCAAGGGTCCGTGACCTATCTGGAACACCAAGTGGGGAGCGGCCAAGTGGCTCCCCTTCAACCCAAGATCGACGCCATCCAGGCCTGGGAGCCCCCCCTGACCCAGACCGCCGTCCGAGCCTTCCTGGGGCTCACTGGATACCATCGACGGTTCATAAAGGACTATGGGAGCATTGTGGGGCCCCTCACAGAACTAACCTCCAAGAGACTACCCCCGAGTGCCAAGTAGCCTTTGAGACACTAAAGACTGCCATGTGCTCCGCCCCGGTGCTCCAGGCCCCCGACTACAGCCGAGAGTTCATCGTCCAAACTGACGCCTTGGAACACGGCATTGGGGCCGTACTGTCCCAAATGTACTCTGACGGAGTTGACCTTCCTGTGGCCTTCATCAGCCGGCGCCTGCTGGCCCGAGAACAACGATGGAGCACCATCGAGAGGGAAGCATTCGCCGTCGTATGGGCCCTAAAGAAGCTCCGGCCCTACCTCTTCGGCACCCACTTCCGAGTACAGACCGACCACCGGCCCCTGCGGTGGTTGATGCAGATGCGGGGCGAGAACTCGAAGTTGCTACGTTGGTCCATCTCCCTCCAAGGGATGAACTTCACCGTGGAACATTGCCCTGGCAACGACAACGCTGACGGCCTCTCCAGATTCTTCCGCCTTGGCGAGGAGAATCCCCAAGAAGATGGGTGACTCTCCCCTGCCTTCAGCTGGGGGGGACGCGTGTTGGACCCGGCCTCGTGGCGTGGTCCTACCCCTCCCGCATGGCGGGCCCCGGACGACATCGGCCCTCCATCCAGCCCGGGTCGGCCTCGGGCACACCTCTGCACGCCCTCCAAACCACCAGATCCGCCACCCGGCGGCCCACAACCACTGACACGGCACCCTCGGGCCGCCCCAGCATTACCGGTCCGGTGCCCACCCCGGACCCTCATTCCAGGCCCGACGCCATCTTGGGCCCATCACGTCACAGACACGTGGTCCCGGACCAGCCGCTGCCATGACCCCAGCGAGCCCGCCATCGAGGCACCAAGAACCCTCCGGGTGGTAGAGTGGCCACTCCACCAGAGACAAGGAGTGGGGAGTTTCGATGGCTCTCCAACCATCCCCGGATGCCTGGTTTCGATCACCCTCCGGCCTCCCTGGGCTCCGGCTCCACCCCCCTGCTGGGTGTCTGGACACCATCATCCCGGCCCCTCTGACCCCCAGGCGAGAGGGTCCGGACATCAAAGGACTCCAGACCTATATCTGGGCCAGCCCCGGAGTAGGACGGCAGTTGTATCCCGGAGTCGAGAAGCCCTGCTGACGCTGTCGCGGCTGACCCTGAGACGAACTCCCCTTGCTGTTCTACCTGGAACCTGCTGGCGCTGCCGCTGTCCATCTTCGCTGTAACCACCTTGGAGCCTGCTGGCGCTGCCGCGGTCCATCTTTGCTGTGACCCTCTTGGAACCTGCTGGCGCTGCCGCGGTCCACACTCGCTGAACCATTCTCGGAACCTGCTGGCGCTGCCGCGGTCCACACTCGCTGAACCATCTCGGAACCTGCTGGCGCTGCCGCGGTCCACACTCGCTGAACCATCTGGGAACCTGCTGGCGCTGCCGCGGTCCACACTCGCTGAATCATCTTGGAGCCTGCTGGCGCTGCCGCGGTCCACACTCGCTGAATCATCCTGGAGCCTGCTGGCGCTGCCACGGCCCAACCTTCTGGAACTCCCCAGCTCGAGGAGTGAGAGCTGTGCGTAGGGTCCCATTGCAACCGACCATCTATAAGACTGTCCCGCTACCTTGCCCCTTGCCACGTGACTTTCCAGATCTCTGGATCTGCTGTATATATTGAAACGATACTTATTGCCCGATAAAGATTGAAAACTCTATCTACGTGTGGTGTATATTTGTAGTGGTGTGGTTACTCTGCTGTACGATTCTAGGAGAGGGTCCTCCCGTCGGAGGCCTCTCGACATCGCTCGGTCCCTTCTCTGAAGGAGGGGTAGACCTAGGGGTGGTCAGTCAGACACCTTCTGCCTCCCCCGGGTTCGCCTTTCTAACAGCCGCCGTGTGTGGGTCAGTGCCTGTGAGGACCTGAGTGGATTGGAGCCCAGAACGTAAGCGAGGGGATGCGGGCAGAGCTACATATAGAGGGCGGCCGCCGCTGTGGAGGTGAGCCGGAGGGAGCAGCAGTATAGGCGTCCCGGGGTGATGAAGAGACAAGATCGCTGAAGAGTGGGGGACGTGAAGTGGTGGTGAGACCTGCTGCGAGCGTTGCTCCCAGATGGGTGTGGCACCATAGATAAAACAGGCTGCATTATGGGATTACAGGGGGCAACTGCCAAGCGGAGCCTCTGTGCGGACCCTCCATTGACCGCCCAGCGCGCTAAAAGACACGGATGGCCACCTGTACTGAACCTGTGGGTGGAAGAATGGGTTTTTTAATTTTAAATTTGTTTTATTGATTTCAATAGCAGTAAGATATACAACATTGCATGGAGTACATGTCAGGAAAAAACATCCATCTGGCGAGAAGTTCTGCGATGTACAGTTATGTTGTGCACGAGTGTCTGCAGATAATGAGTTCATAGTGCAGAGCAGGGAGTTGAAGCACTCCAAAAGGCGTAAGGAGGAAATCATTGTTAGAAAAACTCCCAATGTAAGCCCCGATCCCACCCCCCAACTCCCGTTCCCTCCCCCACCCCACCCAGTGTGCCGAACAAAAGGGACATATATAGTCATAAGTGTGCGTTGGTCGGTATCGTTAGCCAGGTGAAGTTGCAGGATCCTTCGCGGGCTCAGTGAGGCGGAGAATGCGCAGGTATTTGGGGCACGTGATCTCATTAAATTCTTTGGAAAGAAGGGAGAGCAATGGAAGCCACAGTTTCTGAAAAGCAGCAGTGGAGTGTGTGAGCGTGGCATGGATGCGCTCCATGCCGAGGACAAACCAGATTTTGTGTAGCCAACCTGTGTGTGAGGGTTTGGTGGTGGAGCCCCACAGGGACAGGATGTGTTGTGTAGCGGCTTGCATGGCGATCCCCATCTGGCGACCTCTCTGGGATTTTAGGGGAAAGGTGAGTGCGTTGGGTAGGCCTAAAAGTGCGTATGCAGGGAACCTGGGGATTTCTGTATCGAATGTGGAGTCGATCTCGTCCAAAACGGACTGCCAGTAGTCCTGGACCTCGCGGCACTCCCAGAGGAGGTGTGCCAGGGTACCCTGTTCTCCACACCCTCTCCAGCACAGCGCGCTTCGCGCGGGATTACCCCTGTGGAGCCGGACTGGTGTGAGATGCCAATATATAGCAATTTTTGTTGCTGCTTCTCTAGAGGCCGTGTTGCGTGTGGTATGGGCCGCCCTATAGTATATTGATTTCCATTCCTGTGGCGAGAGGGCCCTTCCCAGTTCTGCCTCCCATCTCCTCTGGCCCGCTGATTTACCCTGGAGAGAAAGTGGAGTGAGCATTTTGTAGAGGTCAGTGATGAGGTGTTTGTCAGAGTCTTTCGTCACCAGCCATTTCTCAAAGGCAGTCATGGGTCTGCCAACCAGAGACACGATGTCTGTGTGGGTGAGCCAGTGTCGAAGCTGGAAGTATTGAAATAGGTGCGGGGAGACGACATCATAGCCCTGGGTAATGTCTGCAAGGGTGAGGAAGCCTTTTAGGTCGAAGAGATGACCTGCTGTAAAGTTACTGATGGTGCGCCACTGCGGGAAGGCCCCGGGAGCATTACCCGGCGGGAATTCCGGGTTGTCCAGAACGGGTGTCAGAGGGGATGGGAAGGTGGTGAGTCCTCTCTCGGTCGCTACCTTGTTCCAAACCTGCAGGGCAGTACGGGTAATGGGAGACCTCAAGAGATAACGTGGCCAGTGTTGTCGAAGGAGGAACAGGATTTTCCAAAGGGAGGTACCCGCCATGGCTCTGTCTTGGAATAGCCAGCGTTTTTCAGATTCTGGCCTGAACCACTCCACCAGATAGTGGAGTTGCGCTGCCTGGAAATGTTGCATAAGATTGCCCAGCCCTCCCTCGTCCGGGTTCCTATATGCTAGTTGTTTGTGTATACGCGCTTGTTTGCCGCCCCATATGAAATGTTGGATATCAGATTGTAGAGTCTGAATGGTGCCTGCCGGGGGGGATACCGGGAGTGTCTGAAAAAGGAATAGGATTTTAGGTAGGGTCGTCATCTTAATAGCCGCAACGCGGCCCAATAAGGGAAGGGGTTGTTTAGTCCAACGTGCGAGTTCGGAGCGAATCCGGGAGGACAAAGTCATGTAATTGAGGGTCAGCGTTGAGGCCGTGGAAGCCGTAAGGGTGATGGAAGCTGTGCCGTTGATTGAAGTCCGCCACTGTATGTGGGCGGGTTATCATGCCCCCGAGCGTTCACGCCGAGAGGCAAGATAAGGGATTTCCCTCTATTGATTTTGGCCAGAGTTGGCTCCGAAGGTCTCCAGTTCGCCCAAGAAGGCCGGGACGGAGCGGGCCGGGTTGTCCAGGGCTGCGATGATGTCATCTGCGTATAACCCTATAGTGTAGGGTTCCCGCCCGAAGGTCATTCCGAGTATGTCGGGGTTATCACGGACTTTTTGCGCCAGGGGTTCTACATAAAGGGCAAATAGGAGGGGTGAAAGTCGGCACCCCTGCCTCATGCCCCGTTGAATTTCAAAGGGGTCAGATCGTAGGCCACCAATGCGGACACGGGCCTGCGGGTGGTGATAACAACTCGCGATCCATGCCTGAAAGCGGTCCCCCATCCGATAGCGACGCAAGACTTGTTGTAGGTAGGACCAGTCTACACGATCAAATGCTTTCTCCGCGTCGATAGCCAGTAACACAGAGTCCGATTGCTGATAGTGGGCTTTTATTAGGTGTAGAATGCGTTTAGTGTTATCGCTGCATTGGCGATTGGGGACAAAGCCTGACTGGTCTGGCTCCAGAATGCCCGGCAGGCACGGGCCTAGGCGCGCGGCTAGGAACCCTGTAAAAATCTTCAGGTCTAGGTTAAGTAGAGATATGGGGCGAAACGCGGAGCAGCTCGTAGGCTTTTTGCCTGGCTTGGGCAACACCACGATTTCGGCCGCTAGCATGTCTGGGGGAATAGAGCTCGGTCCTTCGAAAGAATTGAAGAGCCGGGTGAGAATCGGGGCCAGCAATTGTCTGAAGGTTTTGTAAAACCCGGAAGAGAACCCATCCGGTCCCGGGGATTTAAGAGGACGGAGGCGAGAGATAGAGGCTAGAACTTCATCTAGGCGGATGGGGGCATCCAAAGAGTCTGCATTGGTTTGCGACAGTTCCGTAATGTTCGCGGTCTCGAGATATTCCCTAACCCTGATCGACGAGACAGAGTCCGCGCTGTACAGGGTGGCATAGAATGTTCTGAATGCCTCCGCTATTTGGGGCTCGCCAGTGATTTCCTGGCCGGAGTCATCTGTCAAGCTAGAGATCTTGGATCGTTGGGTTTTCGCCCTCAGGGCGTTGGCGAGCAAGCGGCCTGTTTTATTTCCCCCTACATAGTAAGAATGACGGAGGCGCAGGGCGGCAAATTCCGCCCGGTCAGTATCTAGGCTGGCCAGTTGGGCCCTGGCGGATTTCAGTTGTTTCCAGATCCTCGGGGCGCCAGTTCGGCTATGAGCCCTCTCGAGTTCAGAGACTCGAGCCGTGAGGTCATGTCTTTTCTCTTTGCGGTCCTTGGCCTCAGCTGCCGCGATAGCTATGAGTTCTCCTCTGGCCGCCGCTTTCTAGGCTCCCCATAAGGCAGTGACACGTGTCCCCGGAATGTCGTTAGTGGCTACATAGTCGGTAAGGCGTGCGTGCAATTGAGCGGTGACCTCTGGGCGGTGTAGCATGGTCTCGCGGAGCCGCCAAGAGCCAGGTGGGTGGGTGGACCTAGGGACCCTTAGGGTGAGTTCCACCGCATCGTGGTCAGAGAGTGCCGCTGGCGTGATAGTGATATCTTGAAGAGTAGGGAGCAGTTCCGAGGAGCCCAAAAAGTGATCTAATCTGGCGTATGTGTGGTGAACGTGGGAGTAAAACGTGTATTGAGATGTGGTGGGGTGACGAGACCTCCACAGATCTACCAAGCCCTCTTCCTGTAGCCAGTTCTTGCCCGCAGCCGAGATAGCGCCTGTAACCCCATATCGGTGGCCAGATCTATCTATGTGTGAGTCCATCACTAAGTTGAGATCTCCCCCGAGTAGCAGAGGCGAGTTAAGGGCCTGTAGGGACTCGGAAGTAAAGAATGGGTTTTTTGAACTATTGCTGGTGCAGATACAAATTTGACTTTGGGGAGATGGAAGTAACCGTATTGACTAATACAGATGCCTTCAGCCATAGTATCTGGCCCAGTCACGTGCAGAGCAGCAGTTGTGAAGAAGTGGGAACACTTATCTGCAGGGATAGGACTCACTGAGGGCACCGGCTTTCAGACCTCTTTCCAGGTTGGGGGTCGAGTGGATGCGGCTAGCGCGCATTCTGTGACACAGCGGGACCAACCTGAAGAGAGATTGGATGCCATTCTGAATGCCACAGAGAGGTCTAAAGAATCGGTAAAATCCAAAATTGATAAAGTGGCAGTGGTTCTAACGTTATTGTATGTGGATCATCGGAAGTTGAAGGACCGAGTCGCAACTGTGGAACAGGACATTACTGATCTCAAGCCGGCCACAGACTTCATAGAGAAACAACAAAATTCACATGAGGCTAGGATACGTTACCGTGAGGATCGAGTGGAGGATGCGGAGGGCCACTCTAGAAGGAACAATGTCCGCCTGATTGGCTTGCCGGAAGGAGCTGAGGCCTAAGATGCAGTTGCTTTTATGGAACAATGGCTTAAAGAGTCAGCTCACATTACAAGTGTCTTTGCACGCTAGGAAAATAGAAAGATGGAATGGTTTGTTTTAAAAGATCGGGGCGATTAGCAGGTCATGATGCCCCTGAAGAAGGAAATTCACTTCCCGAAATGCATTGGGTTGGCGCAATAAAAGTCATGGCATGTGGAACCCACCTTAAACTCCTGAGCTTTTGTGAAATAGCAATGTCTAGATTAAGATTGAGTAAAATGAATTGAATACAATTCAAGAGTAATGGAAAACAATGAATGGTTGAATAATGAAAAAATGAGAGTAAAGCATATGAAATTGATTCATTGGATGGAAACTACAGTTGTGGCTGTGCAGCCTGGTGGAATCAAATTGGGTTCCCTCGTGGATTTTTAAAGATATTCCGCCTGTCTCCTCACTGTCTTCATTCCTTACCATAGAGCGGGCACACTGCATCCCTGCTAGAAAACCCACGCCAAAATGCAAAACCAAACGGGATTATGGACGGAGTGTTGAACACTGCAAGCACTCACCCCCAGTCAAATGATCTGGGTTTAATCCATAATCATTCTTTAACTCACTCCACCTCCCCAGTTCAGACATGGCCATATGCAAATCAGTCTGACCCTGTGCCTCATGAGAACAGTCCAGCCCGAACTGCCAAGCCAGGAAGCAAGCATCCTGGGACTGGTTTCTGGTTAATCAGCCGTCATCAGCCAGGCTAGCTTGAATCCAGTGGCAAAGTGAGCAAGGGACCCACATCTGGGCATACCCTGCTAACTTAGGGCGAACAAAGCAAAACCAAAGGGGATGATGGACTGAGTGTTGAACATTGCAAGCAGTCTCCCCAGTCAACTGATTTTGGTTTAATCCATCATCATTCTTTAGCTCACTCCACCACCCCAGTTCAGACATGGCCATATGCAAATCAGTCTGACCCTGTGCCTCATGGGAACAGTCCACCCTGAACTGCCAAGCCGGACTATACCATAAGAGTGCAGCGACAGCAGGGATCCTTCCTTCCACTTAAACAGAAGATCCGTCAGTTGGATATTTCTTACTCATTGATGTACCCAGCGTGGCTCCGTGTAATGTCCGACGGTCAAGCGAGATTCTTTGACACTCCGCAAGACACATGGGACTGGCTGGAAACCATGGGCCTGTTCTCGGGTCCTCATCCATCAAGCATGCCAGGTGGCAGGAATGGTAAGGCAACAGGGCCTAAGAACCACGGTTGACGAGTACGGAGACGATCTCCTAATCTCTCGGCTGCACCAGATCAGAAAGGAAAGACAAGTGGCAGTCCGAGTGGCAGAATACATAGCGGTGGCTTTAGAGACAATCAGTAAAGAAGGGGCACCAAATCACACTTTGGAAGACGGAGGCTCATCACTGGCTGGCCCGTCAGACACTGCATCACTGTGGTTGCCAGACATAATGCCACAGACTGCTGACGGCATTATATGATGTGAAAACGCCAGTTAAGCGCTTTAATTCTTGTATTGGACTACACTCTGGCATTAGTCGGTATTGTATTCTTTACCTATTGCTTATTTGCATAGGGGTGTTATTTAGCTGCTAATATTATGAGGACTAAGCAGGATACCTGTGATGTTATTCTTACTATGCACAACACTGTATAAACAGGGGGTATTTTATCGTGGCTTGACCCCTAAAGCCCAACATCCCCTTATTACTTCTCCCTAATATAGGGAATTAGGTGGTAACTGGGTAGTTCTTTTCCCGCTAAAGTGTGGGCAGTACCTTTGGTTAATGGTAGCCGCTCAGTACGTATTCATATGTTGCCATGTTGGCTGTTTTGTTTTAATCCCTGTTCACTGGGCTTTTATGGGAGGTATGGGAGATGGCACTAAAGATAGCTGTCCTACACACGTAGCTGCAAACATGGTTCTGGTTGGGCTTAGTCACTTCCCAATAGAGGTGCCATGACAGATCACAACATCCTCACTTGGAATGTGCAAGGCCGCTCACCTTCTCGTACAGATGCGGTGTACTCGTATCTTAAGAGGCACAATGTCCGTATCGCCCATCTACAAGAGACATATTTGACTCAGACTGAGGCTGTTAGGCTGCAGAGAAAATGGAGAGGTAGGATCTTTGCTACTGATTTTTCCTTGTATGCTCGAGGGGCTGTTATCTGGGTACGCCCCCAGGCACACCTTTCCTGATGGAAGAGGCCCTCACAGACAGGGAAGGCAGATATGTGTTCCTAAAGGGAAGGCTGGATGAGTGGTATATTTTGCCGGGGACTGTATATGCACCAAATACAGAAAGGGAGGTGATTCAGGGACAGGGAACAGGGACAATTCCTGAGATCACTGTCGCAAATATTGACGAAATGGTGTGACATATCGTGGTTGATAGGAGGAGACTTTAACAGTGTCATGGACACGGGCTTGACAGATCTTTCCCCGCTTTGTGAGGTACTACTGCCTCAACCAATGCAACAGTATTGAGCGAGTGGGTAGGTGGCTGTGACCTGGTTGATGTCTGGAGGCATCGTAATCCCCTAGAGAGGGTATAATCATTTTATTCCACACCCCACGACCTGCATGTTCGACTGGACAGATTCTTGAGCTCGCCCACCCTAATCCCCTATGTGACAGACTCAGATTATCATGGACGTACACATTCCGATCATAACCCACACTATGTCACATTTGCTTGGGAGCAGGGAACCCCCAGTGTTGCTACATGGAGGCTGCAACCGGCAATGAGGAGGATTGGCCTTCCGTTATTCGTTGGGGGAGGCAATTAGGGAATACTCCACACATAATGCAGGCACTGCCTCATCCATCATGATGGAATGGGAAGCCCTGAAAGTCACGATTCGAGGTACGTGCCTGGGGTTGGGCTGTGGTATGAGGAAACAAATAGAATTGGACTTGAGTTAGGTGGAAAAAGAACTATTGGCCTGGAATCGCAAGTGGCAACGGGAGAATCTGACTCCACCCCGCTGTGGGAAGCACGCACTAATCACGCAGCACTCCTAGAGGGAGGTATGATGTAACAAGATTGCGGTACATTACATCGCTGTTTTCACAACGCAAGTTGTTACAACGACTTGTGCTGGATTTAGGAATAGTATGATTTACTATTACAACTCCAGCCTACGTACAGTAGGGAAAGTGTTGGAATAGTAAATTACACTATTCCTTAGTCTAGAGTGCCCTCCAATGCAAGTCGTGGTAACGACTTGCGTTGTAAAAGCAGCGATCTAAATGTACTGCGATGTTTTGACAGCGTTGTTTAGGTCGTTTCCCCTCCTAGAGTGCCTATGTTGCTTGAACTTTGCGGCGCTCTCGGCAAGAAGCCATGCCATGGCGGATCGATCCAGGCCCCTATTGGCCTGGTTGATCAAGGAGGGTCAGATGTCAGGATCCATCACGGCCCTTAGAGCTTGCGATGGCAGGCTCAAATACACACAACACGAAATCCATAGCCAATCAAACACGCATTTCACACAATTATACCGATCGGCACTGAATGCAACTGAAGCAGGCATACATACCTTCCTTGATGGGCTCACTGTGCCTATTCTCATGCCCGAACAACGCAGGGAACTTGATGCTCTGCTTACACTAGAGGGGCACAATGAGAGCCTTGCCGTCTGGCAAAGTACCAGGTCCAGATGCTATAAAACCTATGCCGATCTCCTGGGGCCACAGTTACTTAAGGTGTATACTGAAGCTTTGGAAAGTACATGTCTTTCAGCTTCCCTGATGGATGCCACACTGTTTACACTTTCAAAGCCAGACAGAGATCCTACGCAAACAGGGGCTTATCGACCCCTGGCATTGCTGAATGGGGATTATAAAATACTAGCTGGTATTCTGGCAGGGCGCTTGGCAATTATCATCCCACGCCTTGTCCATGCGGACCAAAACGGCTTTGTCCCTGTTCGAATCACCTCCCTTAATTATTCGCAGGCTCTTTAGGGTCATGCGTACTGCCGCAGAGAGCTGGCCAGCAGCGGGCTGTTTAGTATTGGACTTAGAAAAAGCCTTCAATATTGTTGAATGGCCCTATATGTTCACAGTGTTGCAGAAATTTGGTTTTGGACCCTACTTTTTTGGTGTGATCAAACTGTTATATGGGGCCCCTACAATACAGGTCCGCTTAGGAACTCTATTTTCAGGACCCATAAAGATTGGAGGAGGTACTAGGCAGGGATGCCCCATATCACTGCTAATCTTTTCCCTAGTTAGCCTCAGGCGGTAGCTATGTGCTATTCGGCAGAAACCTGGGGTATTCAACTAGGTAAGGAAAGACATTCTAATTCACTATATGCAGACAAAATGTTGTTATATATTAGAAATCTGCTGGCAATACCGCAGATCATACCAGACACGCTACAATTATTTGCAAAACTGTCAGGATTTGGAGTCAACTGGGGGAAATCTTGTCGGTTTTCCTTTGCCCCAGATGCAGCAGTTCCCCATCTGGCTATTGCTGGTGTACCTGTGACTTGGCAACCACTAATGTTTCGCTATCTAGGCATAAGAATATATTGTGCAGATTGGGAAATTCTGGATGGTAATTTAACCAGAGCAGTGACAGCTCTGAGGTCCCAAATAGAGTTCCGGAAAACTCTCAATCTATCAGTCGCAGGCAGAATAGCGCTTGTAAGGATGGTGATGCTCCCTCGCCTGTTGTATTATTTTGCCAACCTCCCGCTCTTCTTTTGATCTTTGGAAGGTATACTCAGAGACCTTATATGGTGTAATGCACGATGCAGGGTGGCGCTCGCAAAGTTATATCTGCCTCAGGCGCTGGGGTCTTGCCCTACCGAACCTGGAACATTACTATCTAGCCTCACATGTGGGTGGCTGGATGGGTGGGGGAATTACATCTGACTGACACCGCGGGATCCATACACGGTGGATAGACTTTTATATACTTTTCACCTGTGCTCTGGCCAGCACAGATTGCTCCCCTTATTGGTACAGGTGACTTAGAGGTGTTTCCGTCGGGCGCTTTACCTCACTAGACACATCATTCCTTATGCACTGCCCATACCACTGCTGGGCATACCAAGAGGTGGGAGCAAGGCAGGGTTGTTGGAGCTTGCGCCTTGGCATGAGGCAGGGACCTACACACTGGGGGACCTGTATGCAGACCGCATTCTATGGGCATTTGTGGATCTGGCAGACGAAGAGGGGTCCCTCCTGGACTTTTTTTAAATCATGCTTCTTGGACAACCACATTGGGGCATCACTGGGGTAACATCTCACAGGAACCGCAGACGCACATACTGATGCAATGTATACATGTAATGTGCACGGAGCAGCACCTTATAAAAATGGTTTGTGGGCTCGATTCGTGAACACACCATGATGGATCTGGGGCCTCTTCGGAATCGATAGGAAGAGGACTTGACCCGTCAATGCACACCTAAAAGAGTAGTCCATGATACTGGAAAGCCTCAAACGGGTCCCTAGGAATGTTCGGTTTCACTTGATTCAGTTTTACATAGTCCATTGGGCATATCTGTCACCAGATAAAATCAATAGGTAATTTAATAGAACAGATGCTTGTTGCCCATGTTGTAAACTGTTAGATCCCGGACTTTAACATATTTTATGGTCTTGCCCCAATCTACACAGTTTCTGGGTAGAGTGATACAGCTCCTCCTGGGTAGGGTGATACAAGCACTTCCAGGATGTTCCCAAATATGTGGAAGGCATGTATCACAGGGATATTTGTCAGGGGCAGGAAGTATAGAGTCAACTCCAGATTTTTAGACTTGGAGCTGGCGGTGGCAAAGAGCCTCATCACACGCCGCTGGAAATTGGATGACCCACCGACACTGAAAGCCTGGTCCCAATCCATGCTAAACTGGGCTAAAGCTGAGGGTGCTTCCCTGCAGAGGGAAGATACTTTAGGATTGCGCAAATGCCTTCTTGCTACTGCTTGGAATGCAATTCTAACGACACTCCAACTGGAGATGACAACGGAGGACCCTACCGATAACTCTAATGTTGATTGATCTGAGCCCACTTGCAGGCCTACATTATAACCAGCATATAGCGAGGGATGGAGTGTTTAATGCATATTATGTGCCCTTGATTCCACTTCAGGACCATGTTATTAAATTTACAGATTTAATCTATTGCAATGCGATGGTAATTATGGACATGTGTGTCTCCCCTCTTTACTTTAGCCCACCCCATTCCCACCTCTCCCTCCCCCTTCTCCCTCACAGGTTGTTGTTACAAATTTAGGATTGGAATAATTGGCTTTTGATCACTCACCATGACAATATACCACAGCTGTAAGGAGGTAATAGTATAGTTTGCTTCATGTACATACACATACAGTCGGGCAGCTCATGCATGTATGTGAACAGGTGTGCTATCAGTACAGATTATATTTTATGCGTGGGCTCCATTGGTTTTTAGATCTAATGCTGTATGTACATGAGATTTTCAATTTTACTGTCCGTTAAGCAGTCACGTGTACCACCTTAATTAATGTTTTCCTCTTACATGCAATGTATGCTTTTGTAAGAAATATGTAAGCTTGTAATACGAAGGTTATGCTTTAAAAAAGCGAATAAACAGATCAAACAAAAGATACAAAGTCACCTATACGAGGTCACAATTGGTCCTGCTCATCCTTTCTGCATGCCGATCCACACCTGAAACCCCCCTGAGGGCTTGGGCACAATGGAAGGATAACTGAAGAGGCAGTGCCTTGACTTCCAAAGCAGTGAACTTGCTGCACTGGGAAGATCCCCATGCTAGACCCAGAGGTCTCGCATAGAATAGGGATGGGTTTGGTGGCTATCTAGCCTCAGAAAATGCAGAGCCACTAATGCAACACAAGAACGCCATGCAGCACTAGGAAACATATGTATCAGTTGTACAATAAGAAGAGACCATCGGCTTTATATTTCCAACCAATAATAATTAGTGGCTGTCAACACCAGCTGCAATGGAATCGATAGCACACATGTCCAAACCAAATTTGTAAAATTTGAAGTGCAGGTGCTCAAATCTTTGTCAGAGACCACACCCCCGGCCTCTAATGATAAGCTCGAAGGCCTCACATGATTGCCTTTTGGTTTTGAAGCAACGAAAGCCTTTTTTATTTTTTTATCTATGCTTTGCTTGCAGGCCAGCCCACCTGATAATCAACCACGTTGTTTCATTAAAAAAAAAGTCTGAGTAGGCACATATTTGATGTAGCGCTCACTGTAGTCACTTGTGGGGGTCTGTCAATTAAACCACTTTTGAATTATAAACAGATGACATTCTCTGATCCACGAGGCCACTCTCAACCCCCAGAACAAAGGCATGCCTCGTGTGTTTTTCTTGTTTGTTAAAGCTTTTATTAACGATTAAATGTGCCCGACCAGGCATACAGTAAAAAGGAAAAGAACAAGCATGATTCTACTCATCTGAACTGTCCTAACAGCTCTCGAGAGGCTAGCAGGAAAAATGTGCCGTCCAAGACATTCTGTGAAGTACGAAAATACACAATGAGCCAGGTTACCTAATTTGCGCAGGTGCCAGGCTATTTTTGCATCAACATTTGCCCCAAAATAGAAAACACCAATACAAAAACTACATTATAAAGAATGGTTTTTTTTTGGTTGAAGCTTTTATTCGATATGCAAGATATCTTGAAAGCGTACACAAATACAGCATTTTTAAGAAAACTAGAAAAAGACATTTTAAAAGCAGTATTAAATGTACAGTTAAAAAGGATAAAAAGACATGTGATGTCGAAATAAATTAACTAAAAAACCAATTAAACCGCTAATGACAATCTCTTGCAGCGAATCAACCAAAAATGTTTTAAAAATTTGGCTACACCACAAACAATAGGAGTGGAAGTGTCCGTCATAAGGATGCGAAGAGCTACCAGATGACTACGCGTGCCCATATTGCGACACAGGGGTTTGAGCCAAAAGCCCCTGGGTTTAGCATAGTCCGGGCATTCAAACAATATGTGCGGTATAGACTCTATCCTCGTGGTGCAACGGGCGCAAAAGTGGGACTTGTGGACTCCCGATTTCCACTTAGACACCAGGGCACCAACTGGAAGGGAGCCCACTCTAAATTTAAAATAAAGTGCTCGGTCAGTTGCCAGGGTAATTAAGTCTAGATAAGGTTCGTAGACTACAACATCTTTAATTATTAAAAAGGCAGCTGTAGATTTACAGTGTCTAGAATTTATCACTAGCTGTTCCGCAACCCATTTCCAGTAAAGCCTTTTCAAAACATCTTTAGGTGGAGCCGTTCTTGATAACCAGCAGTCCCCAAGCCCAATAACCTCCAAAAGTTTTTTCGTGTCTCTCAACCACTTGATCTTTGTCCAACCGCCCAAGCTCATTATCTCTGCCAGCCCTTCAGCATATGATTTTAACTCTTCACCCCTCCAAATACGTGCCCATAGAAGGAGTGGGCGAAGCCGGGCTTGATCTTTGATATTCTTACACCCAGTGTCCAACAGCACAGGCACTGTAGGGGTGCTTGGAGGCAGGGCGATTAGAGATTTCAGGAGCTTGCTCTCTGATGTTACCAGGGAATCCAGGCAGCAATGCCCCCACAGTTCTGCTCCATATAGGGCTGATGTTACTCCCTTGGCCTTGTAGATGTCAATTGCTGGGGCAAGCGACCTCCTTGGTGAAGCCCGAAATTCCCTCAGGAGGGCCCCTCCTACTCTTTTGTGATTCAAGACCATCTTAGCAATATGGGGTGACCAATTCATGGTATCCGTAATCCGTATTCCGAGATAGTCGAATTTGGATACTTTTTCTAAAGGAACAGAGTTAAGAGTGGGTGGGCGGCCCAGTTTCCTTGGAGGGTTTAGAATAAGGGACTTGGTTTTATCTATGTTGATTACCAAGCCCCTTAAAGCACAAAAGTTCTGGAAGCGGTCGAGCAACTTCTGGAGGCCTTGCGGAGTCTTAGAAATCAAAAGCGTATCGTCCGCAAAAAGTAAAGTTGGGATCCGCACTCCCCCTAGACAAGGAGCATCGGCTGGTTCTTGCTGGAGATAGTCCACCACCCCATTGACATATAATGAAAAGAGGGTGGGCGCTAGGACGCATCCCTGTCTCACACCCCGAGACACTGGGATCTTCTCAGTTATCTCTCCATTTCTCCCCCAACGAACCTGAGCGAAGGTATGTTCGTGTAGGCTAATAAGGAGGGACAAAATGTAGGGAGGTAACCCCAACCCATGGAGCACCCTCCATAACTCCTCCCGGGGAACTAGGTCAAAAGCAGTCCTTAGATCTATAAATGCCAAATATAGACTGCCCTTGCCTAGTTCCACCACCTTCCATCCAAGGAGTGCCAACCTAAACACCTGCTCAATCGTCCCTGTACCTGCCCGAAACCCGGCCTGGAAGTCTGTTAGTATTTTGTTTTCCTCCACCCAATGAAGAATCCTACCCAGGATAGCTTTACCTGCTATCTTTTGGGTGGAGTCAATGAGGCTTATGGGGCGGTAGTTCCCTGGGATTTCTCTGGAATCTTTTTTATAGATTGGGACCACCACCGCCCCTTTCCAGGAATCGGGCACTGGCCCCCCCTTCATAATATCATTAAGGAGTGCCGCTATAACCCCTCCCCAGGCCGCTGGATATGCCCGCATGAGATCCCCCGGTAAGCCATCTGGGCCTGCTGCCTTTCGGGGGGCTACACACCCAATCACCCATTCAATCTCTAGAGCTGAAAAGAGATTGTAGCCATGGGGTTCAGATACTAGTAGGGGAAGCATCCTAACATTTAGTGCCCCATCCACCGGAAGGTATAGGGCCCCAAAGTGTTTGACCCAGCTTTGTGGGGGGATATTACAGGGTCTCATGGCTTCATCCGGCCTATTCCGGGAGCCTACAAGGTTCCAAAAACTCCTAGGGTCTTTGCTTTTACTCGCGACAAGTAGGTCCTCCCAAAAATTCTCTTCCCACTCCTTTTTAGCAAATTTAAGGGATCTATTATATGCCTTCCTTGCTTCCAATATGTCAGGGTGGGATTTGGATTTCACTGCCTCAACAAGTCTTGATTTGTTTAGCCTGCACAGTTGTGTGTACCACCCGCTAGCTTTCTTTACACCTCCTTTCCTCCCTAGCTTACTCGGGGGGATAGAAAACACATTAGTCAGCGCCTCTGTTAGTGAGGCAAAGACCTCGCAAGCCCTGCCCACCCCTTCCGGGATGGTCCCCAAATTTGTCTGTGCATGATTTAAAAGGGTTGATATTTCTCGAACTTTTTCCTCCGACATGACCAATTTGGCCCATTTTAGGCGCCTTCCACATAATGAGACTACGGACTCATCTGGGGGAGTTGGTATGGGGATATTATACCCCTTCATGGAATGACACCACCACTGAACCATGGTCAAGGAAAGCGGGTTGTGATCGCTTTCGATCGTCGGTACCACAACCATATCCCTCACCTGGCTCCACAGACATATATCTAATAGAATGTAATCAATTCTAGAAGTATGTCCTGGTCTGTTATAAGTATGTGCCCCCCCCCCCTATCTGAAGTCGTCCTCCCATTCACTGCCCTTAGATTAAATTCAGTGCTCAAGGTGTATAACTGAAGCGCCACCTGTGACCATTTCCTAATGGGAGGAATCTCCAAGATTGGGATCCCTATCTTCGCATTCTCCTCATCTTGCTCTAAGGCAACATCCGAGCCCAAGGGCTCGAACGTACAGTTCATGTCACCCGCTACCAGGGTACACGACTTGTGTGAAGATGTACTAAGGTAGCTTTCCAGGAGAGATAATACAGTCGACTTCCTCCCACCCTTAGTCCCTCTAGCATATACGTTATAGATATTCAATATTATGCGACCCCTAGAGTCTCTTAAAATAATATTTTGGATATCTGGACATCCTGTCTGAAGGTCCTCGATTCTACAGTCTAGGGAAGCTGCCACCCATATAAGCAAGCCTCCTGAGGGGCGTCCTCTCCCCGATTCTGAAATTTGAGCGGGCACATAATAGGAGGAAAATCCCACCCTGTGTAATGGGACCAAACTCCAGGTCTCCTGGAAGATGCATATGGCGTGGTCATCAACCAAAGCATTCCAGTCTGGAAGGGCCAGTTTTCTTGCGATCCCTGCGACATTCCAACTGAGAACCTTACAATTACGGTCCGTCACAGCTGGTGCATCGCAGACCGCGAGAACACTCCTGTCCATAGGCCTCGCACGGGGAACAGGCAAACTACTATCCACGGGAATGGAGAGAGAGTCTAGCAATCCACTGTCGCCTGTACTTATAGGAGAGGATATTCGAAGTGATAGTACTGTCGTTGAGCCCATTCTAATGGCAGTTACCATACTGGGGTCAGGCACTACAACCACCCTCATGTCATCCTCCTTCAGTCAACAACTCCTCCTTGGCCCCCACAGAGGATTCGACCCGTTGTATCCCAGACCCCCTACCACACATGGGTCCCAGTTTTGGCCGGATTCGATTGTGCTAGGGCCCACCCGGAATGGCATTACAATTGTCCTTGGATAAAAAAAGGTTAGGTCCACTAGTTTAACCCCTACCACATCCATATTTTTTATAGGGCCACAGATGGAACTCACCACTCTGGGATCTTGAAAGTTTATAATTACACAATCCCCCTCCTGTATTTTTTTTCCTTGGCCTATCCACCCTACTCTGCGGACACTTAAAATTAGCCCATCTAGACCATTCGGGATTGGCTTATTTAATTTTAGCCAATGAATACACTTATTCTTGAGGGACTGGTGATTCTCCACTTGATCTTCCTTCAGTGGGGGAACGTTTACTAGGACACCAACAAAGGGGTGACAATCTGGTGGTAAATTTATTGGGGGAGTCCGCCGTGGAAATTTACGGGGGACCGTTGTAGTTGTAACCAGGGCTACAGGATGAGGGGCAGTTTTAGTGACCTTCTCTGTCGCTACTCCCTTGCCTTTGTCTTGTGAGCCAGAGGCTTGGCTAACCTTTACCATCCCTCTGCTTACCAAGGGCTGCGGATGGGATGTTAATTTAGGTGTACTTTTGGCGACCTCAGAAGATGTTTCCATTCCCTTGTGTTGGAGCCCTACTTTTGTTGGGGGAGGAACTACAGGTACAGGTGCTTGTATGTTGCCAGTGTTTATCTTCTTTGCCCTAGTTGGCTGATTAGGATCCGCCTGAGTTTGCGCGGGGACTACTGAGAGCGCACTCTCGTTTAGATCCATGGCCTGGTTCTCACTCACTCTTTTATGCTGTTTAAATATAGATTTAAGTGAGAAGAAGCCGTCAAGGGTTGATTGCTCTAATTTGTCTATTCTAGTCCCCAAACCCTTAACCTGGGTCAGCAACGGCACAAAGAGAGTGTTTACCCTCTCCATAATCCTATCAATCATGTTTTGTTCAAAAACTGAAGAAACATTAGCAGCACTACTAGTAGAGGGTGAACAGTAATCTCTACCCGTGGGTGCGTCCACAGAGCCCCCCTCCACCGCTACCACCTTATCTGCTGGGACCAACCCCCTTACGTCCCTCACACCCTGCTCAAGAGTTTTTCTCGGTTGCTTATATAGCGCGGCCTGTTTCACCGGCCTACCCTTACTAGAGCATACTGCCCTTTTAATTTTGGCCCTTTTATTTTGCCCACTCGGGTCAGGCACAGATTGCGCCCCCACTAAGTTTACTATGTTATGAACAGGTGAGGTTGGCAATATTATTTGAGTAGAGCTTGTGATTAGGGGAACAGGTGGAGGTGCTGTATCTGCGCCACAGACTTCCATAACACCACTAGATAGAAGCCCAGATGGGTGTTCCGGCCTATCTATAATGCTCCCAGTTTCTACCATTTGGGGAAGATCTACAGAAGCATCCGGGACATCAGGGGGAACAGAATGAGTGTTCTCGCCAGCAGGTGATAAGACCTGGGCAACAGCCCCCAGAGAGGAACGTCTGGCAGGGAGATAAATCTCAGAGAGTCGCCGTTCGGAAATGGCGATCTCATTTTCAATGACCGCCGCCACTCTCGTAATAAAGCGGTCCATAGATCCAATCACTGGGCTCCCAACAGCACCACCCCTTTCGCCCTCAGACCTAAGTAATTTGCCAGAACGGGTTGACATGATAGAAGGAGTGCCTTTGGACCTTGGACGATGTAGCGCGACCCACCGGTGCCCGGAGCTGGATGTAAGAGACGTGGCCCAGCCCAGCCTCTGTCTGCCCCTGACGGCCACAGACGGCCCGCCCTCTGCCCGGGCTCAGCCCGGCGACGCCCGCGCGCGTCCGCGACGCGGAGGAAGCTCTCTGCTTTTCAGCGCCTCCGGGCGCGCTCCGCCGGAAGTGGGCGTGGTTCTGGTGCAGGGCAGGCTGGGAGCTGTATAAAGAATGATGAATGTTAAAGCTGAATTATACAGCATTTCATTCCTCTGATGATGTGCCAATGTCATTTTTGGGGAGTGCTTGGTTGGGAGAGTGTCAAGTTGTAGTGTGGCTCTGCGGGAAGTGTTTTGGTGTTGTAAGTGAGTGACTGTTGTGCCTTCTTAACAGTGACCAAAGTGATGCGTTTAACTTGTTGTAATAAGGGGTCATCTTGAACTAGAGACTAGCCCAAATCCCTGCAGATTTAAAGCGGAATATCAGTGGAAACCCGGGAAGGTTGGAAACTAGGCGGAATTAATAAAAAGAGGGACAGCTTTTATTGGAAAATGTTACATAGGTTACCAACTTTTGCGTGGTGCACTTCTATTATTTGTATGGACTTTGTAGCGCTTTCAGTGCCTGATTGGTGTGCACGCAGCAAGGGGAAGACACGCATTTACAAAAAGACTGAGGTGGGAGAGAGACAGGAAGGAAGGGAGACAGAATCTGGGGGACAGAGAGAGCGAGAGATAAGGAGCGATGGCAAAGGCAGCCAAAGACAAGAAGAGAGGCAGAGAAAGACAGGGAGCGACAGAAAGATGAGATTGTGTGTAGTGATTGCGACTGTGGCGTACCGTACACAATAGATCTCATGTGATGTCAGAGAAGGCGAGCCATCTACAGCGCATGTTTGTCATGTCGCCCTTGGAAAGGTGCATGAGCGCTTTAAGTGGGCTGGGTTCTGCCGGTGCCCAGCACTTACTAAGCAATAAATAGAGTGAGCGAGGTCCCTACCCCACCGTGTCTTCAAAGTTTCTCCACTAAGAATGGAAATCTAGATGGTGCCAATTGTTCTAGCCGTGCTGTAAAGCACTCCCGATGCTCTGCTCTAGCCTTTACAGCATGGCTTAAAAAGACGCTTTGTTTTCCGATCCTAGTTGGATTGGTAAACAAAAATGAATAATAAAAAATAGCATGGGTAAGGGGAAGAAAGGCGAGAGGGATGGGAAGCGGAATCACGGAGGGCTGGGGAAAGCAATACGGGTGAGCAGGGAAGCAGCACAGAAGATTGGGAAGAAACACGCGGGGCGAAGGTGGAGGTAGTGAACTTGGGAGAGAGGAACGTGGTTACATGGGGGCAGCAACAGGCAAGAGAGCGCAGGGTGGAGCTGGGGTGCAGAAGCGCACAGGTTCACAACAACTCAGTGGTATAAGCACACAAGCAGGGCATCACGTGAAAAGGCGTGAGAAGCACAGCATAAGGGCAGCGAAAGGCCAACACGAGCAAGTGCATCGGGGTGGGAAGAGCTGTAGACAATCAATCAATCAGTACACCAAAACACAATGCGCTCGCGGCCCCTCTTTCCTAGATGCACTCATTGGAGACCGGTTCAGTGGGACCGGACGTGGGTGGCCAGGCCGTGGGAGCGGGACTGGGACTCTGTGCACTGCCGGCTGCGGTGCAGCTTTATTAACTTTTTCATTGATTAGTGTTTACTTAGGCCTGTAAGGAGGCCCTGTCTCACCTGGTGCAGCAGGCTAACTCAAGGCTGAAGTCTCCCATCCAACGTCGTCCGGCCGGGTCACTCACTCAGTAGTAGTGAGTGCAGTCAACGGCCGTTAAAAGAACCTGCACGATGGAGAACATGGCGTGGGGATGCTAAGGTGTGGCGTGGACTAGGAAAATGCGTGCGCGGGGTGCACGCTGCCGTGCACAGCCCCAGCGCCGAGAATCAAAATCCAGCCCTGCCCTACAGTGTCCCGCCCACTGGGCCGGCGGCGACACCAGTTGCATCAACATTTGAGCCACGAGCTGACTCAGCCGAGCAAGATCAGAAATCGCACAATAAACAGACCACGCAGTGTGTCAGCGTAAAAGGCCATTTTATTAGACCAGGCTGCGTAATCTATACATAACAATAAACATCAACAGGTAAATAACATCAAACCCCCACTCACACTCCCCTCTCATTCGTTTCACCCGTTCCACCTCATCACAAACCCCTACAAGCTCCATCCCATACCTTATTCCTGCCCATCAATCACTTGTCATCCAGCCCGCTCCTTGCGTCCTTCCAGTCATGCCTCTATCCGCCATTCGAACTCCCCCCCCAAGGGATGGGTGTGCCCGCTCTTGACCCCCCTGTCCCTTCAAAGTACCGCCAACCAGGGAACCCCCTGTAGGGCGGTTCCCTGCCCCACCCCTCCTACCCAGGTCCGTCCGTCCGCACCAAGCACACCCGCAATCACTCCCTGCAACACCATATAGCCTCATTCCATAACTTGCTCACAACATCTCTCATCTCCATCATGTAATAAGCATTGCCCAGCTGCGACAAGTGTACTCCGTCGTCCCTAAAAACTAAAGGTTCCTCCAGTCGAATCCCTCCGTGTGCAATCACTTTGATGTCCTTGTCACCACAGTATAGTCTCATTGCCCTATTGAGCTTCCTTCGTGCCTTTTCTATCGCCCCATGCTTCATTGCCCCTCTCCACACTTTCCCGGGGACCAACTCTGTCCAGGCAATGCAGGTCCCTGCAAGCCTAGATTTCAGCACCTCCACGTCCCTCTGCATGAGCTGTAAAAGCGCCAAACCTGACAGCTGCACCAAGTCATTTTCTCCCAGATGTATTATTAACAAATCAGGGCATCCATGGCAGTAGTGCCCCCCATCGCATGCCACCTTTGCCCCACCATTGTACCTCGTGCAAGTGTCCTTTCAGTCCCAAGTTTACGGGCGTAAACCTGTTGCTCCGCATATTTGGTCGCCCAATGCACGAAGGAGTGCCCAACAATCCATGTCATCGTCTTATTTCCCGGTCCACCCACGCAACCTACGAAGAAAAAGATGTTAGAACCAGAAACAGCAAAACCATGAATCAACCAACAGCCTACCTGGGACCATCTAATTTCCTCACATACCTCTCACAACAACGGGACTTCCCCCGCCCAATCCGCCTAATCCTGTCCCAGGACCACCCCAACCTGGCCGCAGCTGTCGCAGCCCCAATTCTGAAGGAGTGAGACCCCAAACCAGACCCAATCGTTGCAAAGCCTTGCGCAACACCGCCAATAATTGGCCCGCCGTCATTCTCGCACCTGAAGCGTGACAAAAAATTTCCCCACGCTCCACACTCGCCGTCCCCAGGAAAGTCCGCCATTCAACCACAGGGCACACCGGCCCGCCCTCCGTCTCATTCAGCCACACCCACTTACCCCTGCCCAACTAATCAGTCTTCGAGCACCGCAACCAAATACCCAGGCGACCTCCATCTTCCCGAATCTCCTCAAACAACCTGCCAGCCATTCTCCTAGTACCCAGCAACTCAGACACCCTGAACGCCCCGAAAAACTCCACACCATACACAAACGGAAAAGGCCAACCTCAACAAGGTCGTAGCAACATTCCGGCAACACCTCAACCAGCCGGACCAATAACTTAAAAGTAACCGCTTCCCGCAGCCTACCCCCCCATTCCTGCATTCCCTGCCCCAACCCCGCAACATCCTGCTCACGATCCCATCTTTAGTTGGATCAAAACCCAGAAACAAAGCACAGTAAAAGGATATCCCTGCCAATTTACCAGAAATCGTAGCCGCAGTCAAACCCCTGTCAATACAATCCAGCACAAAATGTCTCAGCCCCTGTTCCACCACAGACTCAACACCCACGACACAATCCAGATTCCAACCCATGAAACCACTAAATTCAGACCATGCCAAACGATACGTCCTCCTCGTGGTCTCTGCAACAGAACCTTCCACCAGGCCAATCATCCTCACTCCCCCAAGGCCCAGATGCCGGCCGGCAGCTCGGTCTTGCATGTATCTGCTCCCGGTGCCAGGTGCCGGAACCGCTGCCACTGCGAACGAGACAAAGCATCCGCAATGTCATTATTCGACCCAGGGACATGCTTTGCCCGAAACACCACATTCAGCCGCAGACAAGCCAACATGAACCTCCGCAACAGCCGCAGCACTCTCAGGTCCCTTGCCCCCTGATGATTCACCAGCTCCACCACCGTCATGTTGTCCACATGGAAAAGCACTGACCTGTTACAAAATTCCTCCTCCCACACCTCCAGTGCCACCAGTAGAGGGAAAAATTCCAAAAAAGCAATGCTCCTCCCCTGTTTGAGCCATTGAGCCGGCCAGCTCTCAGCACACCACCTTCCGTCCCAGAAAACACCAAACCCCGCTGACCCTGCTGCATCAGAGTAAATTTGGCATTGCCAGACCGCCCTCTCCTCATCAAACTCCAGGGACACACCGTTAAAGTCTGTCAGGAAGGCAATCCAGGTCCTCAAGTCTGCCCTCACCCCCATGGAAATCCTGACTCTGTGATGTGGAAGCACTGCCCCCCGACATGGCCATGCCGAGCCGCCTACAGAACGTCCGCCCTGCACGCACTACCCTACACGCAAAGTTCAGGAATCCCAGGAGTTTCTGAACCGCTCGCAAAGGAATCCGCTTCTCTTCCACCGCCCATTCCAAACATGCCAGTATCTTCGCCACTTTGGCCGCAGGGAGGCGCCCCAGCCACTGCACCGAGTCCAGCTCGATCCCCAGGAACGTCCGGCAACAGCTGGGACCAGCCGTATTCTCCGGCGCCAGAGGCACACCAAACTGAAAGGCCAACCCTTGGAATCGCGACAGGGCCCTGCCGCAATCCCCGGAATCCGCCCTCCCCAGGAAGAGGAAATCATCCAAGTAGTGGGTGACCTCACGGCACCCACTGACTCGCACCATGACCCACTGCAGGAAGGTGCTAAATAGCTCAAACAGAGCACAGGAGATGGCGCACCCCATGGGCAAAACCTTGTCCACGTAGATGGCCCCCCCAAACTGCATTCCCAAGAGCGAGAAATCTGCCGGATGAATGGGCAGTAATCGGAAAGCTGACTTGATGTCACATTTCGCCAATTCAGCCCCCGCCCCACACACCCTCACCAGACGGATCGCATAGAGCACCCTAGAATCTTCCTCTGCAATAAAATCGTTCACTGACTGGCCCTCCGGCCACAATAGATGGTGTATCATCCTAAACTCCCCTTCCTCCTTCTTCGGCACCACCCCCAATGGAGAGATGATCAGATCGTCCAAAGGCCCGTCAGTAAACGGGCCAGCCACCCTTCCTTCCTCAACCTCCTTCCTCAACTTAGCGGCCACCACACTAGGCAATTCCTTAGCAGATCGCAAGTTGTCGGCCCATCGGCGCTCCCTGGGGCCCTGATAGCCCACTCTAAAACCCTCTGTGAAACCCCAGAAAAGCCGCGCCGCCGCCTCCTGATCCGGGTAGCACGAGAGCCACGGGGCCATCGCCTCTACCCTAACCGGTGTAGGCGCCCTTCTGTCCAGGGTGGCCCCGCCCTCGGGCGTTCCTCCACTGTTCAGATGGCCTGGCAAGTGTGAGGCACTGAGTGAGTGCATGTTTCCCTCCGCATTTCGAGCACTCATGTTGGAACTTACAGGGGTACCAGGAACAGTACCCCCTATTGTAGCTCCAACAGGCCCCTGTGGAATATCCCCCTGGCTTAATCTGTTGACCCGATATGATGGTGTTGGGCACTGCACCTCCTCCCGCCCCGCTTTGGGCGGGACGCGGCGGAAAGGACTGATACACTACCGGCAAGCCGCTAGCTGTGTGTGTGGATGCGGTGGAGTGCGTGGACGCCATCCACTGCACCCAGAGTTCCTGATCCACCTCCCCCCAGCTCTTCTCCGGATTCACACTGACCCTGGCCCTAAACTCCTTGTCATAACTCAGCCAGGCAAATCCCCCAAACTGCATCTGAGCCTTGCGAATGATGTCCATGTACTTGAACAGCGCAATCGCCCTGTCCAAATACTTCTCACAGTAGATACTGGCATAAATCAAGAACGCTGATGTCCAGTTCTCCATTGTCTTTGGCACCCTGGGGCGCCTCGTCAGCTCCCACTCTTCCTCCTTCGAACCCTCCTTAGCCTGCACCTCTCTATGCAGCAACTTAAACACATCCACGAATTCGTGCCTCCAAATCCGAGCCCTGACTTTCTCAGAGAGATGCGAGCCCAACGGCATTGCCAAACCCATATACGGCAGTTTCTTCGGGATCTTCACCCCTTTCTCCTCTTTACCATCCCCTTTGTCCGTCTGCACCCCCGTAGTCACCGACTTACCGTCCACCTTCTCACCATCCTCAAGTAGACTGCCCGATGGCTTCTCCGGCTCCCGGACTGACTCGTCCCCCACTCCTACCGACCTGCAAGTCCTCTTACGCCCCTCCCCCCCCCGGGGACCGTCCTCCCAGGCTGCCCACCAGGAACCCTCACCTGTGAGTGCCGAGGTCCGTTCCCTGGGCCGTCCTCTGGGCGCCGCCACTTGGACCGCCGCCGTCCCAGCCTTGGTCTTTGTCACCGCCGGGGCCTGCAAAACACAAATGTCGCCGTTGTCCGCAGCGCCCCCAAAGCCTTCTGCGTCATCCCGCACCTCCCCTTCTTCCAGCTCATCACTCTCATCACCATAATCCAACTCAAGCACCGGTTCCGGATCCAGACGCGCACTCTCCACCTCTTTCACCGCTCTCTTCACACCTTTCTGCAAACCCCCATGGCCACGCATTCCAGTCTCCACACGCGCCGCAGGAGCCCGAGCCCTCGGTGGAGGGACAGCCGCCGCAGACTGCCCTGTTGCTTCTGTCCTGCGTTTTGGAGCCGTCTTGCGCCCCGCCAGGCACCCCCGGGCTCTGCCGACAGCCGCCGGCTTGGATCCCCTCCCGCCCCTCAGGTCGCTCCAACCTGAGCGGGCCCCAGCACCACCGGGTCTCAGAGCCGTCTTGGCTGTCCCTACTCCCGCCATAACTCTCTGGGGGGGGTCCTCCACAGTCTTTCTGGCCCTGACTCTCCTCAGCTCTTCCTCCCGTTCCGCCTCCCGTTCCTCCTCAGAGGTCGGGGTGGGGGGCCATCGACCTCATGACCCCACACAGCACCTACTCTGGCCCTGGTCTGTTCTGCCCACCTTGCCTCCCGGATCTGTTAGAGTATCCTCTCCTCCCTGGCCCTGTCCTCCCAGGATAATGCGCCCCAGACCTGTGGGGGCGGGCAGTAACCCATAAACTCAGTCCCCGGGGGGAAGAAACCACCATGACCAAACCCGGGGGGCCACCCGTGCACCCCACCCATGGGAACCAGGACAGCCGACCCCACCCGATCTGCAAAATCCTGCCCTGGAGCTCATCCACAGGCACAGTCTCCCCAGACAGACCCTCCCCCATGGCGTGGGCATCGGCCTGCCCCTCTACATCCGTGGCATTGGACTCCCCCACAGGACCCACAGCCGGCAAAGGGGGCCGGCGAAGGCTGTCCCCCTGCCCCACTCCCTCCCCCGCACCGGCCGGCGCGTGGACAGGCCCCAGCAGCTGGGGCGGGGGGGCCGCGCCCCCCACAGCAGCCCCGGAGGCCCCAGGGAAGAACTCGAGAGGAGGGTAGGCACGCGGGGGCAGGCTCTTACGTTTCCCGTCCCTCGCCGGGTCCCTGGGCGCTCCGCCCCCCCTCCGCTCGCCCGCCTGGCCGTGTGTGTCAGGTTCGTCCTCCAGACTAGCCACAACCGCGGCTTTGACCCCGGCCGAGGCCGCGCGCGTGCCCCTAGTGGCCCCCACCCATGCTTGGCACAACACACCTGGCTGAAGCAGATCCTCGCTACCGGCCCGCGCCAGCAGCAGCAAGGCTACCCGGACCTCCTCGGACGTCACCTCCGACATCGTGACACAACTCACGCTTCCGGCGTGCAACGAAAAAACGGCTGCCGTGTAAACAGCCCCTGACGAAGAGACACTAACCCAGAAAGTACACTAACTCGCAAAACTGTGAAACACAGGCCCTAAACTAAAACTCCCTTTCTTTCTACCCTCCCGATGGTGCCAGGCGCAGGAAGAGGAAGTTCCCTTCCTCCCCTGCGCCTATATACCCACCCCTTAACTCCTCCCCTTCCCCTGCCTGTCCTATCCTGCGCGAAAGACCCCGGGGGAAGACTAGTCTGCGACTGTGCTTCCCCCGGGGCCCGGCATAAAAAATCTGATCAGAGAGCTGAAAGAAGTTAGTGAAGTGAGAGTGACAATACTGCAGACAGTGTCTCCGGAGTCACTGCAAGCAAGTAAATTACGAGTATTCTTAAATTAATTACGTGCAGTGCACTAGCGCGTGTAGACCCGGCCCTGATAATTAGGTGCCGGTGCTAAGCACCGGAAAGCACCGGCACAAATTAAGCACTGGTGGGATGTCATACAAGATGTATCCGACCCTCTCGACCCCAAGGTTGCAGGCACTGTACATCAATGCTTGCCTGTTCTTATGAATAACCATAAAAGCCAGTTGACCAATGAAAAATTGCAGAGGTAGGCTGATTGGTTCATGGATGTTAACAGCTGCTACATGCACAGGGCATTACAGTCTTTCCTCTGTCACACCAACTTCTCTATTCCCTTACAGGTTCCCTCTGCACAAAGCAGTGAGGCAGAAAACAGCCCAACAAAATCAACCGTAGCAGCCTATTTCATGTTGTCGTGTAAATGAAACACCAACGTATTAAAACAGATTCTTAACTGCCCCTCCAACCCGTCTGACATTTATTTAGGAGTTTATTGCAAAGTGGATTCGGATGGCATCAGTAGACTATTCATAGAAGATATATTTAGAACCTAAATATATAATGCTATACAACAGAAAGATTTTTATAAAAAAGGGGGGAGTGTGGCCCATTCGGACATAAGTGGGGTACGGGCCCATAGACTTTATGAGAAACAGAGGAACCCACACTCAAAATCTTTCACACCATTTTGATTCAGGATGAAAAAGATAAACAAAACTTAATATGTTTATCTCGGCAATTACTTGCGCCGTTTTATTCAAGAATTCTATCAGAAGTAAAAAGCAATTTATATCAAGAGAAGTATCAATGTCTTGAACTTACTGACCAAACACGTAAAACTATACAAAATCAAAAAATTACGTGAATGCACAAACATGTGGAGGGATACATATGAATTAAAGACTCAAATCAAAAGTGGCATAATTGCGCAAAAATTTGACAAAAACAAACATTTAAATTATGCAGAACATAAGACTAATATGCATTACAAAAATAAGTGCAAAGGGAATATTCATTACATCATCATACGGTATTCAAAAATATTTGACCAAAATGAAGCCTTTTGGTGTGCTTCCATATAACAAAACAACCTCTCGGTAGCAATGTTAACAGGCGTAATGTTCCTAACAGTCTTAACTATTTCTAAACTGGCTAGGATTTAATCCTGCACGCCTACGCGTTTCGAGTTTGGGAGGGGTCTTCTCAAACTCTCTTCAGGGCCAAATGTATTCCATTCCCCATTTGATGACCTATTGATAAAAACACAAAAATTGAAGGTACTTATTACTGAAAGCTCCCCTCAACCTGCTCAACCTTTCTCGTTTGTACAACAGTAAAATAGACGTACCTCTAGGGATTTGAGGTAATTCAAATCGTCCAGAAAAATCTTGAAATTCAATACGGTCTGTGCGGTACTCTAAAAAGATTTGCACAAAATTTTATGAAACTTGTGAAAATGTATATACATTTTAGTATTGAATTCAATGTGAAACCGGCGTATAATTCATACCTGCTTAACAGGTACAAGAGAAACCAAGTTCGGCTGTAGTTCTCATGAATGTAGATATCCGTTTTACGCCTGGCGCGCTGTGAACAAATTGGGCGCATTACTTATATTTTCAATGTGGTTCATAATTGAGCTGTCCAGAAAATTGTGCGTGTTAGGGTCATGACTTACTAGTAGCGCTCCCACTGTTTCAAAGTTCAAGGGTCTCTTGGTCCGCGGTGGAATCAGTTATTATTCTGGGTCCCTTCTTGGTAGTTTTCTCACTTCCGCGGTTCTGTTTAAACAAACGCGGGTAATTGTTTAGAGAGCACATTACGTGTTATACACGGTTGAACGCGTGCTGGCTATTTGCTAAAACAAAGCTGCGGTGAGGCTTAAGATAAATATAATCGGCTGACATTTCCGAAAATAACATGATTAAATAAGCAAAAACAAGGGGGCAAGCGCTGCAAGGAACAGCGTGGCTGCTGGCCCTGCTGTTTGCAGTTTGTCGTACCTGTCAGCGCCGCAACCAGCGTTACTACCGCATTCCATCACACAGTGGATGCACGTCGATTCTCTCAGGAGCATGAAGGGACCCACCTCTTCTGGCTAAGCCAATCAGAGAGGGATTGGTTTTGCGGTACCATAGTGGGGCATTATGGGACATGTAGTGAAACAAGCTAGGTGACCAATTCATGTCACCTGAAACTATCACAGCATTCCCGGGCTTGGAGTCAAATCCGCTGTGGTGCGGGGTTCAAAGCCTAGACAGCTCACTCATTGAATTGAGGCCGGTATTGATGGTATCAAACCGCATTATTAGATATGCCTCTTTGCGCAGCAAGGCTTGCTCTACGTTAGGCGATTTGTGCTGTGGATCCATTCCAGCCAGAACGGTCCATTTAAAATCAGTTTCTTTATGATTTGCGTTAGCAAAGTGCTCAACCATTGGTGCATTTTGAACTTTTTTCTTAAGCCGTGAGCGATGTTGGGTTATCCGGACATTCACCTGTTGGCATGTTTTGCCTATATACAGTTTATTGCAAGTGCACAGGATCCCGTAGATTACATTTTTACTCTTACAGTTTGTATGTAAACTGTGTCTCCATTTTGTGCCATTGTGGCAAAATTCATCTCCTTCTACAACACTGGCGCAGGCCACACAAGTCCCACATTTATGGTGGCCTGTAATGGGTTTGAGGTTCCATTTGGAAATTAGATCACTTTTAGGTTTCTGTATGAAACTGTCGGCTCTTATGATTTGTTGGCCAACGCTCAAATTTTTCTTCATGGCAAAAATCGTTTTTTGTAGAGGGAAACCCATTCCCTCCAACAAATGCCAATTGCGCAGAATAATCTGGCGAAACTTATTCGTGTGTATTCCATATGTGGTGACACATACGAGTTTGTCCAATTCTTTTTTGGTTTTTGTTTTGAGAAGTTCCTCTCTCGGGGTGAAGCGTGCTCGTTTTTTAGAGTGTTTCAAAAGTTTTTTGGGGTAACCTCTTTTGCTTAGTTCATCACAAAAGATGTCAGCATGTGTGTTGAATCCATCAAGGTCAGAGCAATTGCGCCTGATCCTGAGTAGCTGCCCATACGGGAGGTTATCCTTCAAACATTGGGGATGGGCACTCTTATAGTGTAGAATAGTGTTTTTATCCGTGGCCTTCTTAAACAAAGTGGTGGTAAACTTACCCCCTGCTGTACCGACAGCAACATCAAGGAATGTCATTCTTTGATTACTACTATCAATAGAGAATTTGATGTCAGGGTGTCTCAAATTTAGCCATTCATAAAAAGCCATTAGTTCGGTCTGGCTCCCCTGCCACAGGAGCCAGACATCATCAATGTAACGCAGCCATGGGGGAGGAGCCAAGATGGCGATCGGAACGGTCGCATAACCGCCTCGCTCCGTGATCTCTTCCTCCCCGCCACCTATCCTGTATTTTATCCTGCTCGGGGTGTTCCGAACTTGGTCACTGAGGAAGAGCCGTCACTTACCATTCTTTTCCGGGGCTCTGGCGTGCAGTGATTCCGGCGTTCTGCCCTGGTCGCATTGTTGGCCTTCCCGGCCCTGACGCCGGGGCCTCGAGTGCTGTGCCTGCCCGGAGATGATCGGAGTGCCGGCGGTCCGGAACCGGTGGAGAGACCCGATGGTGGGAGCCTGAGAGCCGCGGGCCGGGACTCCCGGGGCAGACCCGCCCCCGCTGGTGGGCCACCCCGCATGTCCGTTCGCCTACCGGCCCGAAGAAGAGAAGCCGCGCTGTCCGGCACCCCTCGAGTGAGAGACCCACTCCTGTTGTTAGTCCCGCCCGGGATCCGGTGCTGGGCTCCCCCCGAGTGCTGTGGGGAGCACGCCCGTTCTTCTGGTGACTCTCCTTTCTCCGCCGAGCGCCATCCGCCGCGGTTTGGCGGTGAGCCCTGGGGCCGCCGGTGCTCCTGATGGACTTGGAAGAACCTGCGGCGATGGCGGAGGGTGCTGTACTTAAGATGGCGGATGGCCCCTCGGGGTGTCTTTCTCCTGGAGACAGGGAGGTTGCCGCATTTGCTTTCTCCAGCCCTCGTTTGGTTTGGGCGGCCCCTACTCGGAGTGCTATCTGGTTTGCCCTGTCTGCTCTGCGGATCGACCTGTCCTTGAAATGTCGAGCCTTGGAGTTGCGGATAGCTGCCATGGTGGCTCCGCCATTTTGTGACGAAGTGTCGTCTCCCCGAATTGTACTGCCTGAAACTTCGCCGGCGGCTGTGCTGGGATCTCCGGCTGGGTGCTCGATTCTATGGGATCTAGCGGACCCGGTGCCGATGCTGCAGTGCTTTCTACGTCCTGTTTTCTTTGCTTCGTGCTGGATGGCCCAGATACTGTGCTTGACCACGTGGATCTTTGAGGAACTTTTGCATTCTGACTGTTGCCGAGTTCTCCTGGTTGCTTCTAGTTTGCCGGGACGTTGTTTTGCAGAGATCCCACCGGCTTTTCCTGACTGGTATGGACCCACTGTGTTCTGTTGTTTTTTGGCTGTGGCGGGGTTGGGAAGCTCGACTCTTCATAAAAGTGGACAGGGGTGATCGTGCCCGGATGATTGGGGGACCCTTTTTACATGGCATCTCCGGGCCTCGTTATTCTGGATGGTTCCTGTTTACATCCTGGTGTAGGCTTTTCTTGACTCTCCTTTTCGACCTCGTTTAGTGAATTATTGTCGCGGGGGGGTGGTGTTTTATGTCTCGATCGCTGGCTCCTCTCCTCTCTCTTTCTTCCCTTTTCCTCTCCTTCTTTTTCTTATTCCCCTCTCTTTCTTTGTTATAATTCCCTTTCTCTTTTTCTATATTTCGGGTGACTCTGGGCGACCGGCACGCTGTTTAGTGGGGTAGGCCGTAGCCATTACAGTGATGTAGGGTGGGGGGGGTGTTTGTTATTTTAGTTTGTTTTATTCTATGGTCCCTTTTTTGCCTTTTCCAGGGGTTGGGCAATGTCCCTTGGTGTTTACTCCTCTGTTTCGCTAGCGTCTGCACTTTCTCCTTTTCGGGGCGGGTGGGCTGTACGTGTGGCGTCCACTTTATTTGTTTGCTGGTATTCTTCCTCTATTCTGCACCTGGTATGGGCGTGTGAGGTCTTTGGGCTTTGCCCTACTGTGGTCGTCTGCTTGCGTGGGGGGCTATTTCCCTCCCGCCCCCCCCTTCTTTTCTGTATATGTTGCATGACGCGCGGGTAGATATGGTCGCTGCCTCCTTTATATAATGTAAAATGAAACCTCTTTATCCTGGCGCTGGCGATGTAACGACTTTATTTGCATCCATCCTGTATTTAACCTATCGTATACATTGTTTTGTTATTTTGATTCTCCTGACTTTGCGGCCGGCCCCTGTGGTTGTAGGCCAGCGCTTGTACTTCTACGTGTCTTTCAATAAAGGTTTTTAAAAAAAAAAAAAAAAAAAATGTAACGCAGCCATTGCTTGATGTTTGCACCATAGGGATTATCATTATGAATGAATTTCTCCTCGTACTGTGACATGTACAGCACCGCCATCTCTGGAGCATAGGGACAACCCATGGCTGTCCCCTTGATTTGGACAAAATACTCGTTTTCAAATTTGAAATAATTGTTTTTGAGTGTGATTTGAGCCAAGGCCAGAATGAAGGCAGTTGGAACTCTGTGTGGCCTTTCACGTTGTTCAAGATAAATTTCCATAACCTCAAGAGCCTCATCTTGGGGAATTTGAGTGTACAGTGAGGTAACGTCTAGCGTTACCATCAGCTGCGTCTCAGAGTCAAACGTCATTTCTTGGAGTTTGTTAATGAAGTCAATAGTATCCCTTAGGTACGATTTGACCCCCTCCAAGAGCGGTTTCAAGAAAAAATCGATGTATTTTGAAGCCGGCTCTAATGCTGAATCACAGCCAGAGACGATAGGCCTCCCAGGGGGTGTTGTGCTATTTTTGTGTATCTTCGGTAGGAAGTAGAGAACAGGTGTTCTCGGTGATTTTTTATTTAGAAATTGATATTCTTTAGGACCCAAAAAGCCATTCTCCAATGCCTCTTTGGTGATACAGGAAATTTTATTTTGAATTTCTCTAGCTTTGAGCTGACCCTTGCTGATATTGTGGCTGATGAATGATTTTTCTTTTTCTAATTTTGTAAGTGCTGACAAGACTGCTTGCTCAAACGCGTACACTTGTTTGGGAATATTCCCAAACAAGTGTACGCGTTTGAAAAAGAAAAATCATTCATCAGCCACAATATCAGCAAGGGTCAGCTCAAAGCTATAAAAGATCTGAAATCAGACCCTTCCATCATTATTAAGCAGGCCGATAAGGGTGGTGCAGTGGTGGTATGGCCACGCACAATGTATCTTTCGGAAGGTAGGACACATGTGGACAATCCGGAATGGTACCGAGCGGTAAAAGATGACCCTGTGAGAGAAATTCAAAATAAAATTTCCTGTATCACCAAAGAGGCATTGGAGAATGGCTTTTTGGGTCCTAAAGAATATGAATTTCCAAATAAAAAATCACCGAGAACACCTGTTCTCTACTTCCTACCGAAGATACACAAAAATAGCACAACACCCCCTGGGAGGCCTATCGTCTCTGGCTGTGATTCAGCATTAGAGCCGGCTTCAAAATACATTGATTTTTTCTTGAAACCGCTCTTGGAGGGGGTCAAATCGTACCTACGGGATACCATTGACTTCATTAACAAACTCCAAGAAATGACGTTTGACTCTGAGACGCAGCTGATGGTAACGCTAGACGTTACCTCACTGTACACTCAAATTCCCCAAGATGAGGCTCTTGAGGTTATGGAAATTTATCTTGAACAACGTGAAAGGCCACACAGAGTTCCAACTGCCTTCATTATGGCCTTGGCTCAAATCACACTCAAAAACAATTATTTCAAATTTGAAAATGAGTATTTTGTCCAAATCAAGGGGACAGCCATGGGTTGTCCCTATGCTCCAGAGATGGCGGTGCTGTACATGTCACAGTACGAGGAGAAATTCATTCATAATGATAATCCCTATGGTGCAAACATCAAGCAATGGCTGCGTTACATTGATGATGTCTGGCTCCTGTGGCAGGGGAGCCAGACCGAACTAATGGCTTTTTATGAATGGCTAAATTTGAGACACCCTGACATCAAATTCTCTATTGATAGTAGTAATCAAAGAATGACATTCCTTGATGTTGCTGTCGGTACAGCAGGGGGTAAGTTTACCACCACTTTGTTTAAGAAGGCCACGGATAAAAACACTATTCTACACTATAAGAGTGCCCATCCCCAATGTTTGAAGGATAACCTCCCGTATGGGCAGCTACTCAGGATCAGGCGCAATTGCTCTGACCTTGATGGATTCAACACACATGCTGACATCTTTTGTGATGAACTAAGCAAAAGAGGTTACCCCAAAAAACTTTTGAAACACTCTAAAAAACGAGCACGCTTCACCCCGAGAGAGGAACTTCTCAAAACAAAAACCAAAAAAGAATTGGACAAACTCGTATGTGTCACCACATATGGAATACACACGAATAAGTTTCGCCAGATTATTCTGCGCAATTGGCATTTGTTGGAGGGAATGGGTTTCCCTCTACAAAAACCGATTTTTGCCATGAAGAAAAATTTGAGCGTTGGCCAACAAATCATAAGAGCCGACAGTTTCATACAGAAACCTAAAAGTGATCTAATTTCCAAATGGAACCTCAACCCCATTACAGGCCACCATAAATGTGGGACTTGTGTGGCCTGCGCCAGTGTTGTAGAAGGAGATGAATTTTGCCACAATGGCACAAAATGGAGACACAGTTTACATACAAACTGTAAGAGTAAAAATGTAATCTACGGGATCCTGTGCACTTGCAATAAACTGTATATAGGCAAAACATGCCAACAGGTGAATGTCCGGATAACCCAACATCGCTCACGGCTTAAGAAAAAAGTTCACAATGCACCAATGGTTGAGCACTTTGCTAACGCAAATCATAAAGAAACTGATTTTAAATGGACCGTTCTGGCTGGAATGGATCCACAGCACAAATCGCCTAACGTAGAGCAAGCCTTGCTGCGCAAAGAGGCATATCTAATAATGCGGTTTGATACCATCAATACCGGCCTCAATTCAATGAGTGAGCTGTCTAGGCTTTGAACCCCGCACCACAGCGGATTTGACTCCAAGCCCGGGAATGCTGTGATAGTTTCAGGTGACATGAATTGGTCACCTAGCTTGTTTCACTACATGTCCCATAATGCCCCACTATGGTACCGCAAAACCAATCCCTCTCTGATTGGCTTAGCCAGAAGAGGTGGGTCCCTTCATGCTCCTGAGAGAATCGACGTGCATCCACTGTGTGATGGAATGCGGTAGTAACGCTGGTTGCGGCGCTGACGGGTACGACAAACTGCAAACAGCAGGGCCAGCAGCCACGCTGTTCCTTGCAGCGCTTGCCCCCTTGTTTTTGCTTATTTAATCATGTTATTTTCGGAAATGTCAGCCGATTATATTTATCTTAAGCCTCACCGCGGCTTTGTTTTAGCAAATAGCCAGCACGCGTTCAACCGTGTATAACACGTAATGTGCTCTCTAAACAATTACCCGCGTTTGTTTAAACAGAACCGCGGAAGTGAGAAAACTACCAAGAAGGGACCCAGAATAATAACTGATTCCACCGCGGACCAAGAGACCCTTGAACTTTGAAACAGTGGGAGCGCTACTAGTAAGTCATGACCCTAACACGCACAATTTTCTGGACAGCTCAATTATGAACCACATTGAAAATATAAGTAATGCGCCCAATTTGTTCACAGCGCGCCAGGCGTAAAACGGATATCTACATTCATGAGAACTACAGCCGAACTTGGTTTCTCTTGTACCTGTTAAGCAGGTATGAATTATACGCCGGTTTCACATTGAATTCAATACTAAAATGTATATACATTTTCACAAGTTTCATAAAATTTTGTGCAAATCTTTTTAGAGTACCGCACAGACCGTATTGAATTTCAAGATTTTTCTGGACGATTTGAATTACCTCAAATCCCTAGAGGTACGTCTATTTTACTGTTGTACAAACGAGAAAGGTTGAGCAGGTTGAGGGGAGCTTTCAGTAATAAGTACCTTCAATTTTTGTGTTTTTATCAATAGGTCATCAAATGGGGAATGGAATACATTTGGCCCTGAAGAGAGTTTGAGAAGACCCCTCCCAAACTCGAAACGCGTAGGCGTGCAGGATTAAATCCTAGCCAGTTTAGAAATAGTTAAGACTGTTAGGAACATTACGCCTGTTAACATTGCTACCGAGAGGTTGTTTTGTTATATGGAAGCACACCAAAAGGCTTCATTTTGGTCAAATATTTTTGAATACCGTATGATGATGTAATGAATATTCCCTTTGCACTTATTTTTGTAATGCATATTAGTCTTATGTTCTGCATAATTTAAATGTTTGTTTTTGTCAAATTTTTGCGCAATTATGCCACTTTTGATTTGAGTCTTTAATTCATATGTATCCCTCCACATGTTTGTGCATTCACGTAATTTTTTGATTTTGTATAGTTTTACGTGTTTGGTCAGTAAGTTCAAGACATTGATACTTCTCTTGATATAAATTGCTTTTTACTTCTGATAGAATTCTTGAATAAAACGGCGCAAGTAATTGCCGAGATAAACATATTAAGTTTTGTTTATTTTTTTCATCCTGAATCAAAATGGTGTGAAAGATTTTGAGTGTGGGTTCCTCTGTTTCTCATAAAATACAACAGAAAGAGCCAGATCTTAGAACCTATTGGAATCAAGGCACACCTGCTAGAGCTCAAATTCCATCAGTCAGAGGTCAGGACTGAGCATATATAGGCTAAGACCCACCAGTCAGAACTCAGAACACATCATCTGAACACGGGACCCACAAGCTGGATCTTGTCCACGACTCCTTGGATGGCAGACCCTGTCAGGGCCCCAGTCCCTGCAACCACACGAGTGCCCCTGTCATGGCACCTGTGACCCTCATGGTCTTTGATCTTTACAGTTATTTGTGTCTGCTGGGGGGCCAGTGCTCTGTTCCCTAGGGAGCCAGGCCCGCTGCTAGCAATGTGTGTGTCTCCCTGGTGTGTAGCTCTCCCCAGAAATTAAGTGTACCTCAGTCCTCAGGCAGAGTCCACTGCAAATACCACACAATTTGCAGAATCCGCAGCCATGTTTGGGTTTCTTCATACTGTCAACATGCTGTCTCCTGCTGCCTCAAACTCCTGGGGTAACAGTAAAGATACTTGTGTGAAGAAGACTTCAAAGGATGTAAGTTGAGGTCTGTGGTTTTAAACACATATCTGACTTTCTTGTTGCGACACGTATCTGACTTCCTTATTGCGCATCTCTTCCATCTTGGAATTCAGGTTCCTCAGAGTCACTTGGGCCTCCAAGCTTGTAACAAACAGTTCAGCAAGTACAACTCTTATAGACACTTAGGGCCCTATTACAACTTTTTGGAGGTGCGAGGCGGGCAGCACACCACTGCCGTGCCCCTGCACTGCCAAGAGTTGCTGCCGCCTGCCCGCCAGATTACAACTTTAAAGTGGTCTGGTGGGTGGGTGCCGGGGCGGTTCCCGCGGCGGTGCCTCTTTCTAAGGCAGTGGTGCCAATGAAAAAGGCACTGCAATGGGAACGCCACACAAGATTCCTGCATGGCACGGATTGTAATGTCCATGCTGTGCAGGAACTGGTGTACATGCACACAGGGGGCACATTTTGTGCCCCTCTGTGTGCATCCACATGACGTGAGGCACCAGTTTCCTTTCCATCACGCTTTTCATGGTGGTGGAACTGCCTTGAAAACTGTGTCAGAGAAGAAACTCATAATGTCTTTGGTGGGACCAGGGTGTTCCAGCGAAACATATTGCGGCCTCAGGACCACTGCGCCCTCTTCTGGGAATTCGGTTCCCTGGCAGCGTCAGCGGTCCCATGGCAGACTGACCACTCAAGTCATAATGGGGGTGGTCGTAATCAGGCCCATAGAGTGAACAGTCATGGCCATCATTTAGTCTTAGTGCATATGATGATTGTTAGAAATTGGATTCCTGGTTGGCTGAGATATGCACCCAGGACAGGCAGGAACCACCATTCTAGTCAGGGTAAGCTAGATACACACTAAAATATAACCTGTGCTCACCCTCTGGAAGCTTGGCACAAAGCAGTCGGGCTTATCTAAAGAGA